>NC_137117.1:44060576-44530576 GCF_949357685.1 Gobio gobio
TGGTTCCAATAAGTAGCTAAAAGGTCTACAAAAGGTTTCAATTTATTTATTTATTTTAATATTATGGCTGTACAAAGTCCATATGTGACCTACTGAACAAATTTTTGTCCCAAAGGTCAAAAGGTCACTCATTGACTTCCCTTCTGATTCCAAAAAGTAGCTGACAGATCTAAAAAAGGTTTGGATTTTTTTTTTTTTTTTTTTTTTTTTTATATTATGGCTGTACAAGAAGTCCATAATTGACCTACTGAACAAATTTTTGTCCCAAAGGTCAAAAGGTCACTCATTGACTTCCCTTCTGATTCCAATAAGTAGCTTACAGGTCTAAAAATGGTTTGGATTTTTATTTTTATTTTTACATATTATGGCTGTACAAGAAGTCCATATTTGACCTACTGAACATTTTTTTTTCCAAAGGTCAAAAAGTCACTCATTGACTTTCCTTCTGGTTCCAATAAGTAGCTAAAAGGTCAACAAAAGGTTAATTTTTTTTTTTATTATTATTATTTTTTTTTACACATTATGGCTGTACAAAGTCCATATTTGACGTACTGAACAAATTTTTGTCCCAAAGGTCAAAAAGTCACTCATTGACTTCCCTTCTGATTCCAATATGTAGCTTACAGGTCTAAAAATGGTTTGGACTTTTTTTTTTTTTTTTTTTTTTTTTTTTTACATATTATGGCTGTACAAAGTCCATATGTGACCTACTGAACAATTTTTTTTTCCAAAGGTCAAAAAGTCACTCATTGACTTCCCTTCTGATTCCAATAAGTAGCTGACAGATCTAAAAAAGGTTTGGATTTTTTTTTTTTTTTTTTTTTTTTTACATATTATGGCTGTACAAGAAGTCCATATTTGACCTACTGAACAATTTTTTTTTCCAAAGGTCAAAAAGTCACTCATTGACTTTCCTTCTGGTTCCAATAAGTAGCTAAAAGGTCAACAAAAGGTAAATTTTTTTTTTTTTTTTTTTTTTTTTTTTTTACATATTATGGCTGTACAAAGTCCATATGTGACCTACTGAACAAATTTTTGTCCCAAAGGTCAAAAGGTCACTCATTGACTTCCCTTCTGATTCCAATAAGTAGCTTACAGGTCTAAAAATGGTTTGGATTTTTTTTTTTTTTTACATATTATGGCTGTACAGAAGTCCATATTTGACCTACTGAACAATTTTTTTTCCCAAAGGTCAAAAAGTCACTCATTGACTTCCCTTCTGATTCCAATAAGTAGCTTACAGGTCTAAAAATGGTTTGGATTTTTTTTTTTTTTTTTACATATTATGGCTGTACAGAAGTCCATATTTGACCTACTGAACACATTTTTGTCCCAAAGGTCAAAAAGTCACTTATTGACTTTCCTTCTGGTTCCAATAAGTAGCTAAAAGGTCTACAAAAGGTTTCAAATTTTATTTTATTTTTTAAATATTATGGCTGTACAAAGTCCATATGTGACCTACTGAACAAATTTTTGTCCCAAAGGTCAAAAAGTCACTCATTGACTTCCCTTCTGATTCCAATAAGTAGCTTACAGGTCTACAAAAGGTTTAAATTTTTTTTTTTTTTTTTTTTTTTTTACATATTATGGCTGTACAGAAGTCCATATTTGACCTAATGAACAAATTTTTGTCCTAAAGGTCAAAAAGTCACTTATTGACTTTCCTTCTGGTTCCAATAAGTAGCTAAAAGGTCTACAAAAGGTTTAAATTTTTTTTTTTTTTTTTTTTTTTACATATTATGGCTGTTTAGAAGTCCATATTTGACCTACTGAACAAATTTTTGTCCCAAAGGTCAAAAGGTCACTCATTGACTTCCCTTCTGATTCCAATAAGTAGCTGACAGATCTAAAAAAGGTTTGGAATTTTTTTTTTTTACATATTATGGCTGTTTAGAAGTCCATATTTGACCTACTGAACAAATTTTTGTCCCAAAGGTCAAAAGGTCACTCATTGACTTCCCTTCTGATTCCAATAAGTAGCTGACAGATCTAAAAAAGGTTTGGAATTTTTTTTTTTTACATATTATGGCTGTACAGAAGTCCATATTTGACCTACTGAACAAATTTTTGTCCTAAAGGTCAAAAAGTCACTTATTGACTTTCCTTCTGGTTCCAATAAGTAGCTAAAAGGTCTACAAAAGGTTTAAATTTTTTTTTTTTACATATTATGGCTGTTTAGAAGTCCATATTTGACCTACTGAACAAATTTTTGTCCCAAACGTCAAAAAGTCACTCATTGACTTCCCTTCTGATTCCAATAAGTAGCTGACAGATCTAAAAAAGGTTTGGATTTTTTTTTTTTTTTTTTTACATATTATGGCTGTACAAGAAGTCCATATTTGACCTACTGAACAATTTTTTTTTCCAAAGGTCAAAAAGTCACTCATTGACTCTCCTTCTGGTTCTAATAAGTAGCTAAAAGGTCAACAAAAGGTTAAAATTTTTTTTTTATTATTATTATTTTTTTTTACATATTATGGCTGTACAAAGTCCATATGTGACCTACTGAACAAATTTTTGTCCAAAAGGTCAAAAAGTCACTTATTGACTTTCCTTCTGGTTCCAATAAGTAGCTAAAAGGTCTACAAAAGGTTTAAATTTTTTTTTTTATTTTTTTTTTTTACATATTATGGCTGTACAAGAAGTCCATATTTGACGTACTGAGCAAATTTTTGTCCCAAAGGTCAAAAAGTCACTCATTGACTTCCCTTCTGATTCCAATATGTAGCTTACAGGTCTAAAAATGGTTTGGATTTTTTTTTTTTTTTTTTTTTTTACATATTATGGCTGTACAAAGTCCATATGTGACCTACTGAACTATTTTTTTTTCCAAAGGTCAAAAAGTCACTCATTGACTTTCCTTCTGGCTCCAATAAGTAGCTAAAAGGTCTACAAAAGGTTTAAATTTTTTATTTTATTTATTTTTTTACATATTATGTCTGTTTAGAAGTCCATATTTGACCTACTGAACAAATTTTTGTCCCAAAGGTCAAAAGGTCACTCATTGACTTCCCTTCTGATTCCAATAAGTAGCTTACAGGTCTAAAAATGGTTTGGATTTTTTTTTTTTTTTTTTATATATTATGGCTGTACAAGAAGTCCATATTTGACATACTGAACAATTTTTTTTTCCAAAGGTCAAAAAGTCACTCATTGACTTTCCTTCTGGTTCCAATAAGTAGCTAAAAGGTCAACAAAAGGTTAATTTTTTTTTTTTTTTTTTTTTTTTTTTACATATTATGGCTGTACAAAGTCCATATGTGACCTACTGAACAAATTTTTGTCCCAAAGGTCAAAAAGTCACTCATTGACTTCCCTTCTGATTCCAATAAGTAGCTGACAGATCTAAAAAAGGTTTGGAATTTTTTTTTTTTACATATTATGGCTGTACAGAAGTCCATATTTGACCTACTGAACTAATTTTTTTTCCAAAGGTCAAAAAGTCACTCATTGACTTTCCTTCTGGCTCCAATAAGTAGCTAAAAGGTCAACAAAAGGTTACTTTTTTTTTTTATTATTATTTTTTTTTTTTACATATTATGGCTGTACAAAGTCCATATGTGACCTACTGAACAAATTTTTGTCCCAAAGGTCAAAAAGTCACTCATTGACTTCCCTTCTGATTCCAATAAGTAGCTGACAGATCTAAAAAAGGTTTGGAATTTTTCTTTTTGCATATTATGGCTTATAAGAAGTCCATATTTGACCTACTGAACAATTTTATTTTCCAAAGGTCAAAAAGTCACTCATTGACTTCCCTTCTGATTCCAATAAGTAGCTTACAGGTCTAAAAATGGTTTGGATTTTTTTTTTTTTTTTTTTTTTTACATATTATGGCTGTACAGAAGTCCATATTTGACGTACTGAACAAATTTTTGTCCCAAAGGTCAAAAAGTCACTCATTGACTTCCCTTCTGATTCCAATATGTAGCTTACAGGTCTAAAAATGGTTTGGATTTTTTTTTTTTTTTTTTTTTTTTTTACATATTATGGCTGTACAAAGTCCATATGTGACCTACTGAACAAATTTTTGTCCCAAAGGTCAAAAGGTCACTCATTGACTTCCCTTCTGATTCCAAAAAGTAGCTGACAGATCTAAAAAAGGTTTGGATTTTTTTTTTTTTTTTTTTTTTTTTTTATATTATGGCTGTACAAGAAGTCCATATTTGACCTACTGAACAAATTTTTGTCCCAAAGGTCAAAAGGTCACTCATTGACTTCCCTTCTGATTCCAATAAGTAGCTTACAGGTCTAAAAATGGTTTGGATTTTTATTTTTATTTTTGCATATTATGGCTTATAAGAAGTCCATATTTGACCTACTGAACATTTTTTTTTTCCAAAGGTCAAAAAGTCACTCATTGACTTTCCTTCTGGTTCCAATAAGTAGCTAAAAGGTCAACAAAAGGTTAATTTTTTTTTTATTATTATTTTTTTTTTTACACATTATGGCTGTACAAAGTCCATATTTGACGTACTGAACAAATTTTTGTCCCAAAGGTCAAAAAGTCACTCATTGACTTCCCCTCTGATTCCAATATGTAGCTTACAGGTCTAAAAATGGTTTGGACTTTTTTTTTTTTTTTTTTTTTTTTTTACATATTATGGCTGTACAAAGTCCATATGTGACCTACTGAACAATTTTTTTTTCCAAAGGTCAAAAAGTCACTCATTGACTTTCCTTCTGGTTCCAATAAGTAGCTAAAAGGTCTACAAAAGGTTTAAATTTTTTTTTTTTTTTTATACATATTATGGCTGTTTAGAAGTCCATATTTGACCTACTGAACAAATTTTTGTCCCAAAGGTCAAAAGGTCACTCATTGACTTCCCTTCTGATTCCAATAAGTAGCTGACAGATCTAAAAAAGGTTTGGATTTTTTTTTTTTTTTCTTTTTTTGTATATTATGGCTGTAAAAGAAGTCCATATTTGACCTACTGAACAAATTTTTGTCCCAAAGGTCAAAAGGTCACTCATTGACTTCCCTTCTGATTCCAATAAGTAGCTGACAGATCTAAAAAAGTTTGGAATTTTTATTTTTATTTTTTTTTTTCTATATTATGGCTGTACAAGAAGTCCATATTTGACCTACTGAACAATTTTTTTTTCCAAAGGTCAAAAAGTCACTCATTGACTTTCCTTCTGGCTCCAATAAGTAGCTAAAAGGTCTACAAAAGGTTTAAATTTTTTTTTTTTTTTTTTTTACATATTATGGCTGTTTAGAAGTCCATATTTGACCTACTGAACAAATTTTTGTCCCAAAGGTCAAAAGGTCACTCATTGACTTCCCTTCTGATTCCAATAAGTAGCTTACAGGTCTAAAAATGGTTTGGATTTATTTTATTTTTTTTACATATTATGGCTGTACAAGAAGTCCATATTTGACCTACTGAACAAATTTTTGTCCCAAAGGTCAAAAAGTCACTTATTGACTTTCCTTCTGGTTCCAATAAGTAGCTAAAAGGTCTACAAAAGGTTTCAAATTTTTTTTTTTTTTAAATATTATGGCTGTACAAAGTCCATATGTGACCTACTGAACTAATTTTTTTTCCAAAGGTCAAAAAGTCACTCATTGACTTTCCTTCTGGCTCCAATAAGTAGCTAAAAGGTCTACAAAAGGTTTAAATTTTTTTTTTTTTTTTTTTTTTACATATTATGGCTGTACAGAAGTCCATATTTGACCTACTGAACAAATTTTTGTCCCAAAGGTCAAAAGGTCACTCATTGACTTCCCTTCTGATTCCAATAAGTAGCTTACAGGTCTAAAAATGGTTTGGATTTTTATTTTTATTTATTTATTTATTTTTATATTATGGCTGTACAAGAAGTCCATATTTGACCTACTGAACAAATTTTTGTCCCAAAGGTCAAAAGGTCACTCATTGACTTCCCTTCTGATTCCAATAAGTAGCTTACAGGTCTAAAAATGGTTTGGATTTTTATTTTTATTTTTACATATTATGGCTGTACAAGAAGTCCATATTTGACCTACTGAACATTTTTTTTTTCCAAAGGTCAAAAAGTCACTCATTGACTTTCCTTCTGGTTCCAATAAGTAGCTAAAAGGTCAACAAAAGGTTAATTTTTTTTTTATTATTATTTTTTTTTTTACACATTATGGCTGTACAAAGTCCATATTTGACGTACTGAACAAATTTTTGTCCCAAAGGTCAAAAAGTCACTCATTGACTTCCCTTCTGATTCCAATATGTAGCTTACAGGTCTAAAAATGGTTTGGACTTTTTTTTTTTTTTTTTTTTTTTTTTTACATATTATGGCTGTACAAAGTCCATATGTGACCTACTGAACATTTTTTTTTTCCAAAGGTCAAAAAGTCACTCATTGACTTTCCTTCTGGTTCCAATAAGTAGCTAAAAGGTCTACAAAAGGTTTACATTTTTTTTTTTTTTTTTTTTACATATTATGGCTGTTTAGAAGTCCATATTTGACCTACTGAACAAATTTTTGTCCCAAAGGTCAAAAGGTCACTCATTGACTTCCCTTCTGATTCCAATAAGTAGCTGACAGATCTAAAAAAGGTTTGGATTTTTTTTTTTTTTTTTTTTTTTTTTTATATTATGGCTGTACAAGAAGTCCATATTTGACCTACTGAACAAATTTTTGTCCCAAAGGTCAAAAGGTCACTCATTGACTTCCCTTCTGATTCCAATAAGTAGCTTACAGGTCTAAAAATGGTTTGGATTTTTATTTTTATTTTTGCATATTATGGCTTATAAGAAGTCCATATTTGACCTACTGAACATTTTTTTTTTCCAAAGGTCAAAAAGTCACTCATTGACTTTCCTTCTGGTTCCAATAAGTAGCTAAAAGGTCAACAAAAGGTTAATTTTTTTTTTATTATTATTTTTTTTTTTACACATTATGGCTGTACAAAGTCCATATTTGACGTACTGAACAAATTTTTGTCCCAAAGGTCAAAAAGTCACTCATTGACTTCCCCTCTGATTCCAATATGTAGCTTACAGGTCTAAAAATGGTTTGGACTTTTTTTTTTTTTTTTTTTTTTTTTTTTACATATTATGGCTGTACAAAGTCCATATGTGACCTACTGAACAATTTTTTTTTCCAAAGGTCAAAAAGTCACTCATTGACTTTCCTTCTGGTTCCAATAAGTAGCTAAAAGGTCTACAAAAGGTTTAACATTTTTTTTTTTTTATACATATTATGGCTGTTTAGAAGTCCATATTTGACCTACTGAACAAATTTTTGTCCCAAAGGTCAAAAGGTCACTCATTGACTTCCCTTCTGATTCCAATAAGTAGCTGACAGATCTAAAAAAGGTTTGGATTTTTTTTTTTTTTTTCTTTTTTTGTATATTATGGCTGTAAAAGAAGTCCATATTTGACCTACTGAACAAATTTTTGTCCCAAAGGTCAAAAGGTCACTCATTGACTTCCCTTCTGATTCCAATAAGTAGCTGACAGATCTAAAAAAGTTTGGATTTTTTTTTTTTTTTTTTTTTTTTTTTCTATATTATGGCTGTACAAGAAGTCCATTTTTGACCTACTGAACAATTTTTTTTTCCAAAGGTCAAAAAGTCACTCATTGACTTTCCTTCTGGCTCCAATAAGTAGCTAAAAGGTCTACAAAAGGTTTAAATTTTTTTTTTTTTTTTTTTTTTTTTTTACATATTATGGCTGTTTAGAAGTCCATATTTGACCTACTGAACAAATTTTTGTCCCAAAGGTCAAAAGGTCACTCATTGACTTCCCTTCTGATTCCAATAAGTAGCTTACAGGTCTAAAAATGGTTTGGATTTATTTTTATTTTTTTTACATATTATGGCTGTACAAGAAGTCCATATTTGACCTACTGAACAAATTTTTGTCCCAAAGGTCAAAAAGTCACTTATTGACTTTCCTTCTGGTTCCAATAAGTAGCTAAAAGGTCTACAAAAGGTTTCAAATTTTTTTTTTTTTAAATATTATGGCTGTACAAAGTCCATATGTGACCTACTGAACTAATTTTTTTTCCAAAGGTCAAAAAGTCACTCATTGACTTTCCTTCTGGCTCCAATAAGTAGCTAAAAGGTCTACAAAAGGTTTAAATTTTTTTTTTTTTTTTTTTTTTTTTACATATTATGGCTGTACAGAAGTCCATATTTGACCTACTGAACAAATTTTTGTCCCAAAGGTCAAAAGGTCACTCATTGACTTCCCTTCTGATTCCAATAAGTAGCTTACAGGTCTAAAAATGGTTTGGATTTTTATTTTTATTTTTACATATTATGGCTGTACAAGAAGTCCATATTTGACCTACTGAACATTTTTTTTTTCCAAAGGTCAAAAAGTCACTCATTGACTTTCCTTCTGGTTCCAATAAGTAGCTAAAAGGTCAACAAAAGGTTAATTTTTTTTTTATTATTATTTTTTTTTTTACACATTATGGCTGTACAAAGTCCATATTTGACGTACTGAACAAATTTTTGTCCCAAAGGTCAAAAAGTCACTCATTGACTTCCCTTCTGATTCCAATATGTAGCTGACAGATCTAAAAAAGGTTTGGATTTTTTTTTTTTTACATATTATGGCTGTACAAAGTCCATATGTGACCTACTGAACAATTTTTTTTTCCAAAGGTCAAAAAGTCACTCATTGACTTTCTTTCTGGTTCCAATAAGTAGCTAAAAGGTCTACAAAAGGTTTAAATTTTTTTTTTTTTTTTTACATATTATGGCTGTTTAGAAGTCCATATTTGACCTACTGAACAAATTTTTGTCCCAAAGGTCAAAAGGTCACTCATTGACTTCCCTTCTGATTCCAATAAGTAGCTGACAGATCTAAAAAAGGTTTGGATTTTTTTTTTTTTCTTTTTTTGTATATTATGGCTGTAAAAGAAGTCCATATTTGACCTACTGAACAAATTTTTGTCCCAAAGGTCAAAAGGTCACTCATTGACTTCCCTTCTGATTCCAATAAGTAGCTTACAGGTCTAAAAATGGTTTGGATTTTTTTTTTTTTTTTTACATATTATGGTTGTACAAGAAGTCCATATTTGACCTGCTGAACAATTTTTTTTTCCAAAGGTCAAAAAGTCACTCATTGACTTTCCTTCTGGTTCCAATAAGTAGTTAAAAGGTCAACAAAAGGTTAATTTTTTTTTTTTTTTTTTTTTTTTTTTTTACATATTATGGCTGTACAAAGTCCATATGTGACCTACTGAACAAATTTTTGTCCCAAAGGTCAAAAGGTCACTCATTGACTTCCCTTCTGATTCCAATAAGTAGCTGACAGATCTAAAAAAGGTTTGGAATTTTTTTTTTTTTTACATATTATGGCTGTACAGAAGTCCATATTTGACCTACTGAACAATTTTTTTTCCCAAAGGTCAAAAAGTCACTCATTGACTTCCCTTCTGATTCCAATAAGTAGCTTACAGGTCTAAAAATGGTTTGGATTTTTTTTTTTTTTTTTTACATATTATGGCTGTACAGAAGTCCATATTTGACCTACTGAACAAATTTTTGTCCCAAAGGTCAAAAAGTCACTTATTGACTTTCCTTCTGGTTCCAATAAGTAGCTAAAAGGTCTACAAAAGGTTTCAAATTTTATTTTATTTTTTAAATATTATGGCTGTACAAAGTCCATATGTGACCTACTGAACAATTTTTTTTTCCAAAGGTCAAAAAGTCACTCATTGACTTCCCTTCTGGTTCCAATATGTAGCTTACAGGTCTAAAAATGGTTTGGATTTTTTTTTTTTTTTTTTTTTTTACATATTATGGCTGTACAAAGTCCATATGTGACCTACTGAACAAATTTTTTTTCCAAAGGTCAAAAAGTCACTCATTGACTTCCCTTCTGATTCCAATAAGTAGCTGACAGATCTAAAAAAGGTTTGGATTTTTTTTTTGTTTTTTTTTGTTTTTCTATATTATGGCTGTACAAGAAGTCCATATTTGACCTACTGAACAATTTTTTTTTCCAAAGGTCAAAAAGTCACTCATTGACTTTCCTTCTGGCTCCAATAAGTAGCTAAAAGGTCTACAAAAGGTTTAATTTTTTTTTTTTTTTTTTTTTTTTTACATATTATGGCTGTTTAGAAGTCCATATTTGACCCACTGAACAAATTTTTGTCCCAAAGGTCAAAAGGTCACTCATTGACTTCCCTTCTGATTCCAATAAGTAGCTTACAGGTCTAAAAATGGTTTGGATTTTTTTTTTTTTTTTTACATATTATGGCTGTACAAGAAGTCCATATTTGACCTACTGAACAAATTTTTGTCCCAAAGGTCAAAAAGTCACTTATTGACTTTCCTTCTGGTTCCAATAAGTAGCTAAAAGGTCTACAAAAGGTTTCAAATTTTTTTTTTTTAAATATTATGGCTGTACAAAGTCCATATGTGACCTACTGAACTAATTTTTTTTCCAAAGGTCAAAAAGTCACTCATTGACTTTCCTTCTGGCTCCAATAAGTAGCTAAAAGGTCTACAAAAGGTTTAAATTTTTTTTTTTTTTTTTTTTTTTTTTTTTTTTTTTACATATTATGGCTGTACAGAAGTCCATATTTGACCTACTGAACAAATTTTTGTCCTAAAGGTCAAAAAGTCACTTATTGACTTTCCTTCTGGTTCCAATAAGTAGCTAAAAGGTCTACAAAAGGTTTAAATTTTTTTTTTTTTTTACATATTATGGCTGTACAAAGTCCATATGTGACCTACTGAACAAATTTTTGTCCCAAAGGTCAAAAAGTCACTCATTGCCTTCCCTTCTGATTCCAATAAGTAGCTGACAGATCTAAAAAAGGTTTGGATTTTTTTTTTTTTTTTTTACATATTATGGCTGTACAAGAAGTCCATATTTGACCTACTGAACAATTTTTTTTTCCAAAGGTCAAAAAGTCACTCATTGACTTTCCTTCTGGCTCCAATAAGTAGCTAAAAGGTCTACAAAAGGTTTAAATTTTTTTTTTTTTTTTTTTTTACATATTATGGCTGTACAGAAGTCCATATTTGACCTACTGAACAAATTTTTGTCCCAAAGGTCAAAAGGTCACTCATTGACTTCCCTTCTGATTCCAATAAGTAGCTGACAGATCTAAAAAAGGTTTGGAATTTTTTTTTTTACATATTATGGCTGTACAGAAGTCCATATTTGACCTACTGAACAAATTTTTGTCCTAAAGGTCAAAAAGTCACTCATTGACTCTCCTTCTGGTTCTAATAAGTAGCTAAAAGGTCTACAAAAGGTTTCAATTTTTTTTTTTTTTAAATATTATGGCTGTACAAGAAGTCCATATTTGACCTACTGAACAAATTTTTGTCCCAAAGGTCAAAAAGTCACTCATTGACTTCCCTTCTGATTCCAATAAGTAGCTGACAGATCTAAAAAAGGTTTGGAATTTTTTTTTTTTTTACATATTATGGCTGTACAGAAGTCCATATTTGACCTACTGAACAAATTTTTGTCCAAAAGGTCAAAAAGTCACTTATTGACTTTCCTTCTGGTTCCAATAAGTAGCTAAAAGGTCTACAAAAGGTTTCAATTTTTTTTTTTTTTTAATATTATGGCTGTACAAGAAGTCCATATTTGACGTACTGAGCAAATTTTTGTCCCAAAGGTCAAAAAGTCACTCATTGACTTCCCTTCTGATTCCAATATGTAGCTTACAGGTCTAAAAATGGTTTGGATTTTTTTTTTTTTTTTTTTTTTTTTTTTACATATTATAGCTGTACAAAGTCCATATGTGACCTACTGAACTATTTTTTTTTCCAAAGGTCAAAAAGTCACTCATTGACTTTCCTTCTGGCTCCAATAAGTAGCTAAAAGGTCTACAAAAGGTTTAAATTTTTTTTTTTTTTTTTTTTTTTTTTTTACATATTATGGCTGTTTAGAAGTCCATATTTGACCTACTGAACAAATTTTTGTCCCAAAGGTCAAAAGGTCACTCATTGACTTCCCTTCTGATTCCAATAAGTAGCTTACAGGTCTAAAAATGGTTTGGATTTTTTTTTTTTTTTTTTTACATATTATGGCTGTACAAGAAGTCCATATTTGACATACTGAACAATTTTTTTTTCCAAAGGTCAAAAAGTCACTCATTGACTTTCCTTCTGGTTCCAATAAGTAGCTAAAAGGTCAACAAAAGGTTAATTTTTTTTTTTTTTTTTTTTTTTTTTTTACATATTATGGCTGTTTAGAAGTCCATATTTGACCTACTGAACAAATTTTTGTCCCAAAGGTCAAAAGGTCACTCATTGACTTCCCTTCTGATTCCAATATGTAGCTTACAGGTCTAAAAATGGTTTGGATTGTTTTTTTTTTTTTTACATATTATGGCTGTACAAGAAGTCCATATGTGACCTACTGAACACATTTTTTTTCCAAAGGTCAAAAAGTCACTCATTGACTTTCCTTCTGGTTCCAATAAGTAGCTAAAAGGTCTACAAAAGGTTTAAATTTTTTTTTTTTTTTTTTTTTTACATATTATGGCTGTTTAGAAGTCCATATTTGACCTACTGAACAAATTTTTGTCCCAAAGGTCAAAAGGTCACTCATTGACTTCCCTTCTGATTCCAATATGTAGCTTACAGGTCTAAAAATGGTTTGGATTGTTTTTTTTTTTTTTACATATTATGGCTGTACAGAAGTCCATATTTGACCTACTGAACAAATTTTTGTCCCGAAGGTCAAAAAGTCACTTATTGACTTTCCTTCTGGTTCCAATAAGTAGCTAAAAGGTCTACAAAAGGTTTCAATTTTTTTTTTTTAAATATTATGGCTGTACAAAGTCCATATTTGACGTACTGAACAAATTTTTGTCCCAAAGGTCAAAAAGTCACTCATTGACTTCCCTTCTGATTCCAATATGTAGCTTACAGGTCTAAAAATGGTTTGGATTGTTTTTTTTTTTTTTTTTTTTTTTTTTACATATTATGGCTGTACAAAGTCCATATGTGACCTACTGAACAATTTTTTTTTCCAAAGGTCAAAAAGTCACTCATTGACTTTCCTTCTGGTTCCAATAAGTAGCTAAAAGGTCTACAAAAGGTTTACATTTTTTATTTTTTTTTATTTTTTACATATTATGGCTGTTTAGAAGTCCATATTTGACCTACTGAACACATTTTTGTCCCAAAGGTCAAAAAGTCACTCATTGACTTTCCTTCTGGTTCCAATAAGTAGCTAAAAGGTCTACAAAAGGTTTCAATTTTTTTTTTTTTTTAAATATTATGGCTGTACAAGAAGTCCATATTTGACCTACTGAACAAATTTTTGTCCCAAAGGTCAAAAAGTCACTCATTGACTTCCCTTCTGATTCCAATAAGTAGCTGACAGATCTAAAAAAGGTTTGGAATTTTTTTTTTTTTTACATATTATGGCTGTACAGAAGTCCATATTTGACCTACTGAACAAATTTTTGTCCAAAAGGTCAAAAAGTCACTTATTGACTTTCCTTCTGGTTCCAATAAGTAGCTAAAAGGTCTACAAAAGGTTTCAATTTTTTTTTTTTTTTAATATTATGGCTGTACAAGAAGTCCATATTTGACGTACTGAGCAAATTTTTGTCCCAAAGGTCAAAAAGTCACTCATTGACTTCCCTTCTGATTCCAATATGTAGCTTACAGGTCTAAAAATGGTTTGGATTTTTTTTTTTTTTTTTTTTTTTTTTTTACATATTATAGCTGTACAAAGTCCATATGTGACCTACTGAACTATTTTTTTTTCCAAAGGTCAAAAAGTCACTCATTGACTTTCCTTCTGGCTCCAATAAGTAGCTAAAAGGTCTACAAAAGGTTTAAATTTTTTTTTTTTTTTTTTTTTTTTTTTACATATTATGGCTGTTTAGAAGTCCATATTTGACCTACTGAACAAATTTTTGTCCCAAAGGTCAAAAGGTCACTCATTGACTTCCCTTCTGATTCCAATAAGTAGCTTACAGGTCTAAAAATGGTTTGGATTTTTTTTTTTTTTTTTTACATATTATGGCTGTACAAGAAGTCCATATTTGACATACTGAACAATTTTTTTTTCCAAAGGTCAAAAAGTCACTCATTGACTTTCCTTCTGGTTCCAATAAGTAGCTAAAAGGTCAACAAAAGGTTAATTTTTTTTTTTTTTTTTTTTTTTTTTTTTTACATATTATGGCTGTACAAAGTCCATATGTGACCTACTGAACAAATTTTTGTCCCAAAGGTCAAAAAGTCACTCATTGACTTTCCTTCTGGCTCCAATAAGTAGCTAAAAGGTCTACAAAAGGTTTACATTTTTATTTTATTTTTATTTTTTACATATTATGGCTGTTTAGAAGTCCATATTTGACCTACTGAACACATTTTTTTTCCAAAGGTCAAAAAGTCACTCATTGACTTTCCTTCTGGCTCCAATAAGTAGCTAAAAGGTCTACAAAAGGTTTACATTTTTATTTTATTTTTATTTTTTACATATTATGGCTGTTTAGAAGTCCATATTTGACCTACTGAACACATTTTTGTCCCAAAGGTCAAAAAGTCACTCATTGACTTCCCTTCTGATTCCAATAAGTAGCTGACAGATCTAAAAAAGGTTTGGATTTTTTTTTTTGCATATTATGGCTGTACAAGAAGTCCATATGTGACCTACTGAACTAATTTTTTTTCCAAAGGTCAAAAAGTCACTCATTGACTTTCCTTCTGGTTCCAATAAGTAGCTAAAAGGTCTACAAAAGGTTTAAATTTTTTTTTTTTTTTTTTTTTTAACATATTATGGCTGTTTAGAAGTCCATATTTGACCTACTGAACAAATTTTTGTCCCAAAGGTCAAAAGGTCACTCATTGACTTCCCTTCTGATTCCAATATGTAGCTTACAGGTCTAAAAATGGTTTGGATTGTTTTTTTTTTTTTTACATATTATGGCTGTACAGAAGTCCATATTTGACCTACTGAACAAATTTTTGTCCCGAAGGTCAAAAAGTCACTTATTGACTTTCCTTCTGGTTCCAATAAGTAGCTAAAAGGTCTACAAAAGGTTTCAATTTTTTTTTTTTTAAATATTATGGCTGTACAAAGTCCATATTTGACGTACTGAACAAATTTTTGTCCCAAAGGTCAAAAAGTCACTCATTGACTTCCCTTCTGATTCCAATATGTAGCTTACAGGTCTAAAAATGGTATGGATTGTTTTTTTTTTTTTTTTTTTTTTTTTTACATATTATGGCTGTACAAAGTCCATATGTGACCTACTGAACAATTTTTTTTTCCAAAGGTCAAAAAGTCACTCATTGACTTTCCTTCTGGTTCCAATAAGTAGCTAAAAGGTCTACAAAAGGTTTACATTTTTTATTTTTTTTTATTTTTTACATATTATGGCTGTTTAGAAGTCCATATTTGACCTACTGAACACATTTTTGTCCCAAAGGTCAAAAAGTCACTCATTGACTTCCCTTCTGATTCCAATAAGTAGCTGACAGATCTAAAAAAGGTTTGGATTTTTTTTTTTTTGCATATTATGGCTGTACAAGAAGTCCATATGTGACCTACTGAACAATTTTTTTTTCCAAAGGTCAAAAAGTCACTCATTGACTTTCCTTCTGGTTCCAATAAGTAGCTAAAAGGTCTACAAAAGGTTTACATTTTTTTTTTATTTTTTTTTTTAACATATTATGGCTGTTTAGAAGTCCATATTTGACCTACTGAACACATTTTTGTCCCAAAGGTGAAAAGGTCACTCATTGACTTCCCTTCTGATTCCAATAAGTAGCTGACAGATCTAAAAAAGGTTTGGATTTTTTTTTTTATTTTTTTTTTTTTATATTATGGCTGTACAAGAAGTCCATATTTGACCTACTGAACAAAATTTTGTCCCAAAGGTCAAAAGGTCACTCATTGACTTCCCTTCTGATTCCAATAAGTAGCTTACAGGTCTAAAAATGGTTTGGATTTTTTTTTTTTTTTTTTACATATTATGGCTGTACAAGAAGTCCATATTTGACTTACTGAACAATTTTTTTTTCCAAAGGTCAAAAAGTCACTCATTGACTTTCCTACTGGTTCCAATAAGTAGCTAAAAGGTCAACAAAAGGTTAATTTTTTTTTTTTATTATTATTTTTTTTTTTACACATTATGGCTGTACAAAGTCCATATTTGACGTACTGAACAAATTTTTGTCCCAAAGGTCAAAAAGTCACTCATTGACTTCCCTTCTGATTCCAATAAGTAGCTGACAGATCTAAAAAAGGTTTGGATTTTTTTTTTTTTGCATATTATGGTTGTACAAGAAGTCCATATTTGACCTACTGAACTAATTTTTTTTCCAAAGGTCAAAAAGTCACTCATTGACTTTCCTTCTGGCTCCAATAAGTAGCTAAAAGGTCTACAAAAGGTTTAAATTTTTTTTTTTTTTTTTTTTTTTTACATATTATGGCTGTTTAGAAGTCCATATTTGACCTACTGAACAAATTTTTGTCCCAAAGGTCAAAAGGTCACTCATTGACTTCCCTTCTGATTCCAATAAGTAGCTGACAGATCTAAAAAAGGTTTGGATTTTTTTTTTTTTTTTTTTTTGTATATTATTGCTGTACAAGAAGTCCATATTTGACCTACTGAACAAATGTTTGTCCCAAAGGTCAAAAGGTCACTCATTGACTTCCCTTCTGATTCCAATAAGTAGCTTACAGGTCTAAAAATGGTTTGGATTTTTTTTTTTTTTTACATATTATGGCTGTACAGAAGTCCATATTTGACCTACTGAACAAATTTTTGTCCCGAAGGTCAAAAAGTCACTTATTGACTTTCCTTCTGGTTCCAATAAGTAGCTAAAAGGTCTACAAAAGGTTTCAATTTTTTTTTTTTTAAATATTATGGCTGTACAAAGTCCATATTTGACGTACTGAACAAATTTTTGTCCCAAAGGTCAAAAAGTCACTCATTGACTTCCCTTCTGATTCCAATATGTAGCTTACAGGTCTAAAAATGGTTTGGATTGTTTTTTTTTTTTTTTTTTTTTTTTTACATATTATGGCTGTACAAAGTCCACATGTGACCTACTGAACTATTTTTTTTTCCAAAGGTCAAAAAGTCACTCATTGACTTTCCTTCTGGTTCCAATAAGTAGCTAAAAGGTCAACAAAAGGTTAATTTTTTTTTTTTTTTTTTTTTTTTTTTTTTTACATATTATGGCTGTACAAAGTCCATATGTGACCTACTGAACAAATTTTTGTCCCAAAGGTCAAAAAGTCACTCATTGACTTCCCTTCTGATTCCAATAAGTAGCTGACAGATCTAAAAAAGGTTTGGATTTTTTTTTTTTTGCATATTATGGTTGTACAAGAAGTCCATATTTGACCTACTGAACTAATTTTTTTTCCAAAGGTCAAAAAGTCACTCATTGACTTTCCTTCTGGCTCCAATAAGTAGCTAAAAGGTCTACAAAAGGTTTAAATTTTTTTTTTTTTTTTTTTTTTTACATATTATGGCTGTTTAGAAGTCCATATTTGACCTACTGAACAAATTTTTGTCCCAAAGGTCAAAAGGTCACTCATTGACTTCCCTTCTGATTCCAATAAGTAGCTGACAGATCTAAAAAAGGTTTGGATTTTTTTTTTTTTTTTTTTTTGTATATTATGGCTGTACAAGAAGTCCATATTTGACCTACTGAACAAATTTTTGTCCCAAAGGTCAAAAGGTCACTCATTGACTTCCCTTCTGATTCCAATAAGTAGCTTACAGGTCTAAAAATGGTTTGGATTTTTTTTTTTTTTTACATATTATGGCTGTACAGAAGTCCATATTTGACCTACTGAACAAATTTTTGTCCCGAAGGTCAAAAAGTCACTTATTGACTTTCCTTCTGGTTCCAATAAGTAGCTAAAAGGTCTACAAAAGGTTTCAATTTTTTTTTTTTAAATATTATGGCTGTACAAAGTCCATATTTGACGTACTGAACAAATTTTTGTCCCAAAGGTCAAAAAGTCACTCATTGACTTCCCTTCTGATTCCAATATGTAGCTTACAGGTCTAAAAATGGTTTGGATTGTTTTTTTTTTTTTTTTTTTTTTTTACATATTATGGCTGTACAAAGTCCATATGTGACCTACTGAACAATTTTTTTTTCCAAAGGTCAAAAAGTCACTCATTGACTTTCCTTCTGGTTCCAATAAGTAGCTAAAAGGTCTACAAAAGGTTTACATTTTTATTTTATTTTTATTTTTTACATATTATGGCTGTTTAGAAGTCCATATTTGACCTACTGAACACATTTTTGTCCCAAAGGTCAAAAAGTCACTCATTGACTTCCCTTCTGATTCCAATAAGTAGCTGACAGATCTAAAAAAGGTTTGGATTTTTTTTTTTTTGCATATTATGGCTGTACAAGAAGTCCATATGTGACCTACTGAACTAATTTTTTTTCCAAAGGTCAAAAAGTCACTCATTGACTTTCCTTCTGGTTCCAATAAGTAGCTAAAATGTCTACAAAAGGTTTAATTTTTTTTTTTTTTTTTTTTACATATTATGGCTGTTTAGAAGTCCATATTTGACCTACTGAACAAATTTTTGTCCCAAAGGTCAAAAGGTCACTCATTGACTTCCCTTCTGATTCCAATAAGTAGCTGACAGATCTAAAAAAGGTTTGGATTTTTTTTTTTTTTTTTTTTTTTTTTTTTTATATTATGGCTGTACAAGAAGTCCATATTTGACCTACTGAACAAATTTTTGTCCCAAAGGTCAAAAGGTCACTCATTGACTTCCCTTCTGATTCCAATAAGTAGCTTACAGGTCTAAAAATGGTTTGGATTTTTTTTTTTTTACATATTATGGCTGTACAGAAGTCCATATTTGACCTACTGAACAAATTTTTGTCCCGAAGGTCAAAAAGTCATTTATTGACTTTCCTTCTGGTTCCAATAAGTAGCTAAAAGGTCTACAAAAGGTTTCAATTTTTTTTTTTAAATATTATGGCTGTACAAAGTCCATATTTGACGTACTGAACAAATTTTTGTCCCAAAGGTCAAAAAGTCACTCATTGACTTCCCTTCTGATTCCAATATGTAGCTTACAGGTCTAAAAATGGTTTGGATTGTTTTTTTTTGTTTTGTTTTTTTTTACATATTATGGCTGTACAAAGTCCATATGTGACCTACTGAACAAATTTTTGTCCCAAAGGTCAAAAAGTCACTCATTGACTTCCCTTCTGATTCCAATATGTAGCTTACAGGTCTAAAAATGGTTTGGACTTTTTTTTTTTTTTTTTTTTTTTTTTTTTACATATTATGGCTGTACAAAGTCCATATGTGACCTACTGAACAATTTTTTTTTCCAAAGGTCAAAAAGTCACTCATTGACTTCCCTTCTGATTCCAATAAGTAGCTGACAGATCTAAAAAAGGTTTGGATTTTTTTTTTTTTTTTTTTTTTTTTACATATTATGGCTGTACAAGAAGTCCATATTTGACCTACTGAACAATTTTTTTTTCCAAAGGTCAAAAAGTCACTCATTGACTTTCCTTCTGGTTCCAATAAGTAGCTAAAAGGTCAACAAAAGGTAAATTTTTTTTTTTTTTTTTTTTTTTTTTTTACATATTATGGCTGTACAAAGTCCATATGTGACCTACTGAACAAATTTTTGTCCCAAAGGTCAAAAGGTCACTCATTGACTTCCCTTCTGATTCCAATAAGTAGCTTACAGGTCTAAAAATGGTTTGGATTTTTTTTTTTTTTTACATATTATGGCTGTACAGAAGTCCATATTTGACCTACTGAACAATTTTTTTTCCCAAAGGTCAAAAAGTCACTCATTGACTTCCCTTCTGATTCCAATAAGTAGCTTACAGGTCTAAAAATGGTTTGGATTTTTTTTTTTTTTTTTACATATTATGGCTGTACAGAAGTCCATATTTGACCTACTGAACACATTTTTGTCCCAAAGGTCAAAAAGTCACTTATTGACTTTCCTTCTGGTTCCAATAAGTAGCTAAAAGGTCTACAAAAGGTTTCAAATTTTATTTTATTTTTTAAATATTATGGCTGTACAAAGTCCATATGTGACCTACTGAACAAATTTTTGTCCCAAAGGTCAAAAAGTCACTCATTGACTTCCCTTCTGATTCCAATAAGTAGCTTACAGGTCTACAAAAGGTTTAAATTTTTTTTTTTTTTTTTTTTTTTTACATATTATGGCTGTACAGAAGTCCATATTTGACCTAATGAACAAATTTTTGTCCTAAAGGTCAAAAAGTCACTTATTGACTTTCCTTCTGATTCCAATAAGTAGCTGACAGATCTAAAAAAGGTTTGGAATTTTTTTTTTTTACATATTATGGCTGTTTAGAAGTCCATATTTGACCTACTGAACAAATTTTTGTCCCAAAGGTCAAAAGGTCACTCATTGACTTCCCTTCTGATTCCAATAAGTAGCTGACAGATCTAAAAAAGGTTTGGAATTTTTTTTTTTTACATATTATGGCTGTACAGAAGTCCATATTTGACCTACTGAACAAATTTTTGTCCTAAAGGTCAAAAAGTCACTTATTGACTTTCCTTCTGGTTCCAATAAGTAGCTAAAAGGTCTACAAAAGGTTTAAATTTTTTTTTTTTACATATTATGGCTGTACAAAGTCCATATGTGACCTACTGAACAAATTTTTGTCCCAAAGGTCAAAAAGTCACTCATTGACTTCCCTTCTGATTCCAATAAGTAGCTGACAGATCTAAAAAAGGTTTGGATTTTTTTTTTTTTTTTTAACATATTATGGCTGTACAAGAAGTCCATATTTGACCTACTGAACAATTTTTTTTTCCAAAGGTCAAAAAGTCACTCATTGACTCTCCTTCTGGTTCTAATAAGTAGCTAAAAGGTCAACAAAAGGTTAAAAAAAAATTTTTATTATTATTTTTTTTTTTTACATATTATGGCTGTACAAAGTCCATATGTGACCAAATGAACAAATTTTTGTCCAAAAGGTCAAAAAGTCACTTATTGACTTTCCTTCTGGTTCCAATAAGTAGCTAAAAGGTCTACAAAAGGTTTAAATTTTATTTTTTATTTTTATTTTTTTACATATTATGGCTGTACAAGAAGTCCATATTTGACGTACTGAGCAAATTTTTGTCCCAAAGGTCAAAAAGTCACTCATTGACTTCCCTTCTGATTCCAATATGTAGCTTACAGGTCTAAAAATGGTTTGGATTTTTTTTTTTTTTTTTTTTTTTTACATATTATGGCTGTACAAAGTCCATATGTGACCTACTGAACTATTTTTTTTTCCAAAGGTCAAAAAGTCACTCATTGACTTTCCTTCTGGCTCCAATAAGTAGCTAAAAGGTCTACAAAAGGTTTAAATTTTTTATATATATTTTTTTTTTTACATATTATGTCTGTTTAGAAGTCCATATTTGACCTACTGAACAAATTTTTGTCCCAAAGGTCAAAAGGTCACTCATTGACTTCCCTTCTGATTCCAATAAGTAGCTTACAGGTCTAAAAATGGTTTGGATTTTTTTTTTTTTTTTTTTTATATATTATGGCTGTACAAGAAGTCCATATTTGACATACTGAACAATTTTTTTTTCCAAAGGTCAAAAAGTCACTCATTGACTTTCCTTCTGGTTCCAATAAGTAGCTAAAAGGTCAACAAAAGGTTAATTTTTTTTTTTTTTTTTTTTTTTTTTTTTTTTACATATTATGGCTGTACAAAGTCCATATGTGACCTACTGAACAAATTTTTGTCCCAAAGGTCAAAAAGTCACTCATTGACTTCCCTTCTGATTCCAATAAGTAGCTGACAGATCTAAAAAAGGTTTGGAATTTTTTTTTTTTACATATTATGGCTGTACAGAAGTCCATATTTGACCTACTGAACTAATTTTTTTTCCAAAGGTCAAAAAGTCACTCATTGACTTTCCTTCTGGCTCCAATAAGTAGCTAAAAGGTCAACAAAAGGTTACTTTTTTTTTTTATTATTATTATTTTTTTTTACATATTATGGCTGTACAAAGTCCATATGTGACCTACTGAACAAATTTTTGTCCCAAAGGTCAAAAAGTCACTCATTGACTTCCCTTCTGATTCCAATAAGTAGCTGACAGATCTAAAAAAGGTTTGGAATTTTTCTTTTTGCATATTATGGCTTATAAGAAGTCCATATTTGACCTACTGAACAATTTTATTTTCCAAAGGTCAAAAAGTCACTCATTGACTTCCCTTCTGATTCCAATAAGTAGCTTACAGGTCTAAAAATGGTTTGGATTTTTTTTTTTTTTTTTTTTTTACATATTATGGCTGTACAGAAGTCCATATTTGACCTACTGAACAAATTTTTGTCCCAAAGGTCAAATAGTCACTTATTGACTTTCCTTCTGGTTCCAATAAGTAGCTAAAAGGTCTACAAAAGGTTTCAATTTTTTTTTTTTTAAATATTATGGCTGTACAAAGTCCATATTTGACGTACTGAACAAATTTTTGTCCCAAAGGTCAAAAAGTCACTCATTGACTTCCCTTCTGATTCCAATATGTAGCTTACAGGTCTAAAAATGGTTTGGATTTTTTTTTTTTTTTTTTTACATATTATGGCTGTACAAAGTCCATATGTGACCTACTGAACAAATTTTTGTCCCAAAGGTCAAAAGGTCACTCATTGACTTCCCTTCTGATTCCAAAAAGTAGCTGACAGATCTAAAAAAGGTTTGGATTTTTTTTTTTTTTTTTTTTTTTTTTATATTATGGCTGTACAAGAAGTCCATATTTGACCTACTGAACAAATTTTTGTCCCAAAGGTCAAAAGGTCACTCATTGACTTCCCTTCTGATTCCAATAAGTAGCTTACAGGTCTAAAAATGGTTTGGATTTTTATTTTTATTTTTGCATATTATGGCTTATAAGAAGTCCATATTTGACCTACTGAACATTTTTTTTTTCCAAAGGTCAAAAAGTCACTCATTGACTTTCCTTCTGGTTCCAATAAGTAGCTAAAAGGTCAACAAAAGGTTAATTTTTTTTTTATTATTATTTTTTTTTTTACACATTATGGCTGTACAAAGTCCATATTTGACGTACTGAACAAATTTTTGTCCCAAAGGTCAAAAAGTCACTCATTGACTTCCCCTCTGATTCCAATATGTAGCTTACAGGTCTAAAAATGGTTTGGATTTATTTTATTTTTTTTACATATTATGGCTGTACAAGAAGTCCATATTTGACCTACTGAACAAATTTTTGTCCCAAAGGTCAAAAAGTCACTTATTGACTTTCCTTCTGGTTCCAATAAGTAGCTAAAAGGTCTACAAAAGGTTTAAATTTTTTTTTTTTTTTTTATACATATTATGGCTGTTTAGAAGTCCATATTTGACCTACTGAACAAATTTTTGTCCCAAAGGTCAAAAGGTCACTCATTGACTTCCCTTCTGATTCCAATAAGTAGCTGACAGATCTAAAAAAGGTTTGGATTTTTTTTTTTTTTTCTTTTTTTGTATATTATGGCTGTAAAAGAAGTCCATATTTGACCTACTGAACAAATTTTTGTCCCAAAGGTCAAAAGGTCACTCATTGACTTCCCTTCTGATTCCAATAAGTAGCTGACAGATCTAAAAAAGTTTGGATTTTTTTTTTTTTTTTTTTTTTTTCTATATTATGGCTGTACAAGAAGTCCATATTTGACCTACTGAACAATTTTTTTTTCCAAAGGTCAAAAAGTCACTCATTGACTTTCCTTCTGGCTCCAATAAGTAGCTAAAAGGTCTACAAAAGGTTTAAATTTTTTTTTTTTTTTTTTTTTTTTTTTACATATTATGGCTGTTTAGAAGTCCATATTTGACCTACTGAACAAATTTTTGTCCCAAAGGTCAAAAGGTCACTCATTGACTTCCCTTCTGATTCCAATAAGTAGCTTACAGGTCTAAAAATGGTTTGGATTTATTTTATTTTTTTTACATATTATGGCTGTACAAGAAGTCCATATTTGACCTACTGAACAAATTTTTGTCCCAAAGGTCAAAAAGTCACTTATTGACTTTCCTTCTGGTTCCAATAAGTAGCTAAAAGGTCTACAAAAGGTTTCAATTTTTTTTTTTTTTAAATATTATGGCTGTACAAAGTCCATATGTGACCTACTGAACTAATTTTTTTTCCAAAGGTCAAAAAGTCACTCATTGACTTTCCTTCTGGCTCCAATAAGTAGCTAAAAGGTCTACAAAAGGTTTAAATTTTTTTTTTTTTTTTTTTTTTTTTACATATTATGGCTGTACAGAAGTCCATATTTGACCTACTGAACAAATTTTTGTCCCAAAGGTCAAAAGGTCACTCATTGACTTCCCTTCTGATTCCAATAAGTAGCTTACAGGTCTAAAAATGGTTTGGATTTTTATTTTTATTTATTTATTTTTTTTTATATTATGGCTGTACAAGAAGTCCATATTTGACCTACTGAACAAATTTTTGTCCCAAAGGTCAAAAGGTCACTCATTGACTTCCCTTCTGATTCCAATAAGTAGCTTACAGGTCTAAAAATGGTTTGGATTTTTATTTTTATTTTTACATATTATGGCTGTACAAGAAGTCCATATTTGACCTACTGAACATTTTTTTTTTCCAAAGGTCAAAAAGTCACTCATTGACTTTCCTTCTGGTTCCAATAAGTAGCTAAAAGGTCAACAAAAGGTTAATTTTTTTTTTATTATTATTTTTTTTTTTACACATTATGGCTGTACAAAGTCCATATTTGACGTACTGAACAAATTTTTGTCCCAAAGGTCAAAAAGTCACTCATTGACTTCCCTTCTGATTCCAATATGTAGCTTACAGGTCTAAAAATGGTTTGGACTTTTTTTTTTTTTTTTTTTTTTTTTTTACATATTATGGCTGTACAAAGTCCATATGTGACCTACTGAACATTTTTTTTTTCCAAAGGTCAAAAAGTCACTCATTGACTTTCCTTCTGGTTCCAATAAGTAGCTAAAAGGTCTACAAAAGGTTTAAATTTTTTTTTTTTTTTTAACATATTATGGCTGTTTAGAAGTCCATATTTGACCTACTGAACAAATTTTTGTCCCAAAGGTCAAAAGGTCACTCATTGACTTCCCTTCTGATTCCAATAAGTAGCTGACAGATCTAAAAAAGGTTTGGATTTTTTTTATTTTTATTTTTATTTTTTTATATTATGGCTGTACAAGAAGTCCATATTTGACCTACTGAACAAATTTTTGTCCCAAAGGTCAAAAGGTCACTCATTGACTTCCCTTCTGATTCCAATAAGTAGCTTACAGGTCTAAAAATGGTTTGGATTTTTATTTTTATTTTTGCATATTATGGCTTATAAGAAGTCCATATTTGACCTACTGAACATTTTTTTTTTCCAAAGGTCAAAAAGTCACTCATTGACTTTCCTTCTGGTTCCAATAAGTAGCTAAAAGGTCAACAAAAGGTTAATTTTTTTTTTATTATTATTTTTTTTTTTACACATTATGGCTGTACAAAGTCCATATTTGACGTACTGAACAAATTTTTGTCCCAAAGGTCAAAAAGTCACTCATTGACTTCCCCTCTGATTCCAATATGTAGCTTACAGGTCTAAAAATGGTTTGGACTTTTTTTTTTTTTTTTTTTTACATATTATGGCTGTACAAAGTCCATATGTGACCTACTGAACAATTTTTTTTTCCAAAGGTCAAAAAGTCACTCATTGACTTTCCTTCTGGTTCCAATAAGTAGCTAAAAGGTCTACAAAAGGTTTAAATTTTTTTTTTTTTTATACATATTATGGCTGTTTAGAAGTCCATATTTGACCTACTGAACAAATTTTTGTCCCAAAGGTCAAAAGGTCACTCATTGACTTCCCTTCTGATTCCAATAAGTAGCTGACAGATCTAAAAAAGGTTTGGATTTTTTTTTTTTTTTTCTTTTTTTGTATATTATGGCTGTAAAAGAAGTCCATATTTGACCTACTGAACAAATTTTTGTCCCAAAGGTCAAAAGGTCACTCATTGACTTCCCTTCTGATTCCAATAAGTAGCTGACAGATCTAAAAAAGGTTTGGATTTTTTTTTTTTTTTCTTTTTTTGTATATTATGGCTGTAAAAGAAGTCCATATTTGACCTACTGAACAAATTTTTGTCCCAAAGGTCAAAAGGTCACTCATTGACTTCCCTTCTGATTCCAATAAGTAGCTGACAGATCTAAAAAAGTTTGGATTTTTTTTTTTTTTTTTTTTTTTTCTATATTATGGCTGTACAAGAAGTCCATATTTGACCTACTGAACAATTTTTTTTTCCAAAGGTCAAAAAGTCACTCATTGACTTTCCTTCTGGCTCCAATAAGTAGCTAAAAGGTCTACAAAAGGTTTAAATTTTTTTTTTTTTTTTTTTTTTTTTTACATATTATGGCTGTTTAGAAGTCCATATTTGACCTACTGAACAAATTTTTGTCCCAAAGGTCAAAAGGTCACTCATTGACTTCCCTTCTGATTCCAATAAGTAGCTTACAGGTCTAAAAATGGTTTGGATTTATTTTATTTTTTTTACATATTATGGCTGTACAAGAAGTCCATATTTGACCTACTGAACAAATTTTTGTCCCAAAGGTCAAAAAGTCACTTATTGACTTTCCTTCTGGTTCCAATAAGTAGCTAAAAGGTCTACAAAAGGTTTCAATTTTTTTTTTTTTTAAATATTATGGCTGTACAAAGTCCATATGTGACCTACTGAACTAATTTTTTTTCCAAAGGTCAAAAAGTCACTCATTGACTTTCCTTCTGGCTCCAATAAGTAGCTAAAAGGTCTACAAAAGGTTTAAATTTTTTTTTTTTTTTTTTTTTTTTTACATATTATGGCTGTACAGAAGTCCATATTTGACCTACTGAACAAATTTTTGTCCCAAAGGTCAAAAGGTCACTCATTGACTTCCCTTCTGATTCCAATAAGTAGCTTACAGGTCTAAAAATGGTTTGGATTTTTATTTTTATTTATTTATTTTTTTTTATATTATGGCTGTACAAGAAGTCCATATTTGACCTACTGAACAAATTTTTGTCCCAAAGGTCAAAAGGTCACTCATTGACTTCCCTTCTGATTCCAATAAGTAGCTTACAGGTCTAAAAATGGTTTGGATTTTTATTTTTATTTTTACATATTATGGCTGTACAAGAAGTCCATATTTGACCTACTGAACATTTTTTTTTTCCAAAGGTCAAAAAGTCACTCATTGACTTTCCTTCTGGTTCCAATAAGTAGCTAAAAGGTCAACAAAAGGTTAATTTTTTTTTTATTATTATTTTTTTTTTTACACATTATGGCTGTACAAAGTCCATATTTGACGTACTGAACAAATTTTTGTCCCAAAGGTCAAAAAGTCACTCATTGACTTCCCTTCTGATTCCAATATGTAGCTTACAGGTCTAAAAATGGTTTGGACTTTTTTTTTTTTTTTTTTTTTTTTTTTACATATTATGGCTGTACAAAGTCCATATGTGACCTACTGAACATTTTTTTTTTCCAAAGGTCAAAAAGTCACTCATTGACTTTCCTTCTGGTTCCAATAAGTAGCTAAAAGGTCTACAAAAGGTTTAAATTTTTTTTTTTTTTTTAACATATTATGGCTGTTTAGAAGTCCATATTTGACCTACTGAACAAATTTTTGTCCCAAAGGTCAAAAGGTCACTCATTGACTTCCCTTCTGATTCCAATAAGTAGCTGACAGATCTAAAAAAGGTTTGGATTTTTTTTATTTTTATTTTTATTTTTTTATATTATGGCTGTACAAGAAGTCCATATTTGACCTACTGAACAAATTTTTGTCCCAAAGGTCAAAAGGTCACTCATTGACTTCCCTTCTGATTCCAATAAGTAGCTTACAGGTCTAAAAATGGTTTGGATTTTTATTTTTATTTTTGCATATTATGGCTTATAAGAAGTCCATATTTGACCTACTGAACATTTTTTTTTTCCAAAGGTCAAAAAGTCACTCATTGACTTTCCTTCTGGTTCCAATAAGTAGCTAAAAGGTCAACAAAAGGTTAATTTTTTTTTTATTATTATTTTTTTTTTTACACATTATGGCTGTACAAAGTCCATATTTGACGTACTGAACAAATTTTTGTCCCAAAGGTCAAAAAGTCACTCATTGACTTCCCCTCTGATTCCAATATGTAGCTTACAGGTCTAAAAATGGTTTGGACTTTTTTTTTTTTTTTTTTTTACATATTATGGCTGTACAAAGTCCATATGTGACCTACTGAACAATTTTTTTTTCCAAAGGTCAAAAAGTCACTCATTGACTTTCCTTCTGGTTCCAATAAGTAGCTAAAAGGTCTACAAAAGGTTTAAATTTTTTTTTTTTTTATACATATTATGGCTGTTTAGAAGTCCATATTTGACCTACTGAACAAATTTTTGTCCCAAAGGTCAAAAGGTCACTCATTGACTTCCCTTCTGATTCCAATAAGTAGCTGACAGATCTAAAAAAGGTTTGGATTTTTTTTTTTTTTTTCTTTTTTTGTATATTATGGCTGTAAAAGAAGTCCATATTTGACCTACTGAACAAATTTTTGTCCCAAAGGTCAAAAGGTCACTCATTGACTTCCCTTCTGATTCCAATAAGTAGCTGACAGATCTAAAAAAGTTTGGATTTTTTTTTTTTTTTTTTTTTTTTCTATATTATGGCTGTACAAGAAGTCCATTTTTGACCTACTGAACAATTTTTTTTTCCAAAGGTCAAAAAGTCACTCATTGACTTTCCTTCTGGCTCCAATAAGTAGCTAAAAGGTCTACAAAAGGTTTAAATTTTTTTTTTTTTTTTTTTTTTTTTTTTACATATTATGGCTGTTTAGAAGTCCATATTTGACCTACTGAACAAATTTTTGTCCCAAAGGTCAAAAGGTCACTCATTGACTTCCCTTCTGATTCCAATAAGTAGCTTACAGGTCTAAAAATGGTTTGGATTTATTTTTTTATTTTTTACATATTATGGCTGTACAAGAAGTCCATATTTGACCTACTGAACAAATTTTTGTCCCAAAGGTCAAAAAGTCACTTATTGACTTTCCTTCTGGTTCCAATAAGTAGCTAAAAGGTCTACAAAAGGTTTCAAATTTTTTTTTTTTTAAATATTATGGCTGTACAAAGTCCATATGTGACCTACTGAACTAATTTTTTTTCCAAAGGTCAAAAAGTCACTCATTGACTTTCCTTCTGGCTCCAATAAGTAGCTAAAAGGTCTACAAAAGGTTTAAATTTTTTTTTTTTTTTTTTTTTTTTACATATTATGGCTGTACAGAAGTCCATATTTGACCTACTGAACAAATTTTTGTCCTAAAGGTCAAAAAGTCACTTATTGACTTCCCTTCTGATTCCAAAAAGTAGCTGACAGATCTAAAAAAGGTTTGGATTTTTTTTTTTTTTTTTTTTTTTTTTTTATATTATGGCTGTACAAGAAGTCCATATTTGACCTACTGAACAAATTTTTGTCCCAAAGGTCAAAAGGTCACTCATTGACTTCCCTTCTGATTCCAATAAGTAGCTTACAGGTCTAAAAATGGTTTGGATTTTTATTTTTATTTTTACATATTATGGCTGTACAAGAAGTCCATATTTGACCTACTGAACATTTTTTTTTTCCAAAGGTCAAAAAGTCACTCATTGACTTTCCTTCTGGTTCCAATAAGTAGCTAAAAGGTCAACAAAAGGTTAATTTTTTTTTTATTATTATTATTTTTTTTACACATTATGGCTGTACAAAGTCCATATTTGACGTACTGAACAAATTTTTGTCCCAAAGGTCAAAAAGTCACTCATTGACTTCCCTTCTGATTCCAATATGTAGCTGACAGATCTAAAAAAGGTTTGGATTTTTTTTTTTTTACATATTATGGCTGTACAAAGTCCATATGTGACCTACTGAACAATTTTTTTTTCCAAAGGTCAAAAAGTCACTCATTGACTTTCTTTCTGGTTCCAATAAGTAGCTAAAAGGTCTACAAAAGGTTTAAATTTTTTTTTTTTTTTTTACATATTATGGCTGTTTAGAAGTCCATATTTGACCTACTGAACAAATTTTTGTCCCAAAGGTCAAAAGGTCACTCATTGACTTCCCTTCTGATTCCAATAAGTAGCTGACAGATCTAAAAAAGGTTTGGATTTTTTTTTTTTTCTTTTTTTGTATATTATGGCTGTAAAAGAAGTCCATATTTGACCTACTGAACAAATTTTTGTCCCAAAGGTCAAAAGGTCACTCATTGACTTCCCTTCTGATTCCAATAAGTAGCTTACAGGTCTAAAAATGGTTTGGATTTTTTTTTTTTTTTTACATATTATGGTTGTACAAGAAGTCCATATTTGACCTGCTGAACAATTTTTTTTTCCAAAGGTCAAAAAGTCACTCATTGACTTTCCTTCTGGTTCCAATAAGTAGTTAAAAGGTCAACAAAAGGTTAATTTTTTTTTTTTTTTTTTTTTTTTTTTTTTACATATTATGGCTGTACAAAGTCCATATGTGACCTACTGAACAAATTTTTGTCCCAAAGGTCAAAAGGTCACTCATTGACTTCCCTTCTGATTCCAATAAGTAGCTGACAGATCTAAAAAAGGTTTGGAATTTTTTTTTTTTTTACATATTATGGCTGTACAGAAGTCCATATTTGACCTACTGAACAATTTTTTTTCCCAAAGGTCAAAAAGTCACTCATTGACTTCCCTTCTGATTCCAATAAGTAGCTTACAGGTCTAAAAATGGTTTGGATTTTTTTTTTTTTTTTTTTTACATATTATGGCTGTACAGAAGTCCATATTTGACCTACTGAACAAATTTTTGTCCCAAAGGTCAAAAAGTCACTTATTGACTTTCCTTCTGGTTCCAATAAGTAGCTAAAAGGTCTACAAAAGGTTTCAAATTTTATTTTATTTTTTAAATATTATGGCTGTACAAAGTCCATATTTGACGTACTGAACAAATTTTTGTCCCAAAGGTCAAAAAGTCACTCATTGACTTCCCTTCTGGTTCCAATATGTAGCTTACAGGTCTAAAAATGGTTTGGATTTTTTTTTTTTTTTTTTTTTTTTTACATATTATGGCTGTACAAAGTCCATATGTGACCTACTGAACAAATTTTTTTTCCAAAGGTCAAAAAGTCACTCATTGACTTCCCTTCTGGTTCCAATATGTAGCTTACAGGTCTAAAAATGGTTTGGATTTTTTTTTTTTTTTTTTTTTTACATATTATGGCTGTACAAAGTCCATATGTGACCTACTGAACAAATTTTTTTTCCAAAGGTCAAAAAGTCACTCATTGACTTCCCTTCTGATTCCAATAAGTAGCTGACAGATCTAAAAAAGGTTTGGATTTTTTTTTTGTTTTTTTTTGTTTTTCTATATTATGGCTGTACAAGAAGTCCATATTTGACCTACTGAACAATTTTTTTTTCCAAAGGTCAAAAAGTCACTCATTGACTTTCCTTCTGGCTCCAATAAGTAGCTAAAAGGTCTACAAAAGGTTTAATTTTTTTTTTTTTTTTTTTTTTTTTTTTTTACATATTATGGCTGTTTAGAAGTCCATATTTGACCTACTGAACAAATTTTTGTCCCAAAGGTCAAAAGGTCACTCATTGACTTCCCTTCTGATTCCAATAAGTAGCTTACAGGTCTAAAAATGGTTTGGATTTTTTTTTTTTTTTTTACATATTATGGCTGTACAAGAAGTCCATATTTGACCTACTGAACAAATTTTTGTCCCAAAGGTCAAAAAGTCACTTATTGACTTTCCTTCTGGTTCCAATAAGTAGCTAAAAGGTCTACAAAAGGTTTCAATTTTTTTTTTTTTAAATATTATGGCTGTACAAAGTCCATATGTGACCTACTGAACTAATTTTTTTTCCAAAGGTCAAAAAGTCACTCATTGACTTTCCTTCTGGCTCCAATAAGTAGCTAAAAGGTCTACAAAAGGTTTAAATTTTTTTTTTTTTTTTTTTTTTTACATATTATGGCTGTACAGAAGTCCATATTTGACCTACTGAACAAATTTTTGTCCAAAAGGTCAAAAAGTCACTTATTGACTTTCCTTCTGGTTCCAATAAGTAGCTAAAAGGTCTACAAAAGGTTTCAATTTTTTTTTTTTTTTAATATTATGGCTGTACAAGAAGTCCATATTTGACGTACTGAGCAAATTTTTGTCCCAAAGGTCAAAAAGTCACTCATTGACTTCCCTTCTGATTCCAATATGTAGCTTACAGGTCTAAAAATGGTTTGGATTTTTTTTTTTTTTTTTTTTTTTTTTTTACATATTATAGCTGTACAAAGTCCATATGTGACCTACTGAACTATTTTTTTTTCCAAAGGTCAAAAAGTCACTCATTGACTTTCCTTCTGGCTCCAATAAGTAGCTAAAAGGTCTACAAAAGGTTTAAATTTTTTTTTTTTTTTTTTTTTTTTTTTTACATATTATGGCTGTTTAGAAGTCCATATTTGACCTACTGAACAAATTTTTGTCCCAAAGGTCAAAAGGTCACTCATTGACTTCCCTTCTGATTCCAATAAGTAGCTTACAGGTCTAAAAATGGTTTGGATTTTTTTTTTTTTTTTTTACATATTATGGCTGTACAAGAAGTCCATATTTGACATACTGAACAATTTTTTTTTCCAAAGGTCAAAAAGTCACTCATTGACTTTCCTTCTGGTTCCAATAAGTAGCTAAAAGGTCAACAAAAGGTTAATTTTTTTTTTTTTTTTTTTTTTTTTTTTTTACATATTATGGCTGTACAAAGTCCATATGTGACCTACTGAACAAATTTTTGTCCCAAAGGTCAAAAAGTCACTCATTGACTTTCCTTCTGGCTCCAATAAGTAGCTAAAAGGTCTACAAAAGGTTTACATTTTTATTTTATTTTTATTTTTTACATATTATGGCTGTTTAGAAGTCCATATTTGACCTACTGAACACATTTTTTTTCCAAAGGTCAAAAAGTCACTCATTGACTTTCCTTCTGGCTCCAATAAGTAGCTAAAAGGTCTACAAAAGGTTTACATTTTTATTTTATTTTTATTTTTTACATATTATGGCTGTTTAGAAGTCCATATTTGACCTACTGAACACATTTTTGTCCCAAAGGTCAAAAAGTCACTCATTGACTTCCCTTCTGATTCCAATAAGTAGCTGACAGATCTAAAAAAGGTTTGGATTTTTTTTTGTGCATATTATGGCTGTACAAGAAGTCCATATGTGACCTACTGAACTAATTTTTTTTCCAAAGGTCAAAAAGTCACTCATTGACTTTCCTTCTGGTTCCAATAAGTAGCTAAAAGGTCTACAAAAGGTTTGGATTTTTTTTTTTTTTTTTTACATATTATGGCTGTACAGAAGTCCATATTTGACCTACTGAACAAATTTTTGTCCCGAAGGTCAAAAAGTCACTTATTGACTTTCCTTCTGGTTCCAATAAGTAGCTAAAAGGTCTACAAAAGGTTTCAATTTTTTTTTTTTTAAATATTATGGCTGTACAAAGTCCATATTTGACGTACTGAACAAATTTTTGTCCCAAAGGTCAAAAAGTCACTCATTGACTTCCCTTCTGATTCCAATATGTAGCTTACAGGTCTAAAAATGGTTTGGATTGTTTTTTTTTTTTTTTTTTTTTTTTTACATATTATGGCTGTACAAAGTCCATATGTGACCTACTGAACAATTTTTTTTTCCAAAGGTCAAAAAGTCACTCATTGACTTTCCTTCTGGTTCCAATAAGTAGCTAAAAGGTCTACAAAAGGTTTACATTTTTTATTTTTTTTTATTTTTTACATATTATGGCTGTTTAGAAGTCCATATTTGACCTACTGAACACATTTTTGTCCCAAAGGTCAAAAAGTCACTCATTGACTTCCCTTCTGATTCCAATAAGTAGCTGACAGATCTAAAAAAGGTTTGGATTTTTTTTTTTTTGCATATTATGGCTGTACAAGAAGTCCATATGTGACCTACTGAACAATTTTTTTTTCCAAAGGTCAAAAAGTCACTCATTGACTTTCCTTCTGGTTCCAATAAGTAGCTAAAAGGTCTACAAAAGGTTTACATTTTTTTTTTATTTTTTTTTTTTACATATTATGGCTGTTTAGAAGTCCATATTTGACCTACTGAACACATTTTTGTCCCAAAGGTGAAAAGGTCACTCATTGACTTCCCTTCTGATTCCAATAAGTAGCTGACAGATCTAAAAAAGGTTTGGATTTTTTTTTTTTTTTTTTTTTTTTTATATTATGGCTGTACAAGAAGTCCATATTTGACCTACTGAACAAAATTTTGTCCCAAAGGTCAAAAGGTCACTCATTGACTTCCCTTCTGATTCCAATAAGTAGCTTACAGGTCTAAAAATGGTTTGGATTTTTTTTTTTTTTTTTTACATATTATGGCTGTACAAGAAGTCCATATTTGACTTACTGAACAATTTTTTTTTCCAAAGGTCAAAAAGTCACTCATTGACTTTCCTACTGGTTCCAATAAGTAGCTAAAAGGTCAACAAAAGGTTAATTTTTTTTTTTTATTATTATTTTTTTTTTTACACATTATGGCTGTACAAAGTCCATATTTGACGTACTGAACAAATTTTTGTCCCAAAGGTCAAAAAGTCACTCATTGACTTCCCTTCTGATTCCAATAAGTAGCTGACAGATCTAAAAAAGGTTTGGATTTTTTTTTTTTTGCATATTATGGTTGTACAAGAAGTCCATATTTGACCTACTGAACTAATTTTTTTTCCAAAGGTCAAAAAGTCACTCATTGACTTTCCTTCTGGCTCCAATAAGTAGCTAAAAGGTCTACAAAAGGTTTAAATTTTTTTTTTTTTTTTTTTTTTTACATATTATGGCTGTTTAGAAGTCCATATTTGACCTACTGAACAAATTTTTGTCCCAAAGGTCAAAAGGTCACTCATTGACTTCCCTTCTGATTCCAATAAGTAGCTGACAGATCTAAAAAAGGTTTGGATTTTTTTTTTTTTTTTTTTTTTGTATATTATTGCTGTACAAGAAGTCCATATTTGACCTACTGAACAAATTTTTGTCCCAAAGGTCAAAAGGTCACTCATTGACTTCCCTTCTGATTCCAATAAGTAGCTTACAGGTCTAAAAATGGTTTGGATTTTTTTTTTTTTGTACATATTATGGCTGTACAGAAGTCCATATTTGACCTACTGAACAAATTTTTGTCCCGAAGGTCAAAAAGTCACTTATTGACTTTCCTTCTGGTTCCAATAAGTAGCTAAAAGGTCTACAAAAGGTTTCAATTTTTTTTTTTTTAAATATTATGGCTGTACAAAGTCCATATTTGACGTACTGAACAAATTTTTGTCCCAAAGGTCAAAAAGTCACTCATTGACTTCCCTTCTGATTCCAATATGTAGCTTACAGGTCTAAAAATGGTTTGGATTGTTTTTTTTTTTTTTTTTTTTTTTTTACATATTATGGCTGTACAAAGTCCACATGTGACCTACTGAACTATTTTTTTTTCCAAAGGTCAAAAAGTCACTCATTGACTTTCCTTCTGGTTCCAATAAGTAGCTAAAAGGTCAACAAAAGGTTAATTTTTTTTTTTTTTTTTTTTTTTTTTTTTTTTACATATTATGGCTGTACAAAGTCCATATGTGACCTACTGAACAAATTTTTGTCCCAAAGGTCAAAAAGTCACTCATTGACTTCCCTTCTGATTCCAATAAGTAGCTGACAGATCTAAAAAAGGTTTGGATTTTTTTTTTTTTGCATATTATGGTTGTACAAGAAGTCCATATTTGACCTACTGAACTAATTTTTTTTCCAAAGGTCAAAAAGTCACTCATTGACTTTCCTTCTGGCTCCAATAAGTAGCTAAAAGGTCTACAAAAGGTTTAAATTTTTTTTTTTTTTTTTTTTTTTACATATTATGGCTGTTTAGAAGTCCATATTTGACCTACTGAACAAATTTTTGTCCCAAAGGTCAAAAGGTCACTCATTGACTTCCCTTCTGATTCCAATAAGTAGCTGACAGATCTAAAAAAGGTTTGGATTTTTTTTTTTTTTTTTTTTTTGTATATTATGGCTGTACAGAAGTCCATATTTGACCTACTGAACAATTTTTTTTTCCAAAGGTCAAAAAGTCACTCATTGACTTTCCTTCTGGCTCCAATAAGTAGCTAAAAGGTCTACAAAAGGTTTAAATTTTTTTTTTTTTTTTTTTTTTACATATTATGGCTGTTTAGAAGTCCATATTTGACCTACTGAACAAATTTTTGTCCCAAAGGTCAAAAGGTCACTCATTGACTTCCCTTCTGATTCCAATAAGTAGCTGACAGATCTAAAAAAGGTTTGGAATTTTTTTTTTTACATATTATGGCTGTACAGAAGTCCATATTTGACCTACTGAACAAATTTTTGTCCTAAAGGTCAAAAAGTCACTCATTGACTCTCCTTCTGGTTCTAATAAGTAGCTAAAAGGTCTACAAAAGGTTTCAATTTTTTTTTTTTTTTAATATTATGGCTGTACAAGAAGTCCATATTTGACCTACTGAACAAATTTTTGTCCCAAAGGTCAAAAAGTCACTCATTGACTTCCCTTCTGATTCCAATAAGTAGCTGACAGATCTAAAAAAGGTTTGGAATTTTTTTTTTTTTTACATATTATGGCTGTACAGAAGTCCATATTTGACCTACTGAACAAATTTTTGTCCAAAAGGTCAAAAAGTCACTTATTGACTTTCCTTCTGGTTCCAATAAGTAGCTAAAAGGTCTACAAAAGGTTTCAATTTTTTTTTTTTTTTAATATTATGGCTGTACAAGAAGTCCATATTTGACGTACTGAGCAAATTTTTGTCCCAAAGGTCAAAAAGTCACTCATTGACTTCCCTTCTGATTCCAATATGTAGCTTACAGGTCTAAAAATGGTTTGGATTTTTTTTTTTTTTTTTTTTTTTTTTTTACATATTATAGCTGTACAAAGTCCATATGTGACCTACTGAACTATTTTTTTTTCCAAAGGTCAAAAAGTCACTCATTGACTTTCCTTCTGGCTCCAATAAGTAGCTAAAAGGTCTACAAAAGGTTTAAATTTTTTTTTTTTTTTTTTTTTTTTTTTTACATATTATGGCTGTTTAGAAGTCCATATTTGACCTACTGAACAAATTTTTGTCCCAAAGGTCAAAAGGTCACTCATTGACTTCCCTTCTGATTCCAATAAGTAGCTTACAGGTCTAAAAATGGTTTGGATTTTTTTTTTTTTTTTTTACATATTATGGCTGTACAAGAAGTCCATATTTGACATACTGAACAATTTTTTTTTCCAAAGGTCAAAAAGTCACTCATTGACTTTCCTTCTGGTTCCAATAAGTAGCTAAAAGGTCAACAAAAGGTTAATTTTTTTTTTTTTTTTTTTTTTTTTTTTTTTACATATTATGGCTGTACAAAGTCCATATGTGACCTACTGAACACATTTTTGTCCCAAAGGTCAAAAAGTCACTCATTGACTTTCCTTCTGGCTCCAATAAGTAGCTAAAAGGTCTACAAAAGGTTTACATTTTTATTTTATTTTTATTTTTTACATATTATGGCTGTTTAGAAGTCCATATTTGACCTACTGAACACATTTTTTTTCCAAAGGTCAAAAAGTCACTCATTGACTTTCCTTCTGGCTCCAATAAGTAGCTAAAAGGTCTACAAAAGGTTTACATTTTTATTTTATTTTTATTTTTTACATATTATGGCTGTTTAGAAGTCCATATTTGACCTACTGAACACATTTTTGTCCCAAAGGTCAAAAAGTCACTCATTGACTTCCCTTCTGATTCCAATAAGTAGCTGACAGATCTAAAAAAGGTTTGGATTTTTTTTTTTGCATATTATGGCTGTACAAGAAGTCCATATGTGACCTACTGAACTAATTTTTTTTCCAAAGGTCAAAAAGTCACTCATTGACTTTCCTTCTGGTTCCAATAAGTAGCTAAAAGGTCTACAAAAGGTTTAAATTTTTTTTTTTTTTTTTTTTTTACATATTATGGCTGTTTAGAAGTCCATATTTGACCTACTGAACAAATTTTTGTCCCAAAGGTCAAAAGGTCACTCATTGACTTCCCTTCTGATTCCAATAAGTAGCTTTCAGGTCTAAAAATGGTTTGGATTTTTTTTTTTTTTTTTTACATATTATGGCTGTACAGAAGTCCATATTTGACCTACTGAACAAATTTTTGTCCCGAAGGTCAAAAAGTCACTTATTGACTTTCCTTCTGGTTCCAATAAGTAGCTAAAAGGTCTACAAAAGGTTTCAATTTTTTTTTTTTTAAATATTATGGCTGTACAAAGTCCATATTTGACGTACTGAACAAATTTTTGTCCCAAAGGTCAAAAAGTCACTCATTGACTTCCCTTCTGATTCCAATATGTAGCTTACAGGTCTAAAAATGGTTTGGATTGTTTTTTTTTTTTTTTTTTTTTTTTTTACATATTATGGCTGTACAAAGTCCATATGTGACCTACTGAACAATTTTTTTTTCCAAAGGTCAAAAAGTCACTCATTGACTTTCCTTCTGGTTCCAATAAGTAGCTAAAAGGTCTACAAAAGGTTTACATTTTTTATTTTTTTTTATTTTTTACATATTATGGCTGTTTAGAAGTCCATATTTGACCTACTGAACACATTTTTGTCCCAAAGGTCAAAAAGTCACTCATTGACTTCCCTTCTGATTCCAATAAGTAGCTGACAGATCTAAAAAAGGTTTGGATTTTTTTATTTTTGCATATTATGGCTGTACAAGAAGTCCATATGTGACCTACTGAACAATTTTTTTTTCCAAAGGTCAAAAAGTCACTCATTGACTTTCCTTCTGGTTCCAATAAGTAGCTAAAAGGTCTACAAAAGGTTTACATTTTTTTTTTATTTATTTTTTTTACATATTATGGCTGTTTAGAAGTCCATATTTGACCTACTGAACACATTTTTGTCCCAAAGGTGAAAAGGTCACTCATTGACTTCCCTTCTGATTCCAATAAGTAGCTGACAGATCTAAAAAAGGTTTGGATTTTTTTTTTTTTTTTTTTTTTTTTTATATTATGGCTGTACAAGAAGTCCATATTTGACCTACTGAACAAAATTTTGTCCCAAAGGTCAAAAGGTCACTCATTGACTTCCCTTCTGATTCCAATAAGTAGCTTACAGGTCTAAAAATGGTTTGGATTTTTTTTTTTTTTTTTACATATTATGGCTGTACAAGAAGTCCATATTTGACTTACTGAACAATTTTTTTTTCCAAAGGTCAAAAAGTCACTCATTGACTTTCCTACTGGTTCCAATAAGTAGCTAAAAGGTCAACAAAAGGTTAATTTTTTTTTTTTATTATTATTTTTTTTTTTACACATTATGGCTGTACAAAGTCCATATTTGACGTACTGAACAAATTTTTGTCCCAAAGGTCAAAAAGTCACTCATTGACTTCCCTTCTGATTCCAATAAGTAGCTGACAGATCTAAAAAAGGTTTGGATTTTTTTTTTTTTGCATATTATGGTTGTACAAGAAGTCCATATTTGACCTACTGAACTAATTTTTTTTCCAAAGGTCAAAAAGTCACTCATTGACTTTCCTTCTGGCTCCAATAAGTAGCTAAAAGGTCTACAAAAGGTTTAAATTTTTTTTTTTTTTTTTTTTTTTTTACATATTATGGCTGTTTAGAAGTCCATATTTGACCTACTGAACAAATTTTTGTCCCAAAGGTCAAAAGGTCACTCATTGACTTCCCTTCTGATTCCAATAAGTAGCTGACAGATCTAAAAAAGGTTTGGATTTTTTTTTTTTTTTTTTTGTATATTATTGCTGTACAAGAAGTCCATATTTGACCTACTGAACAAATTTTTGTCCCAAAGGTCAAAAGGTCACTCATTGACTTCCCTTCTGATTCCAATAAGTAGCTTACAGGTCTAAAAATGGTTTGGATTTTTTTTTTTTTTACATATTATGGCTGTACAGAAGTCCATATTTGACCTACTGAACAAATTTTTGTCCCGAAGGTCAAAAAGTCACTTATTGACTTTCCTTCTGGTTCCAATAAGTAGCTAAAAGGTCTACAAAAGGTTTCAATTTTTTTTTTTTTAAATATTATGGCTGTACAAAGTCCATATTTGACGTACTGAACAAATTTTTGTCCCAAAGGTCAAAAAGTCACTCATTGACTTCCCTTCTGATTCCAATATGTAGCTTACAGGTCTAAAAATGGTTTGGATTGTTTTTTTTTTTTTTTTTTTTTTTTTACATATTATGGCTGTACAAAGTCCACATGTGACCTACTGAACTATTTTTTTTTCCAAAGGTCAAAAAGTCACTCATTGACTTTCCTTCTGGTTCCAATAAGTAGCTAAAAGGTCAACAAAAGGTTAATTTTTTTTTTTTTTTTTTTTTTTTTTTTTTTACATATTATGGCTGTACAAAGTCCATATGTGACCTACTGAACAAATTTTTGTCCCAAAGGTCAAAAAGTCACTCATTGACTTCCCTTCTGATTCCAATAAGTAGCTGACAGATCTAAAAAAGGTTTGGATTTTTTTTTTTTTGCATATTATGGTTGTACAAGAAGTCCATATTTGACCTACTGAACTAATTTTTTTTCCAAAGGTCAAAAAGTCACTCATTGACTTTCCTTCTGGCTCCAATAAGTAGCTAAAAGGTCTACAAAAGGTTTAAATTTTTTTTTTTTTTTTTTTTTTTACATATTATGGCTGTTTAGAAGTCCATATTTGACCTACTGAACAAATTTTTGTCCCAAAGGTCAAAAGGTCACTCATTGACTTCCCTTCTGATTCCAATAAGTAGCTGACAGATCTAAAAAAGGTTTGGATTTTTTTTTTTTTTTTTTTTTGTATATTATGGCTGTACAAGAAGTCCATATTTGACCTACTGAACAAATTTTTGTCCCAAAGGTCAAAAGGTCACTCATTGACTTCCCTTCTGATTCCAATAAGTAGCTTACAGGTCTAAAAATGGTTTGGATTTTTTTTTTTTTTTACATATTATGGTTGTACAAGAAGTCCATATTTGACCTACTGAACTAATTTTTTTTCCAAAGGTCAAAAAGTCACTTATTGACTTTCCTTCTGGTTCCAATAAGTAGCTAAAAGGTCTACAAAAGGTTTCAATTTTTTTTTTTTAAATATTATGGCTGTACAAAGTCCATATTTGACGTACTGAACAAATTTTTGTCCCAAAGGTCAAAAAGTCACTCATTGACTTCCCTTCTGATTCCAATATGTAGCTTACAGGTCTAAAAATGGTTTGGATTGTTTTTTTTGTTTTGTTTTTTTTTTACATATTATGGCTGTACAAAGTCCATATGTGACCTACTGAACAATTTTTTTTTCCAAAGGTCAAAAAGTCACTCATTGACTTTCCTTCTGGTTCCAATAAGTAGCTAAAAGGTCTACAAAAGGTTTACATTTTTATTTTATTTTTATTTTTTACATATTATGGCTGTTTAGAAGTCCATATTTGACCTACTGAACACATTTTTGTCCCAAAGGTCAAAAAGTCACTCATTGACTTCCCTTCTGATTCCAATAAGTAGCTGACAGATCTAAAAAAGGTTTGGATTTTTTTTTTTTTGCATATTATGGCTGTACAAGAAGTCCATATGTGACCTACTGAACTAATTTTTTTTCCAAAGGTCAAAAAGTCACTCATTGACTTTCCTTCTGGTTCCAATAAGTAGCTAAAAGGTCTACAAAAGGTTTAATTTTTTTTTTTTTTTTTTTTTTTTTTTTACATATTATGGCTGTTTAGAAGTCCATATTTGACCTACTGAACAAATTTTTGTCCCAAAGGTCAAAAGGTCACTCATTGACTTCCCTTCTGATTCCAATAAGTAGCTGACAGATCTAAAAAAGGTTTGGATTTTTTTTTTTTTTTTTTTTTTTGTATATTATGGCTGTACAAGAAGTCCATATTTGACCTACTGAACAAATTTTTGTCCCAAAGGTCAAAAGGTCACTCATTGACTTCCCTTCTGATTCCAATAAGTAGCTTACAGGTCTAAAAATGGTTTGGATTTTTTTTTTTTTTTTACATATTATGGCTGTACAGAAGTCCATATTTGACCTACTGAACAAATTTTTGTCCCGAAGGTCAAAAAGTCACTTATTGACTTTCCTTCTGGTTCCAATAAGTAGCTAAAAGGTCTACAAAAGGTTTCAATTTTTTTTTTTTAAATATTATGGCTGTACAAAGTCCATATTTGACGTACTGAACAAATTTTTGTCCCAAAGGTCAAAAAGTCACTCATTGACTTCCCTTCTGATTCCAATATGTAGCTTACAGGTCTAAAAATGGTTTGGATTGTTTTTTTTTTTTTTTTTTTTTTTTACATATTATGGCTGTACAAAGTCCATATGTGACCTACTGAACAAATTTTTGTCCCAAAGGTCAAAAAGTCACTCATTGACTTCCCTTCTGATTCCAATAAGTAGCTGACAGATCTAAAAAAGGTTTGGATTTTTTTTTTTTTGCATATTATGGTTGTACAAGAAGTCCATATTTGACCTACTGAACTAATTTTTTTTCCAAAGGTCAAAAAGTCACTCATTGACTTTCCTTCTGGCTCCAATAAGTAGCTAAAAGGTCTACAAAAGGTTTAAATTTTTTTTTTTTTTTTTTTTTACATATTATGGCTGTTTAGAAGTCCATATTTGACCTACTGAACAAATTTTTGTCCCAAAGGTCAAAAGGTCACTCATTGACTTCCCTTCTGATTCCAATAAGTAGCTGACAGATCTAAAAAAGGTTTGGATTTTTTTTTTTTTTTTTTTTTTGTATATTATGGCTGTACAAGAAGTCCATATTTGACCTACTGAACAAATTTTTGTCCCAAAGGTCAAAAGGTCACTCATTGACTTCCCTTCTGATTCCAATAAGTAGCTTACAGGTCTAAAAATGGTTTGGATTTTTTTTTTTTTTACATATTATGGCTGTACAGAAGTCCATATTTGACCTACTGAACAAATTTTTGTCCCGAAGGTCAAAAAGTCACTTATTGACTTTCCTTCTGGTTCCAATAAGTAGCTAAAAGGTCTACAAAAGGTTTCAATTTTTTTTTTTTAAATATTATGGCTGTACAAAGTCCATATTTTACGTACTGAACAAATTTTTGTCCCAAAGGTCAAAAAGTCACTCATTGACTTCCCTTCTGATTCCAATATGTAGCTTACAGGTCTAAAAATGGTTTGGATTGTTTTTTTTTTTTTTTTTTTTTCTTTTACATATTATGGCTGTACAAAGTCCTTATGTGACCTACTGAACAATTTTTTTTTCCAAAGGTCAAAAAGTCACTCATTGACTTTCCTTCTGGTTCCAATAAGTAGCTAAAAGGTCTACAAAAGGTTTACATTTTTATTTTATTTTTATTTTTTACATATTATGGCTGTTTAGAAGTCCATATTTGACCTACTGAACACATTTTTGTCCCAAAGGTCAAAAAGTCACTCATTGACTTCCCTTCTGATTCCAATAAGTAGCTGACAGATCTAAAAAAGGTTTGGATTTTTTTTTTTTTTTTTTTTTTTGTATATTATGGCTGTACAAGAAGTCCATATTTGACCTACTGAACAAATTTTTGTCCCAAAGGTCAAAAGGTCACTCATTGACTTCCCTTCTGATTCCAATAAGTAGCTTACAGGTCTAAAAATGGTTTGGATTTTTTTTTTTTTTTTTACATATTATGGCTGTACAGAAGTCCATATTTGACCTACTGAACAAATTTTTGTCCCGAAGGTCAAAAAGTCACTTATTGACTTTCCTTCTGGTTCCAATAAGTAGCTAAAAGGTCTACAAAAGGTTTCAATTTTTTTTTTTTTAAATATTATGGCTGTACAAAGTCCATATTTGACGTACTGAACAAATTTTTGTCCCAAAGGTCAAAAAGTCACTCATTGACTTCCCTTCTGATTCCAATATGTAGCTTACAGGTCTAAAAATGGTTTGGATTTTTTTTTTTTTTTTTTTTTTTTTTTACATATTATGGCTGTACAAAGTCCATATGTGACCTACTGAACAATTTTTTTTTCCAAAGGTCAAAAAGTCACTCATTGACTTTCCTTCTGGTTCCAATAAGTAGCTAAAAGGTCTACAAAAGGTTTACATTTTTTTTTTTTTTTTTTTTTTTACATATTATGGCTGTTTAGAAGTCCATATTTGACCTACTGAACACATTTTTGTCCCAAAGGTCAAAAAGTCACTCATTGACTTCCCTTCTGATTCCAATAAGTAGCTGACAGATCTAAAAAAGGTTTGGATTTTTTTTTTTTTGCATATTATGGCTGTACAAGAAGTCCATATGTGACCTACTGAACAATTTTTTTTTCCAAAGGTCAAAAAGTCACTCATTGACTTTCCTTCTGGTTCCAATAAGTAGCTAAAAGGTCTACAAAAGGTTTAAATTTTTATTTTATTTTTATTTTTTACATATTATGGCTGTTTAGAAGTCCATATTTGACCTACTGAACACATTTTTGTCCCAAAGGTGAAAAGGTCACTCATTGACTTCCCTTCTGATTCCAATAAGTAGCTGACAGATCTAAAAAAGGTTTGGATTTTTTTTTTTTTGCATATTATGGTTGTACAAGAAGTCCATATTTGACCTACTGAACTAATTTTTTTTCCAAAGGTCAAAAAGTCACTCATTGACTTTCCTTCTGGTTCCAATAAGTAGCTAAAAGGTCTACAAAAGGTTTAAATTTTTTTTTTTTTTTTTTTTTTTACATATTATGGCTGTTTAGAAGTCCATATTTGACCTACTGAACAAATTTTTGTCCCAAAGGTCAAAAGGTCACTCATTGACTTCCCTTCTGATTCCAATAAGTAGCTGACAGATCTAAAAAAGGTTTGGATTTTTTTTTTTTTTTTTTTTTTTATATTATTGCTGTACAAGAAGTCCATATTTGACCTACTGAACAAATTTTTGTCCCAAAGGTCAAAAGGTCACTCATTGACTTTCCTTCTGGTTCCAATAAGTAGCTAAAAGGTCTACAAAAGGTTTCAATTTTTTTTTTTTTAAATATTATGGCTGTACAAAGTCCATATTTGACGTACTGAACAAATTTTTGTCCCAAAGGTCAAAAAGTCACTCATTGACTTCCCTTCTGATTCCAATATGTAGCTGACAGGTCTAAAAATGGTTTGGATTGTTTTTTTTTTTTTTGTTTTTTTTTACATATTATGGCTGTACAAAGTCCATATGTGACCTACTGAACAATTTTTTTTTCCAAAGGTCAAAAAGTCACTCATTGACTTTCCTTCTGGTTCCAATAAGTAGCTAAAAAGGTCTACAAAAGGTTTACATTTTTATTTTATTTTTATTTTTTACATATTATGGCTGTTTAGAAGTCCATATTTGACCTACTGAACACATTTTTGTCCCAAAGGTCAAAAAGTCACTCATTGACTTCCCTTCTGATTCCAATAAGTAGCTTACAGGTCTAAAAATGGTTTGGATTGTTTTTTTTTTTTTTGTTTTTTTTTACATATTATGGCTGTACAAAGTCCATATGTGACCTACTGAACAATTTTTTTTTCCAAAGGTCAAAAAGTCACTCATTGACTTTCCTTCTGGTTCCAATAAGTAGCTAAAAGGTCTACAAAAGGTTTACATTTTTATTTTATTTTTATTTTTTACATATTATGGCTGTTTAGAAGTCCATATTTGACCTACTGAACACATTTTTGTCCCAAAGGTCAAAAAGTCACTCATTGACTTCCCTTCTGATTCCAATAAGTAGCTGACAGATCTAAAAAAGGTTTGGATTTTTTTTTTTTTGCATATTATGGCTGTACAAGAAGTCCATATGTGACCTACTGAACAATTTTTTTTTCCAAAGGTCAAAAAGTCACTCATTGACTTTCCTTCTGGTTCCAATAAGTAGCTAAAAGGTCTACAAAAGGTTTAAATTTTTTTTTTATTTTTATTTTTTACATATTATGGCTGTTTAGAAGTCCATATTTGACCTACTGAACACATTTTTGTCCCAAAGGTGAAAAGGTCACTCATTGACTTCCCTTCTGATTCCAATAAGTAGCTGACAGATCTAAAAAAGGTTTGGATTTTTTTTTTTTTTTTTTTTTTTTTTACATATTATGGCTGTACAAAGTCCATATGTGACCTACTGAACAATTTTTTTTTCCAAAGGTCAAAAAGTCACTCATTGACTTTCCTTCTGGTTCCAATAAGTAGCTAAAAGGTCTACAAAAGGTTTACATTTTTATTTTATTTTTATTTTTTACATATTATGGCTGTTTAGAAGTCCATATTTGACCTACTGAACACATTTTTGTCCCAAAGGTCAAAAAGTCACTCATTGACTTCCCTTCTGATTCCAATAAGTAGCTGACAGATCTAAAAAAGGTTTGGATTTTTTTTTTTTTGCATATTATGGCTGTACAAGAAGTCCATATGTGACCTACTGAACAATTTTTTTTTCCAAAGGTCAAAAAGTCACTCATTGACTTTCCTTCTGGTTCCAATAAGTAGCTAAAAGGTCTACAAAAGGTTTAAATTTTTTTTTTATTTTTATTTTTTACATATTATGGCTGTTTAGAAGTCCATATTTGACCTACTGAACACATTTTTGTCCCAAAGGTGAAAAGGTCACTCATTGACTTCCCTTCTGATTCCAATAAGTAGCTGACAGATCTAAAAAAGGTTTGGATTTTTTTTTTTTGTGCATATTATGGTTGTACAAGAAGTCCATATTTGACCTACTGAACTAATTTTTTTTCCAAAGGTCAAAAAGTCACTCATTGACTTTCCTTCTGGTTCCAATAAGTAGCTAAAAGGTCTACAAAAGGTTTAAATTTTTTTTTTTTTTTTTTTTTTACATATTATGGCTGTTTAGAAGTCCATATTTGACCTACTGAACAAATTTTTGTCCCAAAGGTCAAAAGGTCACTCATTGACTTCCCTTCTGATTCCAATAAGTAGCTGACAGATCTAAAAAAGGTTTGGATTTTTTTTTTTTTTTTTTTTTGTATATTATTGCTGTACAAGAAGTCCATATTTGACCTACTGAACAAATTTTTGTCCCAAAGGTCAAAAGGTCACTCATTGACTTTCCTTCTGGTTCCAATAAGTAGCTAAAAGGTCTACAAAAGGTTTCAATTTTTTTTTTTTTTAAATATTATGGCTGTACAAAGTCCATATTTGACGTACTGAACAAATTTTTGTCCCAAAGGTCAAAAAGTCACTCATTGACTTCCCTTCTGATTCCAATATGTAGCTTACAGGTCTAAAAATGGTTTGGATTGTTTTTTTTGTTTTTTTTGTTTTTTACATATTATGGCTGTACAAAGTCCATATGTGACCTACTGAACAATTTTTTTTTCCAAAGGTCAAAAAGTCACTCATTGACTTTCCTTCTGGTTCCAATAAGTAGCTAAAAGGTCTACAAAAGGTTTACATTTTTATTTTATTTTTATTTTTTACATATTATGGCTGTTTAGAAGTCCATATTTGACCTACTGAACACATTTTTGTCCCAAAGGTCAAAAAGTCACTCATTGACTTCCCTTCTGATTCCAATAAGTAGCTGACAGATCTAAAAAAGGTTTGGATTTTTTTTTTTGCATATTATGGCTGTACAAGAAGTCCATATGTGACCTACTGAACTAATTTTTTTTCCAAAGGTCAAAAAGTCACTCATTGACTTTCCTTCTGGTTCCAATAAGTAGCTAAAAGGTCTACAAAAGGTTTAAATTTTTTTTTTTTTTTTTTTTTACATATTATGGCTGTTTAGAAGTCCATATTTGACCTACTGAACAAATTTTTGTCCCAAAGGTCAAAAGGTCACTCATTGACTTCCCTTCTGATTCCAATAAGTAGCTGACAGATCTAAAAAAGGTTTGGATTTTTTTTTTTTTTTTTTTGTATATTATGGCTGTACAAGAAGTCCATATTTGACCTACTGAACAAATTTTTGTCCCAAAGGTCAAAAGGTCACTCATTGACTTCCCTTCTGATTCCAATAAGTAGCTTAGAGGTCTAAAAATGGTTTGGATTTTTTTTTTTTTTTACATATTATGGCTGTACAAAGTCCATATTTGACGTACTGAACAAATTTTTGTCCCAAAGGTCAAAAGGTCACTCATTGACTTTCCTTCTGGTTCCAATAAGTAGCTAAAAGGTCTACAAAAGGTTTCAATTTTTTTTATTTAAATATTATGGCTGTACAAAGTCCATATTTGACGTACTGAACAAATTTTTGTCCCAAAGGTCAAAAAGTCACTCATTGACTTCCCTTCTGATTCCAATATGTAGCTTACAGGTCTAAAAATGGTTTGGATTGTTTTTTTTTTTTTTTTTTTTTTTTACATATCATTATGGCTGTACAAAGTCCATATGTGACCTACTGAACAATTTTTTTTTCCAAAGGTCAAAAAGTCACTCATTGACTTTCCTTCTGGTTCCAATAAGTAGCTAAAAGGTCTACAAAAGGTTTACATTTTTATTTTATTTTTATTTTTTACATATTATGGCTGTTTAGAAGTCCATATTTGACCTACTGAACACATTTTTGTCCCAAAGGTCAAAAAGTCACTCATTGACTTCCCTTCTGATTCCAATAAGTAGCTGACAGATCTAAAAAAGGTTTGGATTTTTTTTTTTGCATATTATGGCTGTACAAGAAGTCCATATGTGACCTACTGAACTAATTTTTTTTCCAAAGGTCAAAAAGTCACTCATTGACTTTCCTTCTGGTTCCAATAAGTAGCTAAAAGGTCTACAAAAGGTTTAAATTTTTTTTTTTTTTTTTTTTTACATATTATGGCTGTTTAGAAGTCCATATTTGACCTACTGAACAAATTTTTGTCCCAAAGGTCAAAAGGTCACTCATTGACTTCCCTTCTGATTCCAATAAGTAGCTGACAGATCTAAAAAAGGTTTGGATTTTTTTTTTTTTTTTTTTGTATATTATGGCTGTACAAGAAGTCCATATTTGACCTACTGAACAAATTTTTGTCCCAAAGGTCAAAAGGTCACTCATTGACTTCCCTTCTGATTCCAATAAGTAGCTTACAGGTCTAAAAATGGTTTGGATTTTTTTTTTTTTTTACATATTATGGCTGTACAAAGTCCATATTTGACGTACTGAACAAATTTTTGTCCCAAAGGTCAAAAAGTCACTCATTGAATTCCCTTCTGATTCCAATATGTAGCTTACAGGTCTAAAAATGGTTTGGATTGTTTTTTTTTTTTTTTTTTTTTTTTACATATTATGGCTGTACAAAGTCCATATGTGACCTACTGAACAATTTTTTTTTCCAAAGGTCAAAAAGTCACTCATTGACTTTCCTTCTGGTTCCAATAAGTAGCTAAAAGGTCTACAAAAGGTTTACATTTTTTTTATTTTTATTTTTTACATATTATGGCTGTTTAGAAGTCCATATTTGACCTACTGAACACATTTTTGTCCCAAAGGTCAAAAAGTCACTCATTGACTTCCCTTCTGATTCCAATAAGTAGCTGACAGATCTAAAAAAGGTTTGGATTTTTTTTTTTTTGCATATTATGGCTGTACAAGAAGTCCATATGTGACCTACTGAACTAATTTTTTTTCCAAAGGTCAAAAAGTCACTCATTGACTTTCCTTCTGGTTCCAATAAGTAGCTAAAAGGTCTACAAAAGGTTTAAATTTTTTTTTTTTATTTTTATTTTTTACATATTATGGCTGTTTAGAAGTCCATATTTGACCTACTGAACAAAATTTTGTCCCAAAGGTCAAAAGGTCACTCATTGACTTCCCTTCTGATTCCAATAAGTAGCTTACAGGTCTAAAAATGGTTTGGATTTTTTTTTTTTTTTTTACATATTATGGCTGTACAAGAAGTCCATATTTGACTTACTGAACAATTTTTTTTTCCAAAGGTCAAAAAGTCACTCATTGACTTTCCTACTGGTTCCAATAAGTAGCTAAAAGGTCAACAAAAGGTTAATTTTTTTTTTTTTATTATTATTATTTTTTTTACACATTATGGCTGTACAAAGTCCATATTTGACGTACTGAACAAATTTTTGTCCCAAAGGTCAAAAAGTCACTCATTGACTTCCCTTCTGATTCCAATATGTAGCTTACAGGTCTAAAAATGGTTTGGATTTTTTTTTTTTTTTTTTTTTTTTTTTTTTTTACATATTATGGCTGTACAAAGTCCATATGTGACCTACTGAACTAATTTTTTTTCCAAAGGTCAAAAAGTCACTCATTGACTTTCCTTCTGGCTCCAATAAGTAGCTGATAGATCTAAAAAAGGTTTGGATTTTTTTTTTTTTTGCATATTATGGCTGTACAAGAAGTCCATATGTGACCTACTGAACTAATTTTTTTTCCAAAGGTAAAAAAGTCACTCATTGACTTTCCTTCTGGCTCCAATAAGTAGCTAAAAGGTCTACAAAAGGTTTAATTTTTTTTTTTTTTACATATTATGGCTGTACAAAGTCCATATGTGACCTACTGAACAAATTTTTGTCCCAAAGGTCAAAAAGTCACTCATTGACTTCCCTTCTGATTCCAATAAGTAGCTGACAGATCTAAAAAAGGTTTGGAATTTTTTTTTTTTTTTACATATTATGGCTGTACAGAAGTCCATATTTGACCTACTGAACAAATTTTTGTCCAAAAGGTCAAAAAGTCACTTATAGACTTTCCTTCTGGTTCCAATAAGTAGCTAAAAGGTCTACAAAAGGTTTCAAATTTTTTTTTTTTAAATATTATGGCTGTACAAGAAGTCCATATTTGACCTACTGAACTAATTTTTTTTCCAAAGGTCAAAAAGTCACTCATTGACTTTCCTTCTGGCTCCAATAAGTAGCTAAAAGGTCAACAAAAGGTTACTTTTTTTTTATTATTATTATTTTTTTTTTTACATATTATGGCTGTACAAAGTCCATATGTGACCTACTGAACAAATTTTTGTCCCAAAGGTCAAAAAGTCACTCATTGACTTCCCTTCTGATTCCAATAAGTAGCTGACAGATCTAAAAAAGGTTTGGAATTTTTTTTTTTGCATATTATGGCTTATAAGAAGTCCATATTTGACCTACTGAACAATTTTATTTTCCAAAGGTCAAAAAGTCACTCATTGACTTCCCTTCTGATTCCAATAAGTAGCTTACAGATCTAAAAAAGGTTTGGATTTTTTTTTTTTTTTTTTTTTTTGTATATTATGGCTGTACAAAAAGTCCATATTTGACCTACTGAACAAATTTTTGTCCCAAAGGTCAAAAGGTCACTCATTGACTTCCCTTCTGATTCCAATAAGTAGCTGACAGATCTAAAAAAGGTTTGGAATTTTTTTTTTTTTTTTTTTTTTGTATATTATGGCTGTACAAGAAGTCCATATTTGACCTACTGAACAAATTTTTGTCCCAAAGGTCAAAAGGTCACTCATTGACTTCCCTTCTGATTCCAATAAGTAGCTTACAGGTCTAAAAATGGTTTGGATTTTTTTTTTTTTTTTACATATTATGGCTGTACAGAAGTCCATATTTGACCTACTGAACAAATTTTTGTCCCGAAGGTCAAAAAGTCACTTATTGACTTTCCTTCTGGTTCCAATAAGTAGCTAAAAGGTCTACAAAAGGTTTCAATTTTTTTTTTTAAAATATTATGGCTGTACAAAGTCCATATTTGACGTACTGAACAAATTTTTGTCCCAAAGGTCAAAAAGTCACTCATTGACTTCCCTTCTGATTCCAATATGTAGCTTACAGGTCTAAAAATGGTTTGGATTGTTTTTTTTTTTTTTTTTTTTTTTTTACATATTATGGCTGTACAAAGTCCATATGTGACCTACTGAACAAATTTTTGTCCCAAAGGTCAAAAAGTCACTCATTGACTTCCCTTCTGATTCCAATAAGTAGCTGACAGATCTAAAAAAGGTTTGGATTTTTTTTTTTTTGCATATTATGGTTGTACAAGAAGTCCATATTTGACCTACTGAACTAATTTTTTTTCCAAAGGTCAAAAAGTCACTCATTGACTTTCCTTCTGGCTCCAATAAGTAGCTAAAAGGTCTACAAAAGGTTTAAATTTTTTTTTTTTTTTTTTTTTACATATTATGGCTGTTTAGAAGTCCATATGTGACCTACTGAACAAATTTTTGTCCCAAAGGTCAAAAGGTCACTCATTGACTTCCCTTCTGATTCCAATAAGTAGCTGACAGATCTAAAAAAGGTTTGGATTTTTTTTTTTTTTTTTTTTTTGTATATTATGGCTGTACAAGAAGTCCATATTTGACCTACTGAACAAATTTTTGTCCCAAAGGTCAAAAGGTCACTCATTGACTTCCCTTCTGATTCCAATAAGTAGCTTACAGGTCTAAAAATGGTTTGGATTTTTTTTTTTTTTTTTTACATATTATGGCTGTACAGAAGTCCATATTTGACCTACTGAACAAATTTTTGTCCCGAAGGTCAAAAAGTCACTTATTGACTTTCCTTCTGGTTCCAATAAGTAGCTAAAAGGTCTACAAAAGGTTTCAAATTTTTTTTTTTAAATATTATGGCTGTACAAAGTCCATATTTTACGTACTGAACAAATTTTTGTCCCAAAGGTCAAAAAGTCACTCATTGACTTCCCTTCTGATTCCAATATGTAGCTTACAGGTCTAAAAATGGTTTGGATTGTTTTTTTTTTTTTTTTTTTTTTTACATATTATGGCTGTACAAAGTCCATATGTGACCTACTGAACAATTTTTTTTTCCAAAGGTCAAAAAGTCACTCATTGACTTTCCTTCTGGTTCCAATAAGTAGCTAAAAGGTCTACAAAAGGTTTACATTTTTATTTTATTTTTATTTTTTACATATTATGGCTGTTTAGAAGTCCATATTTGACCTACTGAACACATTTTTGTCCCAAAGGTCAAAAAGTCACTCATTGACTTCCCTTCTGATTCCAATAAGTAGCTGACAGATCTAAAAAAGGTTTGGATTTTTTTTTTTTGCATATTATGGCTGTACAGAAGTCCATATGTGACCTACTGAACTAATTTTTTTTCCAAAGGTCAAAAAGTCACTCATTGACTTTCCTTCTGGTTCCAATAAGTAGCTAAAAGGTCTACAAAAGGTTTAATTTTTTTTTTTTTTTTTTTTTTTTTTTTTTACATATTATGGCTGTTTAGAAGTCCATATTTGACCTACTGAACAAATTTTTGTCCCAAAGGTCAAAAGGTCACTCATTGACTTCCCTTCTGATTCCAATAAGTAGCTGACAGATCTAAAAAAGGTTTGGATTTTTTTTTTTTTTTTGTATATTATGGCTGTACAAGAAGTCCATATTTGACCTACTGAACAAATTTTTGTCCCAAAGGTCAAAAGGTCACTCATTGACTTCCCTTCTGATTCCAATAAGTAGCTTACAGGTCTAAAAATGGTTTGGATTTTTTTTTTTTTTTTTACATATTATGGCTGTACAGAAGTCCATATTTGACCTACTGAACAAATTTTTGTCCCGAAGGTCAAAAAGTCACTTATTGACTTTCCTTCTGGTTCCAATAAGTAGCTAAAAGGTCTACAAAAGGTTTCAATTTTTTTTTTTTTAAATATTATGGCTGTACAAAGTCCATATTTGACGTACTGAACAAATTTTTGTCCCAAAGGTCAAAAAGTCACTCATTGACTTCCCTTCTGATTCCAATATGTAGCTTACAGGTCTAAAAATGGTTTGGATTGTTTTTTTTTGTTTTGTTTTTTTTTACATATTATGGCTGTACAAAGTCCATATGTGACCTACTGAACAATTTTTTTTTCCAAAGGTCAAAAAGTCACTCATTGACTTTCCTTCTGGTTCCAATAAGTAGCTAAAAGGTCTACAAAAGGTTTACATTTTTTTTTTATTATTTTTTTTTACATATTATGGCTGTTTAGAAGTCCATATTTGACCTACTGAACACATTTTTGTCCCAAAGGTCAAAAAGTCACTCATTGACTTCCCTTCTGATTCCAATAAGTAGCTGACAGATCTAAAAAAGGTTTGGATTTTTTTTTTTTTGCATATTATGGCTGAACAAGAAGTCCATATGTGACCTACTGAACAATTTTTTTTTCCAAAGGTCAAAAAGTCACTCATTGACTTTCCTTCTGGTTCCAATAAGTAGCTAAAAGGTCTACAAAAGGTTTAAATTTTTTTTTTTTTTTTTTTTTTTACATATTATGGCTGTTTAGAAGTCCATATTTGACCTACTGAACAAATTTTTGTCCCAAAGGTCAAAAGGTCACTCATTGACTTCCCTTCTGATTCCAATAAGTAGCTGACAGATCTAAAAAAGGTTTGGATTTTTTTTTTTTTTTTTTTTGTATATTATGGCTGTACAAGAAGTCCATATTTGACCTACTGAACAAATTTTTGTCCCAAAGGTCAAAAGGTCACTCATTGACTTCCCTTCTGATTCCAATAAGTAGCTTAGAGGTCTAAAAATGATTTGGATTTTTTTTTTTTTTTACATATTATGGCTGTACAAAGTCCATATTTGACGTACTGAACAAATTTTTGTCCCAAAGGTCAAAAGGTCACTCATTGACTTTCCTTCTGGTTCCAATAAGTAGCTAAAAGGTCTACAAAAGGTTTCAATTTTTTTTTTTTAAATATTATGGCTGTACAAAGTCCATATTTGACGTACTGAACAAATTTTTGTCCCAAAGGTCAAAAAGTCACTCATTGACTTCCCTTCTGATTCCAATATGTAGCTTACAGGTCTAAAAATGGTTTGGATTGTTTTTTTTTTTTTTTTTTTTTTTTACATATCATTATGGCTGTACAAAGTCCATATGTGACCTACTGAACAATTTTTTTTTCCAAAGGTCAAAAAGTCACTCATTGACTTTCCTTCTGGTTCCAATAAGTAGCTAAAAGGTCTACAAAAGGTTTACATTTTTATTTTATTTTTATTTTTTACATATTATGGCTGTTTAGAAGTCCATATTTGACCTACTGAACACATTTTTGTCCCAAAGGTCAAAAAGTCACTCATTGACTTCCCTTCTGATTCCAATAAGTAGCTGACAGATCTAAAAAAGGTTTGGATGTTTTTTTTTGCATATTATGGCTGTACAAGAAGTCCATATGTGACCTACTGAACTAATTTTTTTTCCAAAGGTCAAAAAGTCACTCATTGACTTTCCTTCTGGTTCCAATAAGTAGCTAAAAGGTCTACAAAAGGTTTAAATTTTTTTTTTTTTTTTTTTTTACATATTATGGCTGTTTAGAAGTCCATATTTGACCTACTGAACAAATTTTTGTCCCAAAGGTCAAAAGGTCACTCATTGACTTCCCTTCTGATTCCAATAAGTAGCTGACAGATCTAAAAAAGGTTTGGATTTTTTTTTTTTTTTTTTTGTATATTATGGCTGTACAAGAAGTCCATATTTGACCTACTGAACAAATTTTTGTCCCAAAGGTCAAAAGGTCACTCATTGACTTCCCTTCTGATTCCAATAAGTAGCTTACAGGTCTAAAAATGGTTTGGATTTTTTTTTTTTTTTACATATTATGGCTGTACAAAGTCCATATTTGACGTACTGAACAAATTTTTGTCCCAAAGGTCAAAAAGTCACTCATTGAATTCCCTTCTGATTCCAATATGTAGCTTACAGGTCTAAAAATGGTTTGGATTGTTTTTTTTTTTTTTTTTTTTTTTTACATATTATGGCTGTACAAAGTCCATATGTGACCTACTGAACAATTTTTTTTTCCAAAGGTCAAAAAGTCACTCATTGACTTTCCTTCTGGTTCCAATAAGTAGCTTACAGGTCTACAAAAGGTTTACATTTTTTTTTATTTTTATTTTTTACATATTATGGCTGTTTAGAAGTCCATATTTGACCTACTGAACACATTTTTGTCCCAAAGGTCAAAAAGTCACTCATTGACTTCCCTTCTGATTCCAATAAGTAGCTGACAGATCTAAAAAAGGTTTGGATTTTTTTTTTTTTGCATATTATGGCTGTACAAGAAGTCCATATGTGACCTACTGAACTAATTTTTTTTCCAAAGGTCAAAAAGTCACTCATTGACTTTCCTTCTGGTTCCAATAAGTAGCTAAAAGGTCTACAAAAGGTTTAAATTTTTTATTTTTATTTTTATTTTTTACATATTATGGCTGTTTAGAAGTCCATATTTGACCTACTGAACAAAATTTTGTCCCAAAGGTCAAAAGGTCACTCATTGACTTCCCTTCTGATTCCAATAAGTAGCTTACAGGTCTAAAAATGGTTTGGATTTTTTTTTTTTTTTTTACATATTATGGCTGTACAAGAAGTCCATATTTGACTTACTGAACAATTTTTTTTTCCAAAGGTCAAAAAGTCACTCATTGACTTTCCTACTGGTTCCAATAAGTAGCTAAAAGGTCAACAAAAGGTTAATTTTTTTTTTTTTATTATTATTATTTTTTTTACACATTATGGCTGTACAAAGTCCATATTTGACGTACTGAACAAATTTTTGTCCCAAAGGTCAAAAAGTCACTCATTGACTTCCCTTCTGATTCCAATATGTAGCTTACAGGTCTAAAAATGGTTTGGATTTTTTTTTTTTTTTTTTTTTTTTTTTTTTTTACATATTATGGCTGTACAAAGTCCATATGTGACCTACTGAACTAATTTTTTTTCCAAAGGTCAAAAAGTCACTCATTGACTTTCCTTCTGGCTCCAATAAGTAGCTGATAGATCTAAAAAAGGTTTGGATTTTTTTTTTTTTGCATATTATGGCTGTACAAGAAGTCCATATGTGACCTACTGAACTAATTTTTTTTCCAAAGGTAAAAAAGTCACTCATTGACTTTCCTTCTGGCTCCAATAAGTAGCTAAAAGGTCTACAAAAGGTTTAATTTTTTTTTTTTTTTACATATTATGGCTGTACAAAGTCCATATGTGACCTACTGAACAAATTTTTGTCCCAAAGGTCAAAAAGTCACTCATTGACTTCCCTTCTGATTCCAATAAGTAGCTGACAGATCTAAAAAAGGTTTGGATTTTTTTTTTTTTTTTACATATTATGGCTGTACAGAAGTCCATATTTGACCTACTGAACAAATTTTTGTCCAAAAGGTCAAAAAGTCACTTATTGACTTTCCTTCTGGTTCCAATAAGTAGCTAAAAGGTCTACAAAAGGTTTCAAATTTTTTTTTTTTAAATATTATGGCTGTACAAGAAGTCCATATTTGACCTACTGAACTAATTTTTTTTCCAAAGGTCAAAAAGTCACTCATTGACTTTCCTTCTGGCTCCAATAAGTAGCTAAAAGGTCAACAAAAGGTTACTTTTTTTTTTATTATTATTATTTTTTTTTTTTACATATTATGGCTGTACAAAGTCCATATGTGACCTACTGAACAAATTTTTGTCCCAAAGGTCAAAAAGTCACTCATTGACTTCCCTTCTGATTCCAATAAGTAGCTGACAGATCTAAAAAAGGTTTGGAATTTTTTTTTTTGCATATTATGGCTTATAAGAAGTCCATATTTGACCTACTGAACAATTTTATTTTCCAAAGGTCAAAAAGTCACTCATTGACTTCCCTTCTGATTCCAATAAGTAGCTTACAGGTCTAAATGGTTTGGATTTTTTTTTTTTTTTTTTTTTTACATATTATGGCTGTACAGAAGTCCATATTTGACCTACTGAACAAATTTTTGTCCCAAAGGTCAAATAGTCACTTATTGACTTTCCTTCTGGTTCCAATAAGTAGCTAAAAGGTCTACAAAAGGTTTCAATTTTTTTTTTTTTTTAAATATTATGGCTGTTTAGAAGTCCATATTTGACCTACTGAACAAATTTTTGTCCCAAAGGTCAAAAGGTCACTCATTGACTTCCCTTCTGATTCCAATAAGTAGCTGACAGATCTAAAAAAGGTTTGGATTTTTTTTTTTTTTTTTTTTTGTATATTATGGCTGTAAAAGAAGTCCATATTTGACCTACTGAACAAATTTTTGTCCCAAAGGTCAAAAGGTCACTCATTGACTTCCCTTCTGATTCCAATAAGTAGCTTACAGGTCTAAAAATGGTTTGGATTTTTTTTTTTTTTTTTTACATATTATGGCTGTACAAGAAGTCCATATTTGACTTACTGAACAATTTTTTTTTCCAAAGGTCAAAAAGTCACTCATTGACTTTCCTACTGGTTCCAATAAGTAGCTAAAAGGTCAACAAAAGGTTAATTTTTTTTTTTTATTATTATTTTTTTTTTTACACATTATGGCTGTACAAAGTCCATATTTGACGTACTGAACAAATTTTTGTCCCAAAGGTCAAAAAGTCACTCATTGACTTCCCTTCTGATTCCAATATGTAGCTTACAGGTCTAAAAATGGTTTGGATTTTTTTTTTTTTTTTTTTTTTTTTTTTTTTTTTTACATATTATGGCTGTACAAAGTCCATATGTGACCTACTGAACTAATTTTTTTTCCAAAGGTCAAAAAGTCACTCATTGACTTTCCTTCTGGCTCCAATAAGTAGCTGATAGATCTAAAAAAGGTTTGGATTTTTTTTTTTTTTGCATATTATGGCTGTACAAGAAGTCCATATGTGACCTACTGAACTAATTTTTTTTCCAAAGGTAAAAAAGTCACTCATTGACTTTCCTTCTGGCTCCAATAAGTAGCTAAAAGGTCTACAAAAGGTTTAATTTTTTTTTTTTTTTACATATTATGGCTGTACAAAGTCCATATGTGACCTACTGAACAAATTTTTGTCCCAAAGGTCAAAAAGTCACTCATTGACTTCCCTTCTGATTCCAATAAGTAGCTGACAGATCTAAAAAAGGTTTGGAATTTTTTTTTTTTTTTACATATTATGGCTGTACAGAAGTCCATATTTGACCTACTGAACAAATTTTTGTCCAAAAGGTCAAAAAGTCACTTATTGACTTTCCTTCTGGTTCCAATAAGTAGCTAAAAGGTCTACAAAAGGTTTCAAATTTTTTTTTTTTAAATATTATGGCTGTACAAGAAGTCCATATTTGACCTACTGAACTAATTTTTTTTCCAAAGGTCAAAAAGTCACTCATTGACTTTCCTTCTGGCTCCAATAAGTAGCTAAAAGGTCAACAAAAGGTTACTTTTTTTTTTATTATTATTATTTTTTTTTTTACATATTATGGCTGTACAAAGTCCATATGTGACCTACTGAACAATTTTATTTTCCAAAGGTCAAAAAGTCACTCATTGACTTCCCTTCTGATTCCAATAAGTAGCTTACAGGTCTAAATGGTTTGGATTTTTTTTTTTTTTTTTTTTTTACATATTATGGCTGTACAGAAGTCCATATTTGACCTACTGAACAAATTTTTGTCCCAAAGGTCAAATAGTCACTTATTGACTTTCCTTCTGGTTCCAATAAGTAGCTAAAAGGTCTACAAAAGGTTTCAATTTTTTTTTTTTTTTAAATATTATGGCTGTTTAGAAGTCCATATTTGACCTACTGAACAAATTTTTGTCCCAAAGGTCAAAAGGTCACTCATTGACTTCCCTTCTGATTCCAATAAGTAGCTGACAGATCTAAAAAAGGTTTGGATTTTTTTTTTTTTTTTTTTTTTGTATATTATGGCTGTAAAAGAAGTCCATATTTGACCTACTGAACAAATTTTTGTCCCAAAGGTCAAAAGGTCACTCATTGACTTCCCTTCTGATTCCAATAAGTAGCTTACAGGTCTAAAAATGGTTTGGATTTTTTTTTTTTTTTTTTACATATTATGGCTGTACAAGAAGTCCATATTTGACTTACTGAACAATTTTTTTTTCCAAAGGTCAAAAAGTCACTCATTGACTTTCCTACTGGTTCCAATAAGTAGCTAAAAGGTCAACAAAAGGTTAATTTTTTTTTTTTATTATTATTTTTTTTTTTACACATTATGGCTGTACAAAGTCCATATTTGACGTACTGAACAAATTTTTGTCCCAAAGGTCAAAAAGTCACTCATTGACTTCCCTTCTGATTCCAATATGTAGCTTACAGGTCTAAAAATGGTTTGGATTTTTTTTTTTTTTTTTTTTTTTTTTTTTTTTTTTACATATTATGGCTGTACAAAGTCCATATGTGACCTACTGAACTAATTTTTTTTCCAAAGGTCAAAAAGTCACTCATTGACTTTCCTTCTGGCTCCAATAAGTAGCTGATAGATCTAAAAAAGGTTTGGATTTTTTTTTTTTTTGCATATTATGGCTGTACAAGAAGTCCATATGTGACCTACTGAACAAATTTTTTTTCCAAAGGTCAAAAAGTCACTCATTGACTTTCCTTCTGGCTCCAATAAGTAGCTAAAAGGTCTACAAAAGGTTTAATATTTTTTTTTTTTACATATTATGGCTGTACAAAGTCCATATGTGACCTACTGAACAAATTTTTGTCCCAAAGGTCAAAAAGTCACTCATTGACTTCCCTTCTGATTCCAATAAGTAGCTGACAGATCTAAAAAAGGTTTGGAATTTTTTTTTTTTTTTTACATATTATGGCTGTACAGAAGTCCATATTTGACCTACTGAACAAATTTTTGTCCAAAAGGTCAAAAAGTCACTTATTGACTTTCCTTCTGGTTCCAATAAGTAGCTAAAAGGTCTACAAAAGGTTTACATTTTTATTTTATTTTTATTTTTTACATATTATGGCTGTTTAGAAGTCCATATTTGACCTACTGAACACATTTTTGTCCCAAAGGTCAAAAAGTCACTCATTGACTTCCCTTCTGATTCCAATAAGTAGCTGACAGATCTAAAAAAGGTTTGGATTTTTTTTTTTTTGCATATTATGGCTGTACAAGAAGTCCATATGTGACCTACTGAACAAATTTTTGTCCCAAAGGTCAAAAAGTCACTCATTGACTTCCCTTCTGATTCCAATAAGTAGCTGACAGATCTAAAAAAGGTTTGGATTTTTTTTTATTTTTTTTTTTGTATATTATTGCTGTACAAGAAGTCCATATTTGACCTACTGAACAAATTTTTGTCCCAAAGGTCAAAAGGTCACTCATTGACTTTCCTTCTGGTTCCAATAAGTAGCTAAAAGGTCTACAAAAGGTTTCAATTTTTTTTTTTTTAAATATTATGGCTGTACAAAGTCCATATTTGACGTACTGAACAAATTTTTGTCCCAAAGGTCAAAAAGTCACTCATTGACTTCCCTTCTGATTCCAATATGTAGCTTACAGGTCTAAAAATGGTTTGGATTGTTTTTTTTTTTTTTTTTTTTTTTTACATATTATGGCTGTACAAAGTCCATATGTGACCTAGTGAACAATTTTTTTTTCCAAAGGTCAAAAAGTCACTCATTGACTTTCCTTCTGGTTCCAATAAGTAGCTAAAAGGTCTACAAAAGGTTTACATTTTTATTTTATTTTTATTTTTTACATATTATGGCTGTTTAGAAGTCCATATTTGACCTACTGAACACATTTTTGTCCCAAAGGTCAAAAAGTCACTCATTGACTTCCCTTCTGATTCCAATAAGTAGCTGACAGATCTAAAAAAGGTTTGGATTTTTTTTTTTTGCATATTATGGCTGTACAAGAAGTCCATATGTGACCTACTGAACTAATTTTTTTTCCAAAGGTCAAAAAGTCACTCATTGACTTTCCTTCTGGTTCCAATAAGTAGCTAAAAGGTCTACAAAAGGTTTAAATTTTTTTTTTTTTTTTTTTTTTACATATTATGGCTGTTTAGAAGTCCATATTTGACCTACTGAACAAATTTTTGTCCCAAAGGTCAAAAGGTCACTCATTGACTTCCCTTCTGATTCCAATAAGTAGCTGACAGATCTAAAAAAGGTTTGGATTTTTTTCTTTTTTTTTCTTTTGTATATTATGGCTGTACAAGAAGTCCATATTTGACCTACTGAACAAATTTTTGTCCCAAAGGTCAAAAGGTCACTCATTGACTTCCCTTCTGATTCCAATAAGTAGCTTACAGGTCTAAAAATGGTTTGGATTTTTTTTTTTTTTTACATATTATGGCTGTACAAAGTCCATATTTGACGTACTGAACAAATTTTTGTCCCAAAGGTCAAAAGGTCACTCATTGACTTTCCTTCTGGTTCCAATAAGTAGCTAAAAGGTCTACAAAAGGTTTCAATTTTTTTTTTTTTAAATATTATGGCTGTACAAAGTCCATATTTGACGTACTGAACAAATTTTTGTCCCAAAGGTCAAAAAGTCACTCATTGACTTCCCTTCTGATTCCAATATGTAGCTTACAGGTCTAAAAATGGTTTGGATTGTTTTTTTTTTTTTGTTTTTTTTTTACATATTATGGCTGTACAAAGTCCATATGTGACCTACTGAACAATTTTTTTTTCCAAAGGTCAAAAAGTCACTCATTGACTTTCCTTCTGGTTCCAATAAGTAGCTAAAAGGTCTACAAAAGGTTTACATTTTTATTTTATTTTTATTTTTTACATATTATGGCTGTTTAGAAGTCCATATTTGACCTACTGAACACATTTTTGTCCCAAAGGTCAAAAAGTCACTCATTGACTTCCCTTCTGATTCCAATAAGTAGCTGACAGATCTAAAAAAGGTTTGGATTTTTTTTTTTTGCATATTATGGCTGTACAAGAAGTCCATATGTGACCTACTGAACTAATTTTTTTTCCAAAGGTCAAAAAGTCACTCATTGACTTTCCTTCTGGTTCCAATAAGTAGCTAAAAGGTCTACAAAAGGTTTAAATTTTTTTTTTTTTTTTTTTTTACATATTATGGCTGTTTAGAAGTCCATATTTGACCTACTGAACAAATTTTTGTCCCAAAGGTCAAAAGGTCACTCATTGACTTCCCTTCTGATTCCAATAAGTAGCTGACAGATCTAAAAAAGGTTTGGATTTTTTTTTTTTTTTTTTTTGTATATTATGGCTGTACAAGAAGTCCATATTTGACCTACTGAACAAATTTTTGTCCCAAAGGTCAAAAGGTCACTCATTGACTTCCCTTCTGATTCCAATAAGTAGCTTACAGGTCTAAAAATGGTTTGGATTTTTTTTTTTTTTTACATATTATGGCTGTACAAAGTCCATATTTGACGTACTGAACAAATTTTTGTCCCAAAGGTCAAAAAGTCACTCATTGACTTCCCTTCTGATTCCAATATGTAGCTTACAGGTCTAAAAATGGTTTGGATTGTTTTTTTTTTTTTTTTTTTTTTTTTACATATTATGGCTGTACAAAGTCCATATGTGACCTACTGAACAATTTTTTTTTCCAAAGGTCAAAAAGTCACTCATTGACTTTCCTTCTGGTTCCAATAAGTAGCTAAAAGGTCTACAAAAGGTTTACATTTTTTTTAATTTTTATTTTTTACATATTATGGCTGTTTAGAAGTCCATATTTGACCTACTGAACACATTTTTGTCCCAAAGGTCAAAAAGTCACTCATTGACTTCCCTTCTGATTCCAATAAGTAGCTGACAGATCTAAAAAAGGTTTGGATTTTTTTTTTTTTGCATATTATGGCTGTACAAGAAGTCCATATGTGACCTACTGAACTAATTTTTTTTCCAAAGGTCAAAAAGTCACTCATTGACTTTCCTTCTGGTTCCAATAAGTAGCTAAAAGGTCTACAAAAGGTTTAAATTTTTTATTTTTATTTTTATTTTTTACATATTATGGCTGTTTAGAAGTCCATATTTGACCTACTGAACAAAATTTTGTCCCAAAGGTCAAAAGGTCACTCATTGACTTCCCTTCTGATTCCAATAAGTAGCTTACAGGTCTAAAAATGGTTTGGATTTTTTTTTTTTTTTTTTACATATTATGGCTGTACAAGAAGTCCATATTTGACTTACTGAACAATTTTTTTTTCCAAAGGTCAAAAAGTCACTCATTGACTTTCCTACTGGTTCCAATAAGTAGCTAAAAGGTCAACAAAAGGTTAATTTTTTTTTTTTATTATTATTATTTTTTGTACACATTATGGCTGTACAAAGTCCATATTTGACGTACTGAACAAATTTTTGTCCCAAAGGTCAAAAAGTCACTCATTGACTTCCCTTCTGATTCCAATATGTAGCTTACAGGTCTAAAAATGGTTTGGATTTTTTTTTTTTTTTTTTTTTTTTTTTTTTTTACATATTATGGCTGTACAAAGTCCATATGTGACCTACTGAACTAATTTTTTTTCCAAAGGTCAAAAAGTCACTCATTGACTTTCCTTCTGGCTCCAATAAGTAGCTGATAGATCTAAAAAAGGTTTGGATTTTTTTTTTTTTTGCATATTATGGCTGTACAAGAAGTCCATATGTGACCTACTGAACTAATTTTTTTTCCAAAGGTAAAAAAGTCACTCATTGACTTTCCTTCTGGCTCCAATAAGTAGCTAAAAGGTCTACAAAAGGTTTAATTTTTTTTTTTTTTACATATTATGGCTGTACAAAGTCCATATGTGACCTACTGAACAAATTTTTGTCCCAAAGGTCAAAAAGTCACTCATTGACTTCCCTTCTGATTCCAATAAGTAGCTGACAGATCTAAAAAAGGTTTGGAATTTTTTTTTTTTTTTACATATTATGGCTGTACAGAAGTCCATATTTGACCTACTGAACAAATTTTTGTCCAAAAGGTCAAAAAGTCACTTATTGACTTTCCTTCTGGTTCCAATAAGTAGCTAAAAGGTCTACAAAAGGTTTCAAATTTTTTTTTTTAAATATTATGGCTGTACAAGAAGTCCATATTTGACCTACTGAACTAATTTTTTTTCCAAAGGTCAAAAAGTCACTCATTGACTTTCCTTCTGGCTCCAATAAGTAGCTAAAAGGTCAACAAAAGGTTACTTTTTTTTTTATTATTATTATTTTTTTTTTTTACATATTATGGCTGTACAAAGTCCATATGTGACCTACTGAACAAATTTTTGTCCCAAAGGTCAAAAAGTCACTCATTGACTTCCCTTCTGATTCCAATAAGTAGCTGACAGATCTAAAAAAGGTTTGGAATTTTTTTTTTTGCATATTATGGCTTATAAGAAGTCCATATTTGACCTACTGAACAATTTTATTTTCCAAAGGTCAAAAAGTCACTCATTGACTTCCCTTCTGATTCCAATAAGTAGCTTACAGGTCTAAATGGTTTGGATTTTTTTTTTTTTTTTTTTTTACATATTATGGCTGTACAGAAGTCCATATTTGACCTACTGAACAAATTTTTGTCCCAAAGGTCAAATAGTCACTTATTGACTTTCCTTCTGGTTCCAATAAGTAGCTAAAAGGTCTACAAAAGGTTTCAATTTTTTTTTTTTTTTAAATATTATGGCTGTTTAGAAGTCCATATTTGACCTACTGAACAAATTTTTGTCCCAAAGGTCAAAAGGTCACTCATTGACTTCCCTTCTGATTCCAATAAGTAGCTGACAGATCTAAAAAAGGTTTGGATTTTTTTTTTTTTTCTTTTTTTGTATATTATGGCTGTAAAAGAAGTCCATATTTGACCTACTGAACAAATTTTTGTCCCAAAGGTCAAAAGGTCACTCATTGACTTCCCTTCTGATTCCAATAAGTAGCTTACAGGTCTAAAAATGGTTTGGATTTTTTTTTTTTTTTTTTTACATATTATGGCTGTACAAGAAGTCCATATTTGACTTACTGAACAATTTTTTTTTCCAAAGGTCAAAAAGTCACTCATTGACTTTCCTACTGGTTCCAATAAGTAGCTAAAAGGTCAACAAAAGGTTAATTTTTTTTTTTTATTATTATTTTTTTTTTACACATTATGGCTGTACAAAGTCCATATTTGACGTACTGAACAAATTTTTGTCCCAAAGGTCAAAAAGTCACTCATTGACTTCCCTTCTGATTCCAATATGTAGCTTACAGGTCTAAAAATGGTTTGGATTTTTTTTTTTTTTTTTTTTTTTTTTTTTTTACATATTATGGCTGTACAAAGTCCATATGTGACCTACTGAACTAATTTTTTTTCCAAAGGTCAAAAAGTCACTCATTGACTTTCCTTCTGGCTCCAATAAGTAGCTGATAGATCTAAAAAAGGTTTGGATTTTTTTTTTTTTTGCATATTATGGCTGTACAAGAAGTCCATATGTGACCTACTGAACTAATTTTTTTTCCAAAGGTCAAAAAGTCACTCATTGACTTTCCTTCTGGCTCCAATAAGTAGCTAAAAGGTCTACAAAAGGTTTAATATTTTTTTTTTTTTTACATATTATGGCTGTACAAAGTCCATATGTGACCTACTGAACAAATTTTTGTCCCAAAGGTCAAAAAGTCACTCATTGACTTCCCTTCTGATTCCAATAAGTAGCTGACAGATCTAAAAAAGGTTTGGAATTTTTTTTTTTTTTTTACATATTATGGCTGTACAGAAGTCCATATTTGACCTACTGAACAAATTTTTGTCCAAAAGGTCAAAAAGTCACTTATTGACTTTCCTTCTGGTTCCAATAAGTAGCTAAAAGGTCTACAAAAGGTTTCAATTTTTTTTTTTTAAATATTATGGCTGTACAAGAAGTCCATATTTGACCTACTGAACAAATTTTTGTCCCAAAGGTCAAAAGGTCACTCATTGACTTCCCTTCTGATTCCAATAAGTAGCTTACAGGTCTAAAAATGGTTTGGATTTTTTTTTTTTTTTTTTTACATATTATGGCTGTACAAGAAGTCCATATTTGACTTACTGAACAATTTTTTTTTCCAAAGGTCAAAAAGTCACTCATTGACTTTCCTACTGGTTCCAATAAGTAGCTAAAAGGTCAACAAAAGGTTAATTTTTTTTTTTTATTATTATTTTTTTTTTTACACATTATGGCTGTACAAAGTCCATATTTGACGTACTGAACAAATTTTTGTCCCAAAGGTCAAAAAGTCACTCATTGACTTCCCTTCTGATTCCAATATGTAGCTTACAGGTCTAAAAATGGTTTGGATTTTTTTTTTTTTTTTTTTTTTTTTTTTTTTTATACATATTATGGCTGTACAAAGTCCATATGTGACCTACTGAACTAATTTTTTTTCCAAAGGTCAAAAAGTCACTCATTGACTTTCCTTCTGGCCCCAATAAGTAGCTGATAGATCTAAAAAAGGTTTGGATTTTTTTTTTTTTGCATATTATGGCTGTACAAGAAGTCCATATGTGACCTACTGAACTAATTTTTTTTCCAAAGGTCAAAAAGTCACTCATTGACTTTCCTTCTGGCTCCAATAAGTAGCTAAAAGGTCTACAAAAGGTTTAATATATTTTGTTTTTTACATATTATGGCTGTACAAAGTCCATATGTGACCTACTGCACAAATTTTTGTCCCAAAGGTCAAAAAGTCACTCATTGACTTCCCTTCTGATTCCAATAAGTAGCTGACAGATCTAAAAAAGGTTTGGAATTTTTTTTTTTTTTTACATATTATGGCTGTACAGAAGTCCATATTTGACCTACTGAACAAATTTTTGTCCAAAAGGTCAAAAAGTCACTTATTGACTTTCCTTCTGGTTCCAATAAGTAGCTAAAAGGTCTACAAAAGGTTTCAATTTTTTTTTTTTAAATATTATGGCTGTACAAGAAGTCCATATTTGACCTACTGAACAAATTTTTGTCCCAAAGGTCAAAAGGTCACTCATTGACTTCCCTTCTGATTCCAATAAGTAGCTTACAGGTCTAAAAATGGTTTGGATTTTTTTTTTTTTTACATATTATGGCTGTACAAGAAGTCCATATTTGACTTACTGAACAATTTTTTTTTCCAAAGGTCAAAAAGTCACTCATTGACTTTCCTACTGGTTCCAATAAGTAGCTAAAAGGTCAACAAAAGGTTAATTTTTTTTTTTTATTATTTTTATTTTTTTTACACATTATGGCTGTACAAAGTCCATATTTGACGTACTGAACAAATTTTTGTCCCAAAGGTCAAAAAGTCACTCATTGACTTCCCTTCTGATTCCAATATGTAGCTTACAGGTCTAAAAATGGTTTGGATTTTTTTTTTTTTTTTTTTTTTTTTTTTTTTACATATTATGGCTGTACAAAGTCCATATGTGACCTACTGAACTAATTTTTTTTCCAAAGGTCAAAAAGTCACTCATTGACTTTCCTTCTGGCTCCAATAAGTAGCTGATAGATCTAAAAAAGGTTTGGATTTTTTTTTTTTTTGCATATTATGGCTGTACAAGAAGTCCATATGTGACCTACTGAACTAATTTTTTTTCCAAAGGTCAAAAAGTCACTCATTGACTTTCCTTCTGGCTCCAATAAGTAGCTAAAAGGTCTACAAAAGGTTTAATTTTTTTTTTTTTTACATATTATGGCTGTACAGAAGTCCATATTTGACCTACTGAACAAATTTTTGTCCAAAAGGTCAAAAAGTCACTTATTGACTTTCCTTCTGGTTCCAATAAGTAGCTAAAAGGTCTACAAAAGGTTTCAATTTTTTTTTTTTAAATATTATGGCTGTACAAGAAGTCCATATTTGACCTACTGAACTAATTTTTTTTCCAAAGGTCAAAAAGTCACTCATTGACTTTCCTTCTGGCTCCAATAAGTAGCTAAAAGGTCAACAAAAGGTTACTTTTTTTTTATTATTATTTTTTTTTTTTTACATATTATGGCTGTACAAAGTGCATATGTGACCTACTGAACAAATTTTTGTCCCAAAGGTCAAAAAGTCACTCATTGACTTCCCTTCTGATTCCAATAAGTAGCTGACAGATCTAAAAAAGGTTTGGAATTTTTTTTTTGCATATTATGGCTTATAAGAAGTCCATATTTGACCTACTGAACAATTTTATTTTCCAAAGGTCAAAAAGTCACTCATTGACTTCCCTTCTGATTCCAATAAGTAGCTTACAGGTCTAAAAATGGTTTGGATTTTTTTTTTTTTTTTTTTTACATATTATGGCTGTACAAAGTCCATATGTGACCTACTGAACAATTTTTTTTTCCAAAGGTCAAAAAGTCACTCATTGACTTTCCTTCTGGTTCCAATAAGTAGCTAAAAGGTCTACAAAAGGTTTAAATTTTTTTTTTTTTTTTTTTTTTACATATTATGGCTGTTTAGAAGTCCATATTTGACCTACTGAACAAATTTTTGTCCCAAAGGTCAAAAGGTCACTCATTGACTTCCCTTCTGATTCCAATAAGTAGCTGACAGATCTAAAAAAGGTTTGGATTTTTTTTTTTTTTCTTTTTTTGTATATTATGGCTGTAAAAGAAGTCCATATTTGACCTACTGAACAAATTTTTGTCCCAAAGGTCAAAAGGTCACTCATTGACTTCCCTCCTGATTCCAATAAGTAGCTTACAGGTCTAAAAATGGTTTGGATTTTTTTTTTTTTTTACATATTATGGCTGTACAAGAAGTCCATATTTGACCTGCTGAACAATTTTTTTTTCCAAAGGTCAAAAAGTCATTCATTGACTTTCCTTCTGGTTCCAATAAGTAGCTAAAAGGTCAACAAAAGGTTAATTTTTATTTTTTTTTTTATTTTTTTTTTATACATATTATGGCTGAACAAAGTCCATATGTGACCTACTGAACAATTTTTTTTCCCAAAGGTCAAAAAGTCACTCATTGACTTCCCTTCTGATTCCAATAAGTAGCTTACAGGTCTAAAAATGGTTTGGATTTTTTTTTTTTTTTTTTTACATATTATGGCTGTACAGAAGTCCATATTTGACCTACTGAACAAATTTTTGTCCCAAAGGTCAAAAAGTCACTTATTGACTTTCCTTCTGGTTCCAATAAGTAGCTAAAAGGTCTACAAAAGGTTTCAAATTTTATTTTATTTTTTAAATATTATGGCTGTACAAAGTCCATATTTGACGTACTGAACAAATTTTTGTCCCAAAGGTCAAAAAGTCACTCATTGACTTCCCTTCTGGTTCCAATATGTAGCTTACAGGTCTAAAAATGGTTTGGATTTTTTTTTTTTTTTTTACATATTATGGCTGTTTAGAAGTCCATATTTGACGTACTGAACACATTTTTGTCCCAAAGGTCAAAAAGTCACTCATTGACTTCCCTTCTGATTCCAATATGTAGCTTACAGGTCTAAAAATGGTTTGGATTTTTTTTTTTTTTTTTTTTTTTTTTTTTACATATTATGGCTGTACAAAGTCCATATTTGACCTACTGAACAAATTTTTGTCCCAAAGGTCAAAAGGTCACTCATTGACTTCCCTTCTGATTCCAATAAGTAGCTTACAGGTCTAAAAATGGTTTGGATTTTTTTTTTTTTTTTTTTACATATTATGGCTGTACAAGAAGTCCATATTTGACCTACTGAACAAATTTTTGTCCCAAAGGTCAAAAAGTCACTTATTGACTTTCCTTCTGGTTCCAATAAGTAGCTAAAAGGTCTACAAAAGGTTTAAATTTTTTTTTTTTTTTTTTTTTTTTTTACATATTATGGCTGTTTAGAAGTCCATATTTGACCTACTGAACAAATTTTTGTCCCAAAGGTCAAAAGGTCACTCATTGACTTCCCTTCTGATTCCAATAAGTAGCTTACAGGTCTAAAAATGGTTTGGATTTTTTTTTTTTTTTTTTACATATTATGGCTGTACAAGAAGTCCATATTTGACCTACTGAACAAATTTTTGTCCCAAAGGTCAAAAAGTCACTTATTGACTTTCCTTCTGGTTCCAATAAGTAGCTAAAAGGTCTACAAAAGGTTTCAAATTTTTTTTTTTTTAAGTATTATGGCTGTACAAAGTCCATATTTGACGTACTGAACAAATTTTTGTCCCAAAGGTCAAAAAGTCACTCATTGACTTCCCTTCTGATTCCAATATGTAGCTTACAGGTCTAAAAATGGTTTGGATTTTTTTTTTTTTTTTTTTTTTTTTTTTTACATATTATGGCTGTACAAAGTCCATATTTGACCTACTGAACAAATTTTTGTCCCAAAGGTCAAAAGGTCACTCATTGACTTCCCTTCTGATTCCAATAAGTAGCTTACAGGTCTAAAAATGGTTTGGATTTTTTTTTTTTTTTTTACATATTATGGCTGTACAAGAAGTCCATATTTGACCTACTGAACAAATTTTTGTCCCAAAGGTCAAAAAGTCACTTATTGACTTTCCTTCTGGTTCCAATAAGTAGCTAAAAGGTCTACAAAAGGTTTCAAATTTTTTTTTTTTTAATATTATGGCTGTACAAAGTCCATATTTGACGTACTGAACAAATTTTTGTCCCAAAGGTCAAAAAGTCACTCATTGACTTTCCTTCTGATTCCAATAAGTAGCTGACAGATCTAAAAAAGGTTTGGAATTTTTTTTTTTTTTACATATTATGGCTGTACAAGAAGTCCATATTTGACCTACTGAACACATTTTTGTCCCAAAGGTCAAAAAGTCACTTATTGACTTTCCTTCTGGTTCCAATAAGTAGCTAAAAGGTCTACAAAAGGTTTCAAATTTTTTTTTTTTTAAATATTATGGCTGTACAAAGTCCATATTTGACGTACTGAACAAATTTTTGTCCCAAAGGTCAAAAAGTCACTCATTGACTTCCCTTCTGATTCCAATATGTAGCTTACAGGTCTAAAAATGGTTTGGATTTTTTTTTTTTTTTTTTTTTTTTTACATATTATGGCTGTACAAAGTCCATATTTGACCTACTGAACAAATTTTTGTCCCAAAGGTCAAAAGGTCACTCATTGACTTCCCTTCTGATTCCAATAAGTAGCTTACAGGTCTAAAAATGGTTTGGATTTTTTTTTTTTTTTTACATATTATGGCTGTACAAGAAGTCCATATTTGACCTACTGAACAAATTTTTGTCCCAAAGGTCAAAAAGTCACTTATTGACTTTCCTTCTGGTTCCAATAAGTAGCTAAAAGGTCTACAAAAGGTTTCAAATTTTTTTTTTTTTAAATATTATGGCTGTACAAAGTCCATATTTGACGTACTGAACAAATTTTTGTCCCAAAGGTCAAAAAGTCACTCATTGACTTCCCTTCTGATTCCAATAAGTAGCTGACAGATCTAAAAAAGGTTTGGATTTTTTTTTTTTTTTTTTACATATTATGGCTGTACAAGAAGTCCATATTTGACCTACTGAACAATTTTTTTTTCCAAAGGTCAAAAAGTCACTCATTGACTTTCCTTCTGGCTCCAATAAGTAGCTAAAAGGTCTACAAAAGGTTTAAATTTTTTTTTTTTTTTTTTTTTTTTACATATTATGGCTGTACAGAAGTCCATATTTGACCTACTGAACAAATTTTTGTCCTAAAGGTCAAAAAGTCACTCATTGACTTTCCTTCTGGTTCCAATAAGTAGCTAAAAGGTCTACAAAAGGTTTAATATTTTTTTTTTTTTTACATATTATGGCTGTACAAAGTCCATATGTGACCTACTGAACAAATTTTTGTCCCAAAGGTCAAAAAGTCACTCATTGACTTCCCTTCTGATTCCAATAAGTAGCTGACAGATCTAAAAAAGGTTTGGAATTTTTTTTTTTTTTTTACATATTATGGCTGTACAGAAGTCCATATTTGACCTACTGAACAAATTTTTGTCCAAAAGGTCAAAAAGTCACTTATTGACTTTCCTTCTGGTTCCAATAAGTAGCTAAAAGGTCTACAAAAGGTTTCAATTTTTTTTTTTTAAATATTATGGCTGTACAAGAAGTCCATATTTGACCTACTGAACAAATTTTTGTCCCAAAGGTCAAAAGGTCACTCATTGACTTCCCTTCTGATTCCAATAAGTAGCTTACAGGTCTAAAAATGGTTTGGATTTTTTTTTTTTTTTTTTTACATATTATGGCTGTACAAGAAGTCCATATTTGACTTACTGAACAATTTTTTTTTCCAAAGGTCAAAAAGTCACTCATTGACTTTCCTACTGGTTCCAATAAGTAGCTAAAAGGTCAACAAAAGGTTAATTTTTTTTTTTTATTATTATTTTTTTTTTTACACATTATGGCTGTACAAAGTCCATATTTGACGTACTGAACAAATTTTTGTCCCAAAGGTCAAAAAGTCACTCATTGACTTCCCTTCTGATTCCAATATGTAGCTTACAGGTCTAAAAATGGTTTGGATTTTTTTTTTTTTTTTTTTTTTTTTTTTTTTTTATACATATTATGGCTGTACAAAGTCCATATGTGACCTACTGAACTAATTTTTTTTCCAAAGGTCAAAAAGTCACTCATTGACTTTCCTTCTGGCCCCAATAAGTAGCTGATAGATCTAAAAAAGGTTTGGATTTTTTTTTTTTTGCATATTATGGCTGTACAAGAAGTCCATATGTGACCTACTGAACTAATTTTTTTTCCAAAGGTCAAAAAGTCACTCATTGACTTTCCTTCTGGCTCCAATAAGTAGCTAAAAGGTCTACAAAAGGTTTAATATATTTTGTTTTTTACATATTATGGCTGTACAAAGTCCATATGTGACCTACTGCACAAATTTTTGTCCCAAAGGTCAAAAAGTCACTCATTGACTTCCCTTCTGATTCCAATAAGTAGCTGACAGATCTAAAAAAGGTTTGGAATTTTTTTTTTTTTTTACATATTATGGCTGTACAGAAGTCCATATTTGACCTACTGAACAAATTTTTGTCCAAAAGGTCAAAAAGTCACTTATTGACTTTCCTTCTGGTTCCAATAAGTAGCTAAAAGGTCTACAAAAGGTTTCAATTTTTTTTTTTTAAATATTATGGCTGTACAAGAAGTCCATATTTGACCTACTGAACAAATTTTTGTCCCAAAGGTCAAAAGGTCACTCATTGACTTCCCTTCTGATTCCAATAAGTAGCTTACAGGTCTAAAAATGGTTTGGATTTTTTTTTTTTTTACATATTATGGCTGTACAAGAAGTCCATATTTGACTTACTGAACAATTTTTTTTTCCAAAGGTCAAAAAGTCACTCATTGACTTTCCTACTGGTTCCAATAAGTAGCTAAAAGGTCAACAAAAGGTTAATTTTTATTTTTTTTTTTATTTTTTTTTTATACATATTATGGCTGAACAAAGTCCATATGTGACCTACTGAACAATTTTTTTTCCCAAAGGTCAAAAAGTCACTCATTGACTTCCCTTCTGATTCCAATAAGTAGCTTACAGGTCTAAAAATGGTTTGGATTTTTTTTTTTTTTTTTTTACATATTATGGCTGTACAGAAGTCCATATTTGACCTACTGAACAAATTTTTGTCCCAAAGGTCAAAAAGTCACTTATTGACTTTCCTTCTGGTTCCAATAAGTAGCTAAAAGGTCTACAAAAGGTTTCAAATTTTATTTTATTTTTTAAATATTATGGCTGTACAAAGTCCATATTTGACGTACTGAACAAATTTTTGTCCCAAAGGTCAAAAAGTCACTCATTGACTTCCCTTCTGGTTCCAATATGTAGCTTACAGGTCTAAAAATGGTTTGGATTTTTTTTTTTTTTTTTACATATTATGGCTGTTTAGAAGTCCATATTTGACGTACTGAACACATTTTTGTCCCAAAGGTCAAAAAGTCACTCATTGACTTCCCTTCTGATTCCAATATGTAGCTTACAGGTCTAAAAATGGTTTGGATTTTTTTTTTTTTTTTTTTTTTTTTTTTTACATATTATGGCTGTACAAAGTCCATATTTGACCTACTGAACAAATTTTTGTCCCAAAGGTCAAAAGGTCACTCATTGACTTCCCTTCTGATTCCAATAAGTAGCTTACAGGTCTAAAAATGGTTTGGATTTTTTTTTTTTTTTTTTTACATATTATGGCTGTACAAGAAGTCCATATTTGACCTACTGAACAAATTTTTGTCCCAAAGGTCAAAAAGTCACTTATTGACTTTCCTTCTGGTTCCAATAAGTAGCTAAAAGGTCTACAAAAGGTTTAAATTTTTTTTTTTTTTTTTTTTTTTTTTACATATTATGGCTGTTTAGAAGTCCATATTTGACCTACTGAACAAATTTTTGTCCCAAAGGTCAAAAGGTCACTCATTGACTTCCCTTCTGATTCCAATAAGTAGCTTACAGGTCTAAAAATGGTTTGGATTTTTTTTTTTTTTTTTTACATATTATGGCTGTACAAGAAGTCCATATTTGACCTACTGAACAAATTTTTGTCCCAAAGGTCAAAAAGTCACTTATTGACTTTCCTTCTGGTTCCAATAAGTAGCTAAAAGGTCTACAAAAGGTTTCAAATTTTTTTTTTTTTAAGTATTATGGCTGTACAAAGTCCATATTTGACGTACTGAACAAATTTTTGTCCCAAAGGTCAAAAAGTCACTCATTGACTTCCCTTCTGATTCCAATATGTAGCTTACAGGTCTAAAAATGGTTTGGATTTTTTTTTTTTTTTTTTTTTTTTTTTTTACATATTATGGCTGTACAAAGTCCATATTTGACCTACTGAACAAATTTTTGTCCCAAAGGTCAAAAGGTCACTCATTGACTTCCCTTCTGATTCCAATAAGTAGCTTACAGGTCTAAAAATGGTTTGGATTTTTTTTTTTTTTTTTACATATTATGGCTGTACAAGAAGTCCATATTTGACCTACTGAACAAATTTTTGTCCCAAAGGTCAAAAAGTCACTTATTGACTTTCCTTCTGGTTCCAATAAGTAGCTAAAAGGTCTACAAAAGGTTTCAAATTTTTTTTTTTTTAATATTATGGCTGTACAAAGTCCATATTTGACGTACTGAACAAATTTTTGTCCCAAAGGTCAAAAAGTCACTCATTGACTTTCCTTCTGATTCCAATAAGTAGCTGACAGATCTAAAAAAGGTTTGGAATTTTTTTTTTTTTTACATATTATGGCTGTACAAGAAGTCCATATTTGACCTACTGAACACATTTTTGTCCCAAAGGTCAAAAAGTCACTTATTGACTTTCCTTCTGGTTCCAATAAGTAGCTAAAAGGTCTACAAAAGGTTTCAAATTTTTTTTTTTTTAAATATTATGGCTGTACAAAGTCCATATTTGACGTACTGAACAAATTTTTGTCCCAAAGGTCAAAAAGTCACTCATTGACTTCCCTTCTGATTCCAATATGTAGCTTACAGGTCTAAAAATGGTTTGGATTTTTTTTTTTTTTTTTTTTTTTTTACATATTATGGCTGTACAAAGTCCATATTTGACCTACTGAACAAATTTTTGTCCCAAAGGTCAAAAGGTCACTCATTGACTTCCCTTCTGATTCCAATAAGTAGCTTACAGGTCTAAAAATGGTTTGGATTTTTTTTTTTTTTTTACATATTATGGCTGTACAAGAAGTCCATATTTGACCTACTGAACAAATTTTTGTCCCAAAGGTCAAAAAGTCACTTATTGACTTTCCTTCTGGTTCCAATAAGTAGCTAAAAGGTCTACAAAAGGTTTCAAATTTTTTTTTTTTTTAAATATTATGGCTGTACAAAGTCCATATTTGACGTACTGAACAAATTTTTGTCCCAAAGGTCAAAAAGTCACTCATTGACTTCCCTTCTGATTCCAATAAGTAGCTGACAGATCTAAAAAAGGTTTGGATTTTTTTTTTTTTTTTTTACATATTATGGCTGTACAAGAAGTCCATATTTGACCTACTGAACAATTTTTTTTTCCAAAGGTCAAAAAGTCACTCATTGACTTTCCTTCTGGCTCCAATAAGTAGCTAAAAGGTCTACAAAAGGTTTAAATTTTTTTTTTTTTTTTTTTTTTTTACATATTATGGCTGTACAGAAGTCCATATTTGACCTACTGAACAAATTTTTGTCCTAAAGGTCAAAAAGTCACTCATTGACTTTCCTTCTGGTTCCAATAAGTAGCTAAAAGGTCTACAAAAGGTTTAATATTTTTTTTTTTTTTACATATTATGGCTGTACAAAGTCCATATGTGACCTACTGAACAAATTTTTGTCCCAAAGGTCAAAAAGTCACTCATTGACTTCCCTTCTGATTCCAATAAGTAGCTGACAGATCTAAAAAAGGTTTGGAATTTTTTTTTTTTTTTACATATTATGGCTGTACAGAAGTCCATATTTGACCTACTGAACAAATTTTTGTCCAAAAGGTCAAAAAGTCACTTATTGACTTTCCTTCTGGTTCCAATAAGTAGCTAAAAGGTCTACAAAAGGTTTCAATTTTTTTTTTTTAAATATTATGGCTGTACAAGAAGTCCATATTTGACCTACTGAACAAATTTTTGTCCCAAAGGTCAAAAGGTCACTCATTGACTTCCCTTCTGATTCCAATAAGTAGCTTACAGGTCTAAAAATGGTTTGGATTTTTTTTTTTTTTTTTTTACATATTATGGCTGTACAAGAAGTCCATATTTGACTTACTGAACAATTTTTTTTTCCAAAGGTCAAAAAGTCACTCATTGACTTTCCTACTGGTTCCAATAAGTAGCTAAAAGGTCAACAAAAGGTTAATTTTTTTTTTTTATTATTATTTTTTTTTTTACACATTATGGCTGTACAAAGTCCATATTTGACGTACTGAACAAATTTTTGTCCCAAAGGTCAAAAAGTCACTCATTGACTTCCCTTCTGATTCCAATATGTAGCTTACAGGTCTAAAAATGGTTTGGATTTTTTTTTTTTTTTTTTTTTTTTTTTTTTTTTATACATATTATGGCTGTACAAAGTCCATATGTGACCTACTGAACTAATTTTTTTTCCAAAGGTCAAAAAGTCACTCATTGACTTTCCTTCTGGCCCCAATAAGTAGCTGATAGATCTAAAAAAGGTTTGGATTTTTTTTTTTTTGCATATTATGGCTGTACAAGAAGTCCATATGTGACCTACTGAACTAATTTTTTTTCCAAAGGTCAAAAAGTCACTCATTGACTTTCCTTCTGGCTCCAATAAGTAGCTAAAAGGTCTACAAAAGGTTTAATATATTTTGTTTTTTACATATTATGGCTGTACAAAGTCCATATGTGACCTACTGCACAAATTTTTGTCCCAAAGGTCAAAAAGTCACTCATTGACTTCCCTTCTGATTCCAATAAGTAGCTGACAGATCTAAAAAAGGTTTGGAATTTTTTTTTTTTTTTTACATATTATGGCTGTACAGAAGTCCATATTTGACCTACTGAACAAATTTTTGTCCAAAAGGTCAAAAAGTCACTTATTGACTTTCCTTCTGGTTCCAATAAGTAGCTAAAAGGTCTACAAAAGGTTTCAATTTTTTTTTTTTAAATATTATGGCTGTACAAGAAGTCCATATTTGACCTACTGAACAAATTTTTGTCCCAAAGGTCAAAAGGTCACTCATTGACTTCCCTTCTGATTCCAATAAGTAGCTTACAGGTCTAAAAATGGTTTGGATTTTTTTTTTTTTTACATATTATGGCTGTACAAGAAGTCCATATTTGACTTACTGAACAATTTTTTTTTCCAAAGGTCAAAAAGTCACTCATTGACTTTCCTACTGGTTCCAATAAGTAGCTAAAAGGTCAACAAAAGGTTAATTTTTTTTTTTTATTATTTTTATTTTTTTTACACATTATGGCTGTACAAAGTCCATATTTGACGTACTGAACAAATTTTTGTCCCAAAGGTCAAAAAGTCACTCATTGACTTCCCTTCTGATTCCAATATGTAGCTTACAGGTCTAAAAATGGTTTGGATTTTTTTTTTTTTTTTTTTTTTTTTTTTTTTACATATTATGGCTGTACAAAGTCCATATGTGACCTACTGAACTAATTTTTTTTCCAAAGGTCAAAAAGTCACTCATTGACTTTCCTTCTGGCTCCAATAAGTAGCTGATAGATCTAAAAAAGGTTTGGATTTTTTTTTTTTTTGCATATTATGGCTGTACAAGAAGTCCATATGTGACCTACTGAACTAATTTTTTTTCCAAAGGTCAAAAAGTCACTCATTGACTTTCCTTCTGGCTCCAATAAGTAGCTAAAAGGTCTACAAAAGGTTTAATTTTTTTTTTTTTTACATATTATGGCTGTACAGAAGTCCATATTTGACCTACTGAACAAATTTTTGTCCAAAAGGTCAAAAAGTCACTTATTGACTTTCCTTCTGGTTCCAATAAGTAGCTAAAAGGTCTACAAAAGGTTTCAAATTTTTTTTTTTAAATATTATGGCTGTACAAGAAGTCCATATTTGACCTACTGAACTAATTTTTTTTCCAAAGGTCAAAAAGTCACTCATTGACTTTCCTTCTGGCTCCAATAAGTAGCTAAAAGGTCAACAAAAGGTTACTTTTTTTTTATTATTATTTTTTTTTTTTTACATATTATGGCTGTACAAAGTCCATATGTGACCTACTGAACAAATTTTTGTCCCAAAGGTCAAAAAGTCACTCATTGACTTCCCTTCTGATTCCAATAAGTAGCTGACAGATCTAAAAAAGGTTTGGAATTTTTTTTTTTGCATATTATGGCTTATAAGAAGTCCATATTTGACCTACTGAACAATTTTATTTTCCAAAGGTCAAAAAGTCACTCATTGACTTCCCTTCTGATTCCAATAAGTAGCTTACAGGTCTAAAAATGGTTTGGATTTTTTTTTTTTTTTTTTTTACATATTATGGCTGTACAAAGTCCATATGTGACCTACTGAACAATTTTTTTTTCCAAAGGTCAAAAAGTCACTCATTGACTTTCCTTCTGGTTCCAATAAGTAGCTAAAAGGTCTACAAAAGGTTTAAATTTTTTTTTTTTTTTTTTTTTACATATTATTGCTGTTTAGAAGTCCATATTTGACCTACTGAACAAATTTTTGTCCCAAAGGTCAAAAGGTCACTCATTGACTTCCCTTCTGATTCCAATAAGTAGCTGACAGATCTAAAAAAGGTTTGGATTTTTTTTTTTTTTTTTTTTTACATATTATGGCTGTACAAGAAGTCCATAGTTGACCTACTGAACAATTTTTTTTTCCAAAGGTCAAAAAGTCACTCATTGACTCTCCTTCTGGTTCTAATAAGTAGCTAAAAGGTCAACAAAAGGTTAAAAAAAAAAATTTATTATTTTTTTTTTTTTTTACATATTATGGCTGTACAAAGTCCATATGTGACCTACTGAACAAATTTTTGTCCCAAAGGTCAAAAAGTCACTCATTGACTTCCCTTCTGATTCCAATAAGTAGCTGACAGATCTAAAAAAGGTTTGGAATTTTTTTTTTTTTTTACATATTATGGCTGTTTAGAAGTCCATATTTGACCTACTGAACAAATTTTTGTCCAAAAGGTCAAAAAGTCACTTATTGACTTTCCTTCTGGTTCCAATAAGTAGCTAAAAGGTCTACAAAAGGTTTCAATTTTTTTTTTTTAAATATTATGGCTGTACAAGAAGTCCATATTTGACGTACTGAGCAAATTTTTGTCCCAAAGGTCAAAAAGTCACTCATTGACTTCCCTTCTGATTCCAATATGTAGCTTACAGGTCTAAAAATGGTTTGGATTTTTTTTTTTTTTTTTTTTTTTTTTTTTACATATTATGGCTGTACAAAGTCCATATGTGACCTACTGAACTATTTTTTTTTCCAAAGGTCAAAAAGTCACTTATTGACTTTCCTTCTGGTTCCAATAAGTAGCTAAAAGGTCTACAAAAGGTTTCAATTTTTTTTTTTTTTAAATATTATGGCTGTACAAGAAGTCCATATTTGACCTACTGAACAAATTTTTGTCCCAAAGGTCAAAAGGTCACTCATTGACTTCCCTTCTGATTCCAATAAGTAGCTTACAGGTCTAAAAATGGTTTGGATTTTTTTTTTTTTTTTTTTTACATATTATGGCTGTACAAGAAGTCCATATTTGACTTACTGAACAATTTTTTTTTCCAAAGGTCAAAAAGTCACTCATTGACTTTCCTACTGGTTCCAATAAGTAGCTAAAAGGTCAACAAAAGGTTAATTTTTTTTTTTTATTATTATTTTTTTTTTTACACATTATGGCTGTACAAAGTCCATATTTGACGTACTGAACAAATTTTTGTCCCAAAGGTCAAAAAGTCACTCATTGACTTCCCTTCTGATTCCAATATGTAGCTTACAGGTCTAAAAATGGTTTGGATTTTTTTTTTTTTTTTTTTTTTTTTTTTTTTACATATTATGGCTGTACAAAGTCCATATGTGACCTACTGAACTAATTTTTTTTCCAAAGGTCAAAAAGTCACTCATTGACTTTCCTTCTGGCTCCAATAAGTAGCTGATAGATCTAAAAAAGGTTTGGATTTTTTTTTTTTTTGCATATTATGGCTGTACAAGAAGTCCATATGTGACCTACTGAACTAATTTTTTTTCCAAAGGTCAAAAAGTCACTCATTGACTTTCCTTCTGGCTCCAATAAGTAGCTAAAAGGTCTACAAAAGGTTTAATTTTTTTTTTTTTTACATATTATGGCTGTACAAAGTCCATATGTGACCTACTGAACAAATTTTTGTCCCAAAGGTCAAAAAGTCACTCATTGACTTCCCTTCTGATTCCAATAAGTAGCTGACAGATCTAAAAAAGGTTTGGAATTTTTTTTTTTTTTTTACATATTATGGCTGTACAGAAGTCCATATTTGACCTACTGAACAAATTTTTGTCCAAAAGGTCAAAAAGTCACTTATTGACTTTCCTTCTGGTTCCAATAAGTAGCTAAAAGGTCTACAAAAGGTTTCAATTTTTTTTTTTTAAATATTATGGCTGTACAAGAAGTCCATATTTGACCTACTGAACTAATTTTTTTTCCAAAGGTCAAAAAGTCACTCATTGACTTTCCTTCTGGCTCCAATAAGTAGCTAAAAGGTCAACAAAAGGTTACTTTTTTTTTATTATTATTATTTTTTTTTACATATTATGGCTGTACAAAGTCCATATGTGACCTACTGAACAAATTTTTGTCCCAAAGGTCAAAAAGTCACTCATTGACTTCCCTTCTGATTCCAATAAGTAGCTGACAGATCTAAAAAAGGTTTGGAATTTTTTTTTTTTTTACATATTATGGCTGTACAGAAGTCCATATTTGACCTACTGAACAAATTTTTGTCCAAAAGGTCAAAAAGTCACTTATTGACTTTCCTTCTGGTTCCAATAAGTAGCTAAAAGGTCTACAAAAGGTTTCAATTTTTTTTTTTTAAATATTATGGCTGTACAAGAAGTCCATATTTGACCTACTGAACAAATTTTTGTCCCAAAGGTCAAAAGGTCACTCATTGACTTCCCTTCTGATTCCAATAAGTAGCTTACAGGTCTAAAAATGGTTTGGATTTTTTTTTTTTTTTTTTTACATATTATGGCTGTACAAGAAGTCCATATTTGACTTACTGAACAATTTTTTTTTCCAAAGGTCAAAAAGTCACTCATTGACTTTCCTACTGGTTCCAATAAGTAGCTAAAAGGTCAACAAAAGGTAAAATTTTTTTTTTTATTATTATTTTTTTTTTTACACATTATGGCTGTACAAAGTCCATATTTGACGTACTGAACAAATTTTTGTCCCAAAGGTCAAAAAGTCACTCATTGACTTCCCTTCTGATTCCAATATGTAGCTTACAGGTCTAAAAATGGTTTGGATTTTTTTTTTTTTTTTTTTTTTTTTTTTTTTACATATTATGGCTGTACAAAGTCCATATGTGACCTACTGAACTAATTTTTGTCCCAAAGGTCAAAAGGTCACTCATTGACTTTCCTTCTGGCTCCAATAAGTAGCTGATAGATCTAAAAAAGGTTTGGATTTTTATTTTTTTTGCATATTATGGCTGTACAAGAAGTCCATATGTGACCTACTGAACTAATTTTTTTTCCAAAGGTCAAAAAGTCACTCATTGACTTTCCTTCTGGCTCCAATAAGTAGCTAAAAGGTCTACAAAAGGTTTAATTTTTTTTTTTTTTTACATATTATGGCTGTACAAAGTCCATATGTGACCTACTGAACAAATTTTTGTCCCAAAGGTCAAAAAGTCACTCATTGACTTCCCTTCTGATTCCAATAAGTAGCTGACAGATCTAAAAAAGGTTTGGAAATTTTTTTTTTTTTTACATATTATGGCTGTACAGAAGTCCATATTTGACCTACTGAACAAATTTTTGTCCAAAAGGTCAAAAAGTCACTTATTGACTTTCCTTCTGGTTCCAATAAGTAGCTAAAAGGTCTACAAAAGGTTTCAAATTTTTTTTTTTAAATATTATGGCTGTACAAGAAGTCCATATTTGACCTACTGAACTAATTTTTTTTCCAAAGGTCAAAAAGTCACTCATTGACTTTCCTTCTGGCTCCAATAAGTAGCTAAAAGGTCAACAAAAGGTTACTTTTTTTTTTATTATTATTATTTTTTTTTACATATTATGGCTGTACAAAGTCCATATTTGACCTACTGAACAATTTTATTTTCCAAAGGTCAAAAAGTCACTCATTGACTTCCCTTCTGATTTCAATAAGTAGCTTACAGGTCTAAAAATGGTTTGGATTTTTTTTTTTTTTTTTTTTACATATTATGGCTGTACAAAGTCCATATGTGACCTACTGAACAATTTTTTTTTCCAAAGGTCAAAAAGTCACTCATTGACTTTCCTTCTGGTTCCAATAAGTAGCTAAAAGGTCTACAAAAGGTTTAAATTTTTTTTTTTTTTTTTTTTTACATATTATGGCTGTTTAGAAGTCCATATTTGACCTACTGAACAAATTTTTGTCCCAAAGGTCAAAAGGTCACTCATTGACTTCCCTTCTGATTCCAATAAGTAGCTGACAGATCTAAAAAAGGTTTGGATTTTTTTTTTCTTTTCTTTTTTTGTATATTATGGCTGTAAAAGAAGTCCATATTTGACCTACTGAACAAATTTTTGTCCCAAAGGTCAAAAGGTCACTCATTGACTTCCCTTCTGATTCCAATAAGTAGCTTACAGGTCTAAAAAGGGTTTGGATTTTTTTTTTTTTTTTTACATATTATGGCTGTACAAGAAGTCCATATTTGACCTGCTGAACAATTTTTTTTTCCAAAGGTCAAAAGGTCACTCATTGACTTCCCTTCTGATTCCAATAAGTAGCTTACAGGTCTAAAAATGGTTTGGATTTTTTTTTTTTTTTTTTTACATATTATGGCTGTACAAGAAGTCCATATTTGACTTACTGAACAATTTTTTTTTCCAAAGGTCAAAAAGTCACTCATTGACTTTCCTACTGGTTCCAATAAGTAGCTAAAAGGTCAACAAAAGGTTAATTTTTTTTTTTTTATTATTATTTTTTTTTTTACACATTATGGCTGTACAAAGTCCATATTTGACGTACTGAACAAATTTTTGTCCCAAAGGTCAAAAAGTCACTCATTGACTTCCCTTCTGATTCCAATATGTAGCTTACAGGTCTAAAAATGGTTTGGATTTTTTTTTTTTTTTTTTTTTTTTTTTTTTTACATATTATGGCTGTACAAAGTCCATATGTGACCTACTGAACTAATTTTTTTTCCAAAGGTCAAAAAGTCACTCATTGACTTTCCTTCTGGCTCCAATAAGTAGCTGATAGATCTAAAAAAGGTTTGGATTTTTTTTTTTTTTGCATATTATGGCTGTACAAGAAGTCCATATGTGACCTACTGAACTAATTTTTTTTCCAAAGGTCAAAAAGTCACTCATTGACTTTCCTTCTGGCTCCAATAAGTAGCTAAAAGGTCTACAAAAGGTTTAATATTTTTTTTTTTTTTACATATTATGGCTGTACAAAGTCCATATGTGACCTACTGAACAAATTTTTGTCCCAAAGGTCAAAAAGTCACTCATTGACTTCCCTTCTGATTCCAATAAGTAGCTGACAGATCTAAAAAAGGTTTGGAATTTTTTTTTTTTTTTTACATATTATGGCTGTACAGAAGTCCATATTTGACCTACTGAACAAATTTTTGTCCAAAAGGTCAAAAAGTCACTTATTGACTTTCCTTCTGGTTCCAATAAGTAGCTAAAAGGTCTACAAAAGGTTTCAATTTTTTTTTTTAAATATTATGGCTGTACAAGAAGTCCATATTTGACCTACTGAACAAATTTTTGTCCCAAAGGTCAAAAGGTCACTCATTGACTTCCCTTCTGATTCCAATAAGTAGCTTACAGGTCTAAAAATGGTTTGGATTTTTTTTTTTTTTTTTTACATATTATGGCTGTACAAGAAGTCCATATTTGACTTACTGAACAATTTTTTTTTCCAAAGGTCAAAAAGTCACTCATTGACTTTCCTACTGGTTCCAATAAGTAGCTAAAAGGTCAACAAAAGGTTAATTTTTTTTTTTTATTATTATTTTTTTTTTTACACATTATGGCTGTACAAAGTCCATATTTGACGTACTGAACAAATTTTTGTCCCAAAGGTCAAAAAGTCACTCATTGACTTCCCTTCTGATTCCAATATGTAGCTTACAGGTCTAAAAATGGTTTGGATTTTTTTTTTTTTTTTTTTTTTTTTTTTTTTTTACATATTATGGCTGTACAAAGTCCATATGTGACCTACTGAACTAATTTTTTTTCCAAAGGTCAAAAAGTCACTCATTGACTTTCCTTCTGGCCCCAATAAGTAGCTGATAGATCTAAAAAAGGTTTGGATTTTTTTTTTTTTGCATATTATGGCTGTACAAGAAGTCCATATGTGACCTACTGAACTAATTTTTTTTCCAAAGGTCAAAAAGTCACTCATTGACTTTCCTTCTGGCTCCAATAAGTAGCTAAAAGGTCTACAAAAGGTTTAATATATTTTGTTTTTTACATATTATGGCTGTACAAAGTCCATATGTGACCTACTGAACAAATTTTTGTCCCAAAGGTCAAAAAGTCACTCATTGACTTCCCTTCTGATTCCAATAAGTAGCTGACAGATCTAAAAAAGGTTTGGAATTTTTTTTTTTTTTTACATATTATGGCTGTACAGAAGTCCATATTTGACCTACTGAACAAATTTTTGTCCAAAAGGTCAAAAAGTCACTTATTGACTTTCCTTCTGGTTCCAATAAGTAGCTAAAAGGTCTACAAAAGGTTTCAATTTTTTTTTTTTAAATATTATGGCTGTACAAGAAGTCCATATTTGACCTACTGAACAAATTTTTGTCCCAAAGGTCAAAAGGTCACTCATTGACTTCCCTTCTGATTCCAATAAGTAGCTTACAGGTCTAAAAATGGTTTGGATTTTTTTTTTTTTTTTTTTACATATTATGGCTGTACAAGAAGTCCATATTTGACTTACTGAACAATTTTTTTTTCCAAAGGTCAAAAAGTCACTCATTGACTTTCCTACTGGTTCCAATAAGTAGCTAAAAGGTCAACAAAAGGTTAATTTTTTTTTTTTATTATTTTTATTTTTTTTACACATTATGGCTGTACAAAGTCCATATTTGACGTACTGAACAAATTTTTGTCCCAAAGGTCAAAAAGTCACTCATTGACTTCCCTTCTGATTCCAATATGTAGCTTACAGGTCTAAAAATGGTTTGGATTTTTTTTTTTTTTTTTTTTTTTTTTTTTTTACATATTATGGCTGTACAAAGTCCATATGTGACCTACTGAACTAATTTTTTTTCCAAAGGTCAAAAAGTCACTCATTGACTTTCCTTCTGGCTCCAATAAGTAGCTGATAGATCTAAAAAAGGTTTGGATTTTTTTTTTTTTTGCATATTATGGCTGTACAAGAAGTCCATATGTGACCTACTGAACTAATTTTTTTTCCAAAGGTCAAAAAGTCACTCATTGACTTTCCTTCTGGCTCCAATAAGTAGCTAAAAGGTCTACAAAAGGTTTAATTTTTTTTTTTTTTTACATATTATGGCTGTACAAAGTCCATATGTGACCTACTGAACAAATTTTTGTCCCAAAGGTCAAAAAGTCACTCATTGACTTCCCTTCTGATTCCAATAAGTAGCTGACAGATCTAAAAAAGGTTTGGAAATTTTTTTTTTTTTTACATATTATGGCTGTACAGAAGTCCATATTTGACCTACTGAACAAATTTTTGTCCAAAAGGTCAAAAAGTCACTTATTGACTTTCCTTCTGGTTCCAATAAGTAGCTAAAAGGTCTACAAAAGGTTTCAAATTTTTTTTTTTAAATATTATGGCTGTACAAGAAGTCCATATTTGACCTACTGAACTAATTTTTTTTCCAAAGGTCAAAAAGTCCCTCATTGACTTTCCTTCTGGCTCCAATAAGTAGCTAAAAGGTCAACAAAAGGTTACTTTTTTTTTATTATTATTTTTTTTTTTTACATATTATGGCTGTACAAAGTCCATATGTGACCTACTGAACAAATTTTTGTCCCAAAGGTCAAAAAGTCACTCATTGACTTCCCTTCTGATTCCAATAAGTAGCTGACAGATCTAAAAAAGGTTTGGAATTTTTTTTTTTGCATATTATGGCTTATAAGAAGTCCATATTTGACCTACTGAACAATTTTATTTTCCAAAGGTCAAAAAGTCACTCATTGACTTCCCTTCTGATTCCAATAAGTAGCTTACAGGTCTAAAAATGGTTTGGATTTTTTTTTTTTTTTTTTTTACATATTATGGCTGTACAAAGTCCATATGTGACCTACTGAACAATTTTTTTTTCCAAAGGTCAAAAAGTCACTCATTGACTTTCCTTCTGGTTCCAATAAGTAGCTAAAAGGTCTACAAAAGGTTTAAATTTTTTTTTTTTTTTTTTTTTTTTACATATTATGGCTGTTTAGAAGTCCATATTTGACCTACTGAACAAATTTTTGTCCCAAAGGTCAAAAGGTCACTCATTGACTTCCCTTCTGATTCCAATAAGTAGCTGACAGATCTAAAAAAGGTTTGGATTTTTTTTTTCTTTTCTTTTTTTGTATATTATGGCTGTAAAAGAAGTCCATATTTGACCTACTGAACAAATTTTTGTCCCAAAGGTCAAAAGGTCACTCATTGACTTCCCTCCTGATTCCAATAAGTAGCTTACAGGTCTAAAAATGGTTTGGATTTTTTTTTTTTTTTACATATTATGGCTGTACAAGAAGTCCATATTTGACCTGCTGAACAATTTTTTTTTCCAAAGGTCAAAAAGTCATTCATTGACTTTCCTTCTGGTTCCAATAAGTAGCTAAAAGGTCAACAAAAGGTTAATTTTTTTTTTTTTTTTTTTTTTTTTTTTTATACATATTATGGCTGAACAAAGTCCATATGTGACCTACTGAACAATTTTTTTTCCCAAAGGTCAAAAAGTCACTCATTGACTTCCCTTCTGATTCCAATAAGTAGCTTACAGGTCTAAAAATGGTTTGGATTTTTTTTTTTTTTTTTTACATATTATGGCTGTACAGAAGTCCATATTTGACCTACTGAACAAATTTTTGTCCCAAAGGTCAAAAAGTCACTTATTGACTTTCCTTCTGGTTCCAATAAGTAGCTAAAAGGTCTACAAAAGGTTTCAAATTTTATTTTATTTTTTAAATATTATGGCTGTACAAAGTCCATATTTGACGTACTGAACAAATTTTTGTCCCAAAGGTCAAAAAGTCACTCATTGACTTCCCTTCTGGTTCCAATATGTAGCTTACAGGTCTAAAAATGGTTTGGATTTTTTTTTTTTTTTTTACATATTATGGCTGTTTAGAAGTCCATATTTGACGTACTGAACACATTTTTGTCCCAAAGGTCAAAAAGTCACTCATTGACTTCCCTTCTGATTCCAATATGTAGCTTACAGGTCTAAAAATGGTTTGGATTTTTTTTTTTTTTTTTTTTTTTTTTTTTACATATTATGGCTGTACAAAGTCCATATTTGACCTACTGAACAAATTTTTGTCCCAAAGGTCAAAAGGTCACTCATTGACTTCCCTTCTGATTCCAATAAGTAGCTTACAGGTCTAAAAATGGTTTGGATTTTTTTTTTTTTTTTTTTACATATTATGGCTGTACAAGAAGTCCATATTTGACCTACTGAACAAATTTTTGTCCCAAAGGTCAAAAAGTCACTTATTGACTTTCCTTCTGGTTCCAATAAGTAGCTAAAAGGTCTACAAAAGGTTTAAATTTTTTTTTTTTTTTTTTTTTTTTTTTACATATTATGGCTGTTTAGAAGTCCATATTTGACCTACTGAACAAATTTTTGTCCCAAAGGTCAAAAGGTCACTCATTGACTTCCCTTCTGATTCCAATAAGTAGCTTACAGGTCTAAAAATGGTTTGGATTTTTTTTTTTTTTTTTTTACATATTATGGCTGTACAAGAAGTCCATATTTGACCTACTGAACAAATTTTTGTCCCAAAGGTCAAAAAGTCACTTATTGACTTTCCTTCTGGTTCCAATAAGTAGCTAAAAGGTCTACAAAAGGTTTCAAATTTTTTTTTTTTTAAGTATTATGGCTGTACAAAGTCCATATTTGACGTACTGAACAAATTTTTGTCCCAAAGGTCAAAAAGTCACTCATTGACTTCCCTTCTGATTCCAATATGTAGCTTACAGGTCTAAAAATGGTTTGGATTTTTTTTTTTTTTTTTTTTTTTTTTTTTACATATTATGGCTGTACAAAGTCCATATTTGACCTACTGAACAAATTTTTGTCCCAAAGGTCAAAAGGTCACTCATTGACTTCCCTTCTGATTCCAATAAGTAGCTTACAGGTCTAAAAATGGTTTGGATTTTTTTTTTTTTTTTTACATATTATGGCTGTACAAGAAGTCCATATTTGACCTACTGAACAAATTTTTGTCCCAAAGGTCAAAAAGTCACTTATTGACTTTCCTTCTGGTTCCAATAAGTAGCTAAAAGGTCTACAAAAGGTTTCAAATTTTTTTTTTTTAAATATTATGGCTGTACAAAGTCCATATTTGACGTACTGAACAAATTTTTGTCCCAAAGGTCAAAAAGTCACTCATTGACTTTCCTTCTGATTCCAATAAGTAGCTGACAGATCTAAAAAAGGTTTGGAATTTTTTTTTTTTTTACATATTATGGCTGTACAAGAAGTCCATATTTGACCTACTGAACAAATTTTTGTCCCAAAGGTCAAAAAGTCACTTATTGACTTTCCTTCTGGTTCCAATAAGTAGCTAAAAGGTCTACAAAAGGTTTCAATTTTTTTTTTTTTAAATATTATGGCTGTACAAAGTCCATATTTGACGTACTGAACAAATTTTTGTCCCAAAGGTCAAAAAGTCACTCATTGACTTCCCTTCTGATTCCAATATGTAGCTTACAGGTCTAAAAATGGTTTGGATTTTTTTTTTTTTTTTTTTTTTTTTTTTACATATTATGGCTGTACAAAGTCCATATTTGACCTACTGAACAAATTTTTGTCCCAAAGGTCAAAAGGTCACTCATTGACTTCCCTTCTGATTCCAATAAGTAGCTTACAGGTCTAAAAATGGTTTGGATTTTTTTTTTTTTTTTACATATTATGGCTGTACAAGAAGTCCATATTTGACCTACTGAACAAATTTTTGTCCCAAAGGTCAAAAAGTCACTTATTGACTTTCCTTCTGGTTCCAATAAGTAGCTAAAAGGTCTACAAAAGGTTTCAAATTTTTTTTTTTTTTAAATATTATGGCTGTACAAAGTCCATATTTGACGTACTGAACAAATTTTTGTCCCAAAGGTCAAAAAGTCACTCATTGACTTCCCTTCTGATTCCAATAAGTAGCTGACAGATCTAAAAAAGGTTTGGATTTTTTTTTTTTTTTTTTTACATATTATGGCTGTACAAGAAGTCCATATTTGACCTACTGAACAATTTTTTTTTCCAAAGGTCAAAAAGTCACTCATTGACTTTCCTTCTGGCTCCAATAAGTAGCTAAAAGGTCTACAAAAGGTTTAAATTTTTTTTTTTTTTTTTTTTTTTTACATATTATGGCTGTACAGAAGTCCATATTTGACCTACTGAACAAATTTTTGTCCTAAAGGTCAAAAAGTCACTTATTGACTTTCCTTCTGGTTCCAATAAGTAGCTAAAAGGTCTACAAAAGGTTTAAATTTTTTTTTTTTTTTACATATTATGGCTGTACAAAGTCCATATGTGACCTACTGAACAAATTTTTGTCCCAAAGGTCAAAAAGTCACTCATTGACTTCCCTTCTGATTCCAATAAGTAGCTGACAGATCTAAAAAAGGTTTGGATTTTTTTTTTTTTCTTTTTTACATATTATGGCTGTACAAGAAGTCCATATTTGACCTACTGAACAATTTTTTTTTCCAAAGGTCAAAAAGTCACTCATTGACTTTCCTTCTGGTTCCAATAAGTAGCTAAAAGGTCTACAAAAGGTTTAAATTTTTTTTTTTTTTTTTTTTTTACATATTATTGCTGTTTAGAAGTCCATATTTGACCTACTGAACAAATTTTTGTCCCAAAGGTCAAAAGGTCACTCATTGACTTCCCTTCTGATTCCAATAAGTAGCTGACAGATCTAAAAAAGGTTTGGAATTTTTTTTTTTTTACATATTATGGCTGTACAGAAGTCCATATTTGACCTACTGAACAAATTTTTGTCCTAAAGGTCAAAAAGTCACTTATTGACTTTCCTTCTGGTTCCAATAAGTAGCTAAAAGGTCTACAAAAGGTTTAAATTTTTTTTTTTTTTTACATATTATGGCTGTACAAAGTCCATATGTGACCTACTGAACAAATTTTTGTCCCAAAGGTCAAAAAGTCACTCATTGACTTCCCTTCTGATTCCAATAAGTAGCTGACAGATCTAAAAAAGGTTTGGATTTTTTTTTTTTTTTTTTTTTACATATTATGGCTGTACAAGAAGTCCATAGTTGACCTACTGAACAATTTTTTTTTCCAAAGGTCAAAAAGTCACTCATTGACTCTCCTTCTGGTTCTAATAAGTAGCTAAAAGGTCAACAAAAGGTTAAAAAAAAAAATTTATTATTATTTTTTTTTTTTACATATTATGGCTGTACAAAGTCCATATGTGACCTACTGAACAAATTTTTGTCCCAAAGGTCAAAAAGTCACTCATTGACTTCCCTTCTGATTCCAATAAGTAGCTGACAGATCTAAAAAAGGTTTGGAATTTTTTTTTTTTTTACATATTATGGCTGTTTAGAAGTCCATATTTGACCTACTGAACAAATTTTTGTCCAAAAGGTCAAAAAGTCACTTATTGACTTTCCTTCTGGTTCCAATAAGTAGCTAAAAGGTCTACAAAAGGTTTCAATTTTTTTTTTTTAAATATTATGGCTGTACAAGAAGTCCATATTTGACGTACTGAGCAAATTTTTGTCCCAAAGGTCAAAAAGTCACTCATTGACTTCCCTTCTGATTCCAATATGTAGCTTACAGGTCTAAAAATGGTTTGGATTTTTTTTTTTTTTTTTTTTTTTTTTTTTTACATATTATGGCTGTACAAAGTCCATATGTGACCTACTGAACTATTTTTTTTTCCAAAGGTCAAAAAGTCACTTATTGACTTTCCTTCTGGTTCCAATAAGTAGCTAAAAGGTCTACAAAAGGTTTCAATTTTTTTTTTTTTTAAATATTATGGCTGTACAAGAAGTCCATATTTGACCTACTGAACAAATTTTTGTCCCAAAGGTCAAAAGGTCACTCATTGACTTCCCTTCTGATTCCAATAAGTAGCTTACAGGTCTAAAAATGGTTTGGATTTTTTTTTTTTTTTTTTTACATATTATGGCTGTACAAGAAGTCCATATTTGACTTACTGAACAATTTTTTTTTCCAAAGGTCAAAAAGTCACTCATTGACTTTCCTACTGGTTCCAATAAGTAGCTAAAAGGTCAACAAAAGGTTAATTTTTTTTTTTTATTATTATTTTTTTTTTTACACATTATGGCTGTACAAAGTCCATATTTGACGTACTGAACAAATTTTTGTCCCAAAGGTCAAAAAGTCACTCATTGACTTCCCTTCTGATTCCAATATGTAGCTTACAGGTCTAAAAATGGTTTGGATTTTTTTTTTTTTTTTTTTTTTTTTTTTTTTACATATTATGGCTGTACAAAGTCCATATGTGACCTACTGAACTAATTTTTTTTCCAAAGGTCAAAAAGTCACTCATTGACTTTCCTTCTGGCTCCAATAAGTAGCTGATAGATCTAAAAAAGGTTTGGATTTTTTTTTTTTTTGCATATTATGGCTGTACAAGAAGTCCATATGTGACCTACTGAACTAATTTTTTTTCCAAAGGTCAAAAAGTCACTCATTGACTTTCCTTCTGGCTCCAATAAGTAGCTAAAAGGTCTACAAAAGGTTTAATTTTTTTTTTTTTTTACATATTATGGCTGTACAAAGTCCATATGTGACCTACTGAACAAATTTTTGTCCCAAAGGTCAAAAAGTCACTCATTGACTTCCCTTCTGATTCCAATAAGTAGCTGACAGATCTAAAAAAGGTTTGGAATTTTTTTTTTTTTTTTACATATTATGGCTGTACAGAAGTCCATATTTGACCTACTGAACAAATTTTTGTCCAAAAGGTCAAAAAGTCACTTATTGACTTTCCTTCTGGTTCCAATAAGTAGCTAAAAGGTCTACAAAAGGTTTCAATTTTTTTTTTTTAAATATTATGGCTGTACAAGAAGTCCATATTTGACCTACTGAACAAATTTTTGTCCCAAAGGTCAAAAGGTCACTCATTGACTTCCCTTCTGATTCCAATAAGTAGCTTACAGGTCTAAAAATGGTTTGGATTTTTTTTTTTTTTTTTTTTACATATTATGGCTGTACAAGAAGTCCATATTTGACTTACTGAACAATTTTTTTTTCCAAAGGTCAAAAAGTCACTCATTGACTTTCCTACTGGTTCCAATAAGTAGCTAAAAGGTCAACAAAAGGTTAATTTTTTTTTTTTATTATTTATTTTTTTTTTACACATTATGGCTGTACAAAGTCCATATTTGACGTACTGAACAAATTTTTGTCCCAAAGGTCAAAAAGTCACTCATTGACTTCCCTTCTGATTCCAATATGTAGCTTACAGGTCTAAAAATGGTTTGGAAATTTTTTTTTTTTTTTTTTTTTTTTTTTTTTTACATATTATGGCTGTACAAAGTCCATATGTGACCTACTGAACTAATTTTTTTTCCAAAGGTCAAAAAGTCACTCATTGACTTTCCTTCTGGCTCCAATAAGTAGCTGATAGATCTAAAAAAGGTTTGGATTTTTTTTTTTTTTGCATATTATGGCTGTACAAGAAGTCCATATGTGACCTACTGAACTAATTTTTTTTCCAAAGGTCAAAAAGTCACTCATTGACTTTCCTTCTGGCTCCAATAAGTAGCTAAAAGGTCTACAAAAGGTTTAATTTTTTTTTTTTTTACATATTATGGCTGTACAAAGTCCATATGTGACCTACTGAACAAATTTTTGTCCCAAAGGTCAAAAAGTCACTCATTGACTTTCCTACTGGTTCCAATAAGTAGCTAAAAGGTCAACAAAAGGTTAATTCTTTTTTTTTATTATTTTTTTTTTTTTTTACACATTATGGCTGTACAAAGTCCATATTTGACGTACTGAACAAATTTTTGTCCCAAAGGTCAAAAAGTCACTCATTGACTTCCCTTCTGATTCCAATATGTAGCTTACAGGTCTAAAAATGGTTTTGATTTTTTTTTTTTTTTTTTTTTTTTTTTTTTTACATATTATGGCTGTACAAAGTCCATATGTGACCTACTGAACTAATTTTTTTTCCAAAGGTCAAAAAGTCACTCATTGACTTTCCTTCTGGCTCCAATAAGTAGCTAAAAGGTCTACAAAAGGTTTAATATATTTTTTTTTTTACATATTATGGCTGTACAAAGTCCATATGTGACCTACTGAACAAATTTTTGTCCCAAAGGTCAAAAAGTCACTCATTGACATTGACATTGACTTCTGATTCCAATAAGTAGCTGACAGATCTAAAAAAGGTTTGGAATTTTTTTTTTTTTTTTACATATTATGGCTGTACAGAAGTCCATATTTGACCTACTGAACAAATTTTTGTCCAAAAGGTCAAAAAGTCACTTATTGACTTTCCTTCTGGTTCCAATAAGTAGCTAAAAGGTCTACAAAAGGTTTCAATTTTTTTTTTTAAATATTATGGCTGTACAAGAAGTCCATATTTGACCTACTGAACAAATTTTTGTCCCAAAGGTCAAAAGGTCACTCATTGACTTCCCTTCTGATTCCAATAAGTAGCTTACAGGTCTAAAAATGGTTTGGATTTTTTTTTTTTTTTTTTTACATATTATGGCTGTACAAGAAGTCCATATTTGACTTACTGAACAATTTTTTTTTCCAAAGGTCAAAAAGTCACTCATTGACTTTCCTACTGGTTCCAATAAGTAGCTAAAAGGTCAACAAAAGGTTAATTTTTTTTTTTTATTATTTTTTTTTTTTTTACACATTATGGCTGTACAAAGTCCATATTTGACGTACTGAACAAATTTTTGTCCCAAAGGTCAAAAAGTCACTCATTGACTTCCCTTCTGATTCCAATATGTAGCTTACAGGTCTAAAAATGGTTTGGATTTTTTTTTTTTTTTTTTTTTTTTTTTTTTTTCATATTATGGCTGTACAAAGTCCATATGTGACCTACTGAACTAATTTTTTTTCCAAAGGTCAAAAAGTCACTCATTGACTTTCCTTCTGGCTCCAATAAGTAGCTGATAGATCTAAAAAAGGTTTGGATTTTTTTTTTTTTTGCATATTATGGCTGTACAAGAAGTCCATATGTGACCTACTGAACTAATTTTTTTTCCAAAGGTCAAAAAGTCACTCATTGACTTTCCTTCTGGCTCCAATAAGTAGCTAAAAGGTCTACAAAAGGTTTAATTTTTTTTTTTTTTACATATTATGGCTGTACAAAGTCCATATGTGACCTACTGAACAAATTTTTGTCCCAAAGGTCAAAAAGTCACTCATTGACTTCCCTTCTGATTCCAATAAGTAGCTGACAGATCTAAAAAAGGTTTGGAATTTTTTTTTTTTTTTTACATATTATGGCTGTACAGAAGTCCATATTTGACCTACTGAACAAATTTTTGTCCAAAAGGTCAAAAAGTCACTTATTGACTTTCCTTCTGGTTCCAATAAGTAGCTAAAAGGTCTACAAAAGGTTTCAATTTTTTTTTTTTAAATATTATGGCTGTACAAGAAGTCCATATTTGACCTACTGAACTAATTTTTTTTCCAAAGGTCAAAAAGTCACTCATTGACTTTCCTTCTGGCTCCAATAAGTAGCTAAAAGGTCAACAAAAGGTTACTTTTTTTTTTATTATTATTATTTTTTTTTACATATTATGGCTGTACAAAGTCCATATGTGACCTACTGAACAAATTTTTGTCCCAAAGGTCAAAAAGTCACTCATTGACTTCCCTTCTGATTCCAATAAGTAGCTGACAGATCTAAAAAAGGTTTGGAATTTTTTTTTTTTTACATATTATGGCTGTACAGAAGTCCATATTTGACCTACTGAACAAATTTTTGTCCAAAAGGTCAAAAAGTCACTTATTGACTTTCCTTCTGGTTCCAATAAGTAGCTAAAAGGTCTACAAAAGGTTTCAATTTTTTTTTTTTAAATATTATGGCTGTACAAGAAGTCCATATTTGACCTACTGAACAAATTTTTGTCCCAAAGGTCAAAAGGTCACTCATTGACTTCCCTTCTGATTCCAATAAGTAGCTTACAGGTCTAAAAATGGTTTGGATTTTTTTTTTTTTTTTTTTTACATATTATGGCTGTACAAGAAGTCCATATTTGACTTACTGAACAATTTTTTTTTCCAAAGGTCAAAAAGTCACTCATTGACTTTCCTACTGGTTCCAATAAGTAGCTAAAAGGTCAACAAAAGGTTAATTTTTTTTTTTTATTATTTTTTTTTTTTTTACACATTATGGCTGTACAAAGTCCATATTTGACGTACTGAACAAATTTTTGTCCCAAAGGTCAAAAAGTCACTCATTGACTTCCCTTCTGATTCCAATATGTAGCTTACAGGTCTAAAAATGGTTTGGATTTTTTTTTTTTTTTTTTTTTTTTTTTTTTTACATATTATGGCTGTACAAAGTCCATATGTGACCTACTGAACTAATTTTTTTTCCAAAGGTCAAAAAGTCACTCATTGACTTTCCTTCTGGCTCCAATAAGTAGCTGATAGATCTAAAAAAGGTTTGGATTTTTAATTTTTTTGCATATTATGGCTGTACAAGAAGTCCATATGTGACCTACTGAACTAATTTTTTTTCCAAAGGTCAAAAAGTCACTCATTGACTTTCCTTCTGGCTCCAATAAGTAGCTAAAAGGTCTACAAAAGGTTTAATTTTTTTTTTTTTTTACATATTATGGCTGTACAAAGTCCATATGTGACCTACTGAACAAATTTTTGTCCCAAAGGTCAAAAAGTCACTCATTGACTTCCCTTCTGATTCCAATAAGTAGCTGACAGATCTAAAAAAGGTTTGGAAATTTTTTTTTTTTTTACATATTATGGCTGTACAGAAGTCCATATTTGACCTACTGAACAAATTTTTGTCCAAAAGGTCAAAAAGTCACTTATTGACTTTCCTTCTGGTTCCAATAAGTAGCTAAAAGGTCTACAAAAGGTTTCAAATTTTTTTTTTTAAATATTATGGCTGTACAAGAAGTCCATATTTGACCTACTGAACTAATTTTTTTTCCAAAGGTCAAAAAGTCACTCATTGACTTTCCTTCTGGCTCCAATAAGTAGCTAAAAGGTCAACAAAAGGTTACTTTTTTTTTTATTATTATTATTTTTTTTTACATATTATGGCTGTACAAAGTCCATATTTGACCTACTGAACAATTTTATTTTCCAAAGGTCAAAAAGTCACTCATTGACTTCCCTTCTGATTCCAATAAGTAGCTTACAGGTCTAAAAATGGTTTGGATTTTTTTTTTTTTTTTTTTTACATATTATGGCTGTACAAAGTCCATATGTGACCTACTGAACAATTTTTTTTTCCAAAGGTCAAAAAGTCACTCATTGACTTTCCTTCTGGTTCCAATAAGTAGCTAAAAGGTCTACAAAAGGTTTAAATTTTTTTTTTTTTTTTTTTTTACATATTATGGCTGTTTAGAAGTCCATATTTGACCTACTGAACAAATTTTTGTCCCAAAGGTCAAAAGGTCACTCATTGACTTCCCTTCTGATTCCAATAAGTAGCTGACAGATCTAAAAAAGGTTTGGATTTTTCTTTTCTTTTCTTTTTTTGTATATTATGGCTGTAAAAGAAGTCCATATTTGACCTACTGAACAAATTTTTGTCCCAAAGGTCAAAAGGTCACTCATTGACTTCCCTTCTGATTCCAATAAGTAGCTTACAGGTCTAAAAAGGGTTTGGATTTTTTTTTTTTTTTTTTACATATTATGGCTGTACAAGAAGTCCATATTTGACCTGCTGAACAATTTTTTTTTCCAAAGGTCAAAAAGTCATTCATTGACTTTCCTTCTGGTTCCAATAAGTAGCTAAAAGGTCAACAAAAGGTTAATTTTTTTTTTTTTTTTTTTTTTTTTTTTACATATTATGGCTGAACAAAGTCCATATGTGACCTACTGAACAATTTTTTTTCCCAAAGGTCAAAAAGTCACTCATTGACTTCCCTTCTGATTCCAATAAGTAGCTTACAGGTCTAAAAATGGTTTGGATTTTTTTTTTTTTTTTTTTACATATTATGGCTGTACAGAAGTCCATATTTGACCTACTGAACAAATTTTTGTCCCAAAGGTCAAAAAGTCACTTATTGACTTTCCTTCTGGTTCCAATAAGTAGCTAAAAGGTCTACAAAAGGTTTCAAATTTTATTTTATTTTTTAAATATTATGGCTGTACAAAGTCCATATTTGACGTACTGAACAAATTTTTGTCCCAAAGGTCAAAAAGTCACTCATTGACTTCCCTTCTGGTTCCAATATGTAGCTTACAGGTCTAAAAATGGTTTGGATTTTTTTTTTTTTTTTTACATATTATGGCTGTTTAGAAGTCCATATTTGACCTACTGAACACATTTTTGTCCCAAAGGTCAAAAAGTCACTCATTGACTTCCCTTCTGATTCCAATAAGTAGCTGACAGATCTAAAAAAGGTTTGGATTTTTTTTTTTTTTTTTTTTCTATATTATGGCTGTACAAGAAGTCCATATTTGACCTACTGAACAAATTTTTTTTCCAAAGGTCAAAAGGTCACTCATTGACTTCCCTTCTGATTCCAATAAGTAGCTTACAGGTCTAAAAATGGTTTGGATTTTTTTTTTTTTTTTACATATTATGGCTGTACAAGAAGTCCATATTTGACCTGCTGAACAATTTTTTTTTCCAAAGGTCAAAAAGTCATTCATTGACTTTCCTTCTGGTTCCAATAAGTAGCTAAAAGGTCAACAAAAGGTTAATTTTTTTTTTTTTTTTTTTTTTTTTTTTACATATTATGGCTGAACAAAGTCCATATGTGACCTACTGAACAATTTTTTTTCCCAAAGGTCAAAAAGTCACTCATTGACTTCCCTTCTGATTCCAATAAGTAGCTTACAGGTCTAAAAATGGTTTGGATTTTTTTTTTTTTTTTTTTTACATATTATGGCTGTACAGAAGTCCATATTTGACCTACTGAACAAATTTTTGTCCCAAAGGTCAAAAAGTCACTTATTGACTTTCCTTCTGGTTCCAATAAGTAGCTAAAAGGTCTACAAAAGGTTTCAAATTTTATTTTATTTTTTAAATATTATGGCTGTACAAAGTCCATATTTGACGTACTGAACAAATTTTTGTCCCAAAGGTCAAAAAGTCACTCATTGACTTCCCTTCTGGTTCCAATATGTAGCTTACAGGTCTAAAAATGGTTTGGATTTTTTTTTTTTTTTTTACATATTATGGCTGTTTAGAAGTCCATATTTGACCTACTGAACACATTTTTGTCCCAAAGGTCAAAAAGTCACTCATTGACTTCCCTTCTGATTCCAATAAGTAGCTGACAGATCTAAAAAAGGTTTGGATTTTTTTTTTTTTTTTTTTTTCTATATTATGGCTGTACAAGAAGTCCATATTTGACCTACTGAACAAATTTTTTTTCCAAAGGTCAAAAAGTCACTCATTGACTTTCCTTCTGGCTCCAATAAGTAGCTAAAAGGTCTACAAAAGGTTGAAATTTTTTTTTTTTTTTTTTTTTTTTTACATATTATGGCTGTTTAGAAGTCCATATTTGACCTACTGAACAAATTTTTGTCCCAAAGGTCAAAAGGTCACTCATTGACTTCCCTTCTGATTCCAATAAGTAGCTTACAGGTCTAAAAATGGTTTGGATTTTTTTTTTTTTTTTTTACATATTATGGCTGTACAAGAAGTCCATATTTGACCTACTGAACAAATTTTTGTCCCAAAGGTCAAAAAGTCACTTATTGACTTTCCTTCTGGTTCCAATAAGTAGCTAAAAGGTCTACAAAAGGTTTCAAATTTTTTTTTTTTTAAGTATTATGGCTGTACAAAGTCCATATTTGACGTACTGAACAAATTTTTGTCCCAAAGGTCAAAAAGTCACTCATTGACTTCCCTTCTGATTCCAATATGTAGCTTACAGGTCTAAAAATGGTTTGGATTTTTTTTTTTTTTTTTTTTTTTTTTTTACATATTATGGCTGTACAAAGTCCATATTTGACCTACTGAACAAATTTTTGTCCCAAAGGTCAAAAGGTCACTCATTGACTTCCCTTCTGATTCCAATAAGTAGCTTACAGGTCTAAAAATGGTTTGGATTTTTTTTTTTTTTTTTTACATATTATGGCTGTACAAGAAGTCCATATTTGACCTACTGAACAAATTTTTGTCCCAAAGGTCAAAAAGTCACTTATTGACTTTCCTTCTGGTTCCAATAAGTAGCTAAAAGGTCTACAAAAGGTTTCAATTTTTTTTTTTTAAATATTATGGCTGTACAAAGTCCATATTTGACGTACTGAACAAATTTTTGTCCCAAAGGTCAAAAAGTCACTCATTGACTTTCCTTCTGATTCCAATAAGTAGCTGACAGATCTAAAAAAGGTTTGGATTTTTTTTTTTTTTTACATATTATGGCTGTACAAGAAGTCCATATTTGACCTACTGAACAAATTTTTGTCCCAAAGGTCAAAAAGTCACTTATTGACTTTCCTTCTGGTTCCAATAAGTAGCTAAAAGGTCTACAAAAGGTTTCAAATTTTTTTTTTTTAAATATTATGGCTGTACAAAGTCCATATTTGACGTACTGAACAAATTTTTGTCCCAAAGGTCAAAAAGTCACTCATTGACTTCCCTTCTGATTCCAATATGTAGCTTACAGGTCTAAAAATGGTTTGGATTTTTTTTTTTTTTTTTTTACATATTATGGCTGTACAAGAAGTCCATATTTGACTTACTGAACAATTTTTTTTTCCAAAGGTCAAAAAGTCACTCATTGACTTTCCTACTGGTTCCAATAAGTAGCTAAAAGGTCAACAAAAGGTTAATTTTTTTTTTTTATTATTTTTTTTTTTTTTACACATTATGGCTGTACAAAGTCCATATTTGACGTACTGAACAAATTTTTGTCCCAAAGGTCAAAAAGTCACTCATTGACTTCCCTTCTGATTCCAATATGTAGCTTACAGGTCTAAAAATGGTTTGGATTTTTTTTTTTTTTTTTTTTTTTTTTTTTTTTTACATATTATGGCTGTACAAAGTCCATATGTGACCTACTGAACTAATTTTTTTTCCAAAGGTCAAAAAGTCACTCATTGACTTTCCTTCTGGCTCCAATAAGTAGCTGATAGATCTAAAAAAGGTTTGGATTTTTTTTTTTTTTGCATATTATGGCTGTACAAGAAGTCCATATGTGACCTACTGAACTAATTTTTTTTCCAAAGGTCAAAAAGTCACTCATTGACTTTCCTTCTGGCTCCAATAAGTAGCTAAAAGGTCTACAAAAGGTTTAATATATTTTTTTTTTACATATTATGGCTGTACAAAGTCCATATGTGACCTACTGAACAAATTTTTGTCCCAAAGGTCAAAAAGTCACTCATTGACTTCCCTTCTGATTCCAATAAGTAGCTGACAGATCTAAAAAAGGTTTGGAATTTTTTTTTTTTTTTTACATATTATGGCTGTACAGAAGTCCATATTTGACCTACTGAACAAATTTTTGTCCAAAAGGTCAAAAAGTCACTTATTGACTTTCCTTCTGGTTCCAATAAGTAGCTAAAAGGTCTACAAAAGGTTTCAATTTTTTTTTTTTAAATATTATGGCTGTACAAGAAGTCCATATTTGACCTACTGAACAAATTTTTGTCCCAAAGGTCAAAAGGTCACTCATTGACTTCCCTTCTGATTCCAATAAGTAGCTTACAGGTCTAAAAATGGTTTGGATTTTTTTTTTTTTTTTTTTACATATTATGGCTGTACAAGAAGTCCATATTTGACTTACTGAACAATTTTTTTTTCCAAAGGTCAAAAAGTCACTCATTGACTTTCCTACTGGTTCCAATAAGTAGCTAAAAGGTCAACAAAAGGTTAATTTTTTTTTTTTATTATTTTTTTTTTTTTTACACATTATGGCTGTACAAAGTCCATATTTGACGTACTGAACAAATTTTTGTCCCAAAGGTCAAAAAGTCACTCATTGACTTCCCTTCTGATTCCAATATGTAGCTTACAGGTCTAAAAATGGTTTGGATTTTTTTTTTTTTTTTTTTTTTTTTTTTTTTACATATTATGGCTGTACAAAGTCCATATGTGACCTACTGAACTAATTTTTTTTCCAAAGGTCAAAAAGTCACTCATTGACTTTCCTTCTGGCTCCAATAAGTAGCTGATAGATCTAAAAAAGGTTTGGATTTTTTTTTTTTTTTGCATATTATGGCTGTACAAGAAGTCCATATGTGACCTACTGAACTAATTTTTTTTCCAAAGGTCAAAAAGTCACTCATTGACTTTCCTTCTGGCTCCAATAAGTAGCTAAAAGGTCTACAAAAGGTTTAATTTTTTTTTTTTTTTACATATTATGGCTGTACAAAGTCCATATGTGACCTACTGAACAAATTTTTGTCCCAAAGGTCAAAAAGTCACTCATTGACTTTCCTACTGGTTCCAATAAGTAGCTAAAAGGTCAACAAAAGGTTAATTTTTTTTTTTTATTATTATTTTTTTTTTTACACATTATGGCTGTACAAAGTCCATATTTGACGTACTGAACAAATTTTTGTCCCAAAGGTCAAAAAGTCACTCATTGACTTCCCTTCTGATTCCAATATGTAGCTTACAGGTCTAAAAATGGTTTTGATTTTTTTTTTTTTTTTTTTTTTTTTTTTTTTTACATATTATGGCTGTACAAAGTCCATATGTGACCTACTGAACTAATTTTTTTTCCAAAGGTCAAAAAGTCACTCATTGACTTTCCTTCTGGCTCCAATAAGTAGCTGATAGATCTAAAAAAGGTTTGGATTTTTTTTTTTTTTTGCATATTATGGCTGTACAAGAAGTCCATATGTGACCTACTGAACTAATTTTTTTTCCAAAGGTCAAAAAGTCACTCATTGACTTTCCTTCTGGCTCCAATAAGTAGCTAAAAGGTCTACAAAAGGTTTAATATATTTTTTTTTTTACATATTATGGCTGTACAAAGTCCATATGTGACCTACTGAACAAATTTTTGTCCCAAAGGTCAAAAAGTCACTCATTGACTTCCCTTCTGATTCCAATAAGTAGCTGACAGATCTAAAAAAGGTTTGGAATTTTTTTTTTTTTTTACATATTATGGCTGTACAGAAGTCCATATTTGACCTACTGAACAAATTTTTGTCCAAAAGGTCAAAAAGTCACTTATTGACTTTCCTTCTGGTTCCAATAAGTAGCTAAAAGGTCTACAAAAGGTTTCAATTTTTTTTTTTTAAATATTATGGCTGTACAAGAAGTCCATATTTGACCTACTGAACAAATTTTTGTCCCAAAGGTCAAAAGGTCACTCATTGACTTCCCTTCTGATTCCAATAAGTAGCTTACAGGTCTAAAAATGGTTTGGATTTTTTTTTTTTTTTTTTTTTACATATTATGGCTGTACAAGAAGTCCATATTTGACTTACTGAACAATTTTTTTTTCCAAAGGTCAAAAAGTCACTCATTGACTTTCCTACTGGTTCCAATAAGTAGCTAAAAGGTCAACAAAAGGTTAAATTTTTTTTTTTATTATTTTTTTTTTTTTTACACATTATGGCTGTACAAAGTCCATATTTGACGTACTGAACAAATTTTTGTCCCAAAGGTCAAAAAGTCACTCATTGACTTCCCTTCTGATTCCAATATGTAGCTTACAGGTCTAAAAATGGTTTGGATTTTTTTTTTTTTTTTTTTTTTTTTTTTTTTACATATTATGGCTGTACAAAGTCCATATGTGACCTACTGAACTAATTTTTTTTCCAAAGGTCAAAAAGTCACTCATTGACTTTCCTTCTGGCTCCAATAAGTAGCTGATAGATCTAAAAAAGGTTTGGATTTTTTTTTTTTTTGCATATTATGGCTGTACAAGAAGTCCATATGTGACCTACTGAACAAATTTTTGTCCCAAAGGTCAAAAAGTCACTCATTGACTTCCCTTCTGATTCCAATAAGTAGCTGACAGATCTAAAAAAGGTTTGGAATTTTTTTTTTTTTTTACATATTATGGCTGTACAGAAGTCCATATTTGACCTACTGAACAAATTTTTGTCCAAAAGGTCAAAAAGTCACTTATTGACTTTCCTTCTGGTTCCAATAAGTAGCTAAAAGGTCTACAAAAGGTTTCAAATTTTTTTTTTTAAATATTATGGCTGTACAAGAAGTCCATATTTGACCTACTGAACTAATTTTTTTTCCAAAGGTCAAAAAGTCACTCATTGACTTTCCTTCTGGCTCCAATAAGTAGCTAAAAGGTCAACAAAAGGTTACTTTTTTTTTATTATTATTATTTTTTTTTACATATTATGGCTGTACAAAGTCCATATGTGACCTACTGAACAAATTTTTGTCCCAAAGGTCAAAAAGTCACTCATTGACTTCCCTTCTGATTCCAATAAGTAGCTGACAGATCTAAAAAAGGTTTGGAATTTTTTTTTTTGCATATTATGGCTTATAAGAAGTCCATATTTGACCTACTGAACAATTTTATTTTCCAAAGGTCAAAAAGTCACTCATTGACTTCCCTTCTGATTCCAATAAGTAGCTTACAGGTCTAAAAATGGTTTGGATTTTTTTTTTTTTTTTTTTTACATATTATGGCTGTACAAAGTCCATATGTGACCTACTGAACAATTTTTTTTTCCAAAGGTCAAAAAGTCACTCATTGACTTTCCTTCTGGTTCCAATAAGTAGCTAAAAGGTCTACAAAAGGTTTAAATTTTTTTTTTTTTTTTTTTTTACATATTATGGCTGTTTAGAAGTCCATATTTGACCTACTGAACAAATTTTTGTCCCAAAGGTCAAAAGGTCACTCATTGACTTCCCTTCTGATTCCAATAAGTAGCTGACAGATCTAAAAAAGGTTTGGATTTTTTTTTTCTTTTCTTTTTTTGTATATTATGGCTGTAAAAGAAGTCCATATTTGACCTACTGAACAAATTTTTGTCCCAAAGGTCAAAAGGTCACTCATTGACTTCCCTTCTGATTCCAATAAGTAGCTTACAGGTCTAAAAATGGTTTGGATTTTTTTTTTTTTTTTACATATTATGGCTGTACAAGAAGTCCATATTTGACCTGCTGAACAATTTTTTTTTCCAAAGGTCAAAAAGTCATTCATTGACTTTCCTTCTGGTTCCAATAAGTAGCTAAAAGGTCAACAAAAGGTTAATTTTTTTTTTTTTTTTTTTTTTTTTTTTACATATTATGGCTGAACAAAGTCCATATGTGACCTACTGAACAATTTTTTTTCCCAAAGGTCAAAAAGTCACTCATTGACTTCCCTTCTGATTCCAATAAGTAGCTTACAGGTCTAAAAATGGTTTGGATTTTTTTTTTTTTTTTTTTACATATTATGGCTGTACAGAAGTCCATATTTGACCTACTGAACAAATTTTTGTCCCAAAGGTCAAAAAGTCACTTATTGACTTTCCTTCTGGTTCCAATAAGTAGCTAAAAGGTCTACAAAAGGTTTCAAATTTTATTTTATTTTTTAAATATTATGGCTGTACAAAGTCCATATTTGACGTACTGAACAAATTTTTGTCCCAAAGGTCAAAAAGTCACTCATTGACTTCCCTTCTGGTTCCAATATGTAGCTTACAGGTCTAAAAATGGTTTGGATTTTTTTTTTTTTTTTTACATATTATGGCTGTTTAGAAGTCCATATTTGACCTACTGAACACATTTTTGTCCCAAAGGTCAAAAAGTCACTCATTGACTTCCCTTCTGATTCCAATAAGTAGCTGACAGATCTAAAAAAGGTTTGGAATTTTTTTTTTTTTTTTTTTCTATATTATGGCTGTACAAGAAGTCCATATTTGACCTACTGAACAAATTTTTTTTCCAAAGGTCAAAAAGTCACTCATTGACTTTCCTTCTGGCTCCAATAAGTAGCTAAAAGGTCTACAAAAGGTTTAAATTTTTTTTTTTTTTTTTTTTTTTTTTACATATTATGGCTGTTTAGAAGTCCATATTTGACCTACTGAACAAATTTTTGTCCCAAAGGTCAAAAGGTCACTCATTGACTTCCCTTCTGATTCCAATAAGTAGCTTACAGGTCTAAAAATGGTTTGGATTTTTTTTTTTTTTTTTACATATTATGGCTGTACAAGAAGTCCATATTTGACCTACTGAACAAATTTTTGTCCCAAAGGTCAAAAAGTCACTTATTGACTTTCCTTCTGGTTCCAATAAGTAGCTAAAAGGTCTACAAAAGGTTTCAAATTTTTTTTTTTTACATATTATGGCTGTACAAAGTCCATATTTGACGTACTGAACAAATTTTTGTCCCAAAGGTCAAAAAGTCACTCATTGACTTCCCTTCTGATTCCAATATGTAGCTTACAGGTCTAAAAATGGTTTGGATTTTTTTTTTTTTTTTTTTTTTTTTTTTTACATATTATGGCTGTACAAAGTCCATATTTGACCTACTGAACAAATTTTTGTCCCAAAGGTCAAAAGGTCACTCATTGACTTCCCTTCTGATTCCAATAAGTAGCTTACAGGTCTAAAAATGGTTTGGATTTTTTTTTTTTTTTTTACATATTATGGCTGTACAAGAAGTCCATATTTGACCTACTGAACAAATTTTTGTCCCAAAGGTCAAAAAGTCACTTATTGACTTTCCTTCTGGTTCCAATAAGTAGCTAAAAGGTCTACAAAAGGTTTCAAATTTTTTTTTTTTAATATTATGGCTGTACAAAGTCCATATTTGACGTACTGAACAAATTTTTGTCCCAAAGGTCAAAAAGTCACTCATTGACTTTCCTTCTGATTCCAATAAGTAGCTGACAGATCTAAAAAAGGTTTGGAATTTTTTTTTTTTTTACATATTATGGCTGTACAAGAAGTCCATATTTGACCTACTGAACAAATTTTTGTCCCAAAGGTCAAAAAGTCACTTATTGACTTTCCTTCTGGTTCCAATAAGTAGCTAAAAGGTCTACAAAAGGTTTCAAATTTTTTTTTTTTTAAATATTATGGCTGTACAAAGTCCATATTTGACGTACTGAACAAATTTTTGTCCCAAAGGTCAAAAAGTCACTCATTGACTTCCCTTCTGATTCCAATATGTAGCTTACAGGTCTAAAAATGGTTTGGATTTTTTTTTTTTTTTTTTTTTTTTTTTTACATATTATGGCTGTACAAAGTCCATATTTGACCTACTGAACAAATTTTTGTCCCAAAGGTCAAAAGGTCACTCATTGACTTCCCTTCTGATTCCAATAAGTAGCTTACAGGTCTAAAAATGGTTTGGATTTTTTTTTTTTTTTTTACATATTATGGCTGTACAAGAAGTCCATATTTGACCTACTGAACAAATTTTTGTCCCAAAGGTCAAAAAGTCACTTATTGACTTTCCTTCTGGTTCCAATAAGTAGCTAAAAGGTCTACAAAAGGTTTCAAATTTTTTTTTTTTTTAAATATTATGGCTGTACAAAGTCCATATTTGACGTACTGAACAAATTTTTGTCCCAAAGGTCAAAAAGTCACTCATTGACTTCCCTTCTGATTCCAATAAGTAGCTGACAGATCTAAAAAAGGTTTGGATTTTTTTTTTTTTTTTTTTTACATATTATGGCTGTACAAGAAGTCCATATTTGACCTACTGAACAATTTTTTTTTCCAAAGGTCAAAAAGTCACTCATTGACTTTCCTTCTGGCTCCAATAAGTAGCTAAAAGGTCTACAAAAGGTTTAAATTTTTTTTTTTTTTTTTTTTTTTACATATTATGGCTGTACAGAAGTCCATATTTGACCTACTGAACAAATTTTTGTCCTAAAGGTCAAAAAGTCACTTATTGACTTTCCTTCTGGTTCCAATAAGTAGCTAAAAGGTCTACAAAAGGTTTAAATTTTTTTTTTTTTTTACATATTATGGCTGTACAAAGTCCATATGTGACCTACTGAACAAATTTTTGTCCCAAAGGTCAAAAAGTCACTCATTGACTTCCCTTCTGATTCCAATAAGTAGCTGACAGATCTAAAAAAGGTTTGGATTTTTTTTTTTTTTTTTTTACATATTATGGCTGTACAAGAAGTCCATATTTGACCTACTGAACAATTTTTTTTTCCAAAGGTCAAAAAGTCACTCATTGACTTTCCTTCTGGTTCCAATAAGTAGCTAAAAGGTCTACAAAAGGTTTAAATTTTTTTTTTTTTTTTTTTTTTACATATTATTGCTGTTTAGAAGTCCATATTTGACCTACTGAACAAATTTTTGTCCCAAAGGTCAAAAGGTCACTCATTGACTTCCCTTCTGATTCCAATAAGTAGCTGACAGATCTAAAAAAGGTTTGGAATTTTTTTTTTTTTACATATTATGGCTGTACAGAAGTCCATATTTGACCTACTGAACAAATTTTTGTCCTAAAGGTCAAAAAGTCACTTATTGACTTTCCTTCTGGTTCCAATAAGTAGCTAAAAGGTCTACAAAAGGTTTAAATTTTTTTTTTTTTTTTACATATTATGGCTGTACAAAGTCCATATGTGACCTACTGAACAAATTTTTGTCCCAAAGGTCAAAAAGTCACTCATTGACTTCCCTTCTGATTCCAATAAGTAGCTGACAGATCTAAAAAAGGTTTGGATTTTTTTTTTTTTTTACATATTATGGCTGTACAGAAGTCCATATTTGACCTACTGAACAAATTTTTGTCCAAAAGGTCAAAAAGTCACTTATTGACTTTCCTTCTGGTTCCAATAAGTAGCTAAAAGGTCTACAAAAGGTTTCAAATTTTTTTTTTTTAAATATTATGGCTGTACAAGAAGTCCATATTTGACGTACTGAGCAAATTTTTGTCCCAAAGGTCAAAAAGTCACTCATTGACTTCCCTTCTGATTCCAATATGTAGCTTACAGGTCTAAAAATGGTTTGGATTTTTTTTTTTTTTTTTTTTTTTTTTTTACATATTATGGCTGTACAAAGTCCATATGTGACCTACTGAACTATTTTTTTTTCCAAAGGTCAAAAAGTCACTCATTGACTTTCCTTCTGGCTCCAATAAGTAGCTAAAAGGTCTACAAAAGGTTTAATTTTTTTTTTTTTTTTTTTTTTTTTTTACATATTATGGCTGTTTAGAAGTCCATATTTGACCTACTGAACAAATTTTTGTCCCAAAGGTCAAAAGGTCACTCATTGACTTCCCTTCTGATTCCAATAAGTAGCTTACAGGTCTAAAAATGGTTTGGATTTTTTTTTTTTTTTTTTACATATTATGGCTGTACAAGAAGTCCATATTTGACATACTGAACAATTTTTTTTCCCAAAGGTCAAAAAGTCACTCATTGACTTTCCTTCTGGTTCCAATAAGTAGCTAAAAGGTCAACAAAAGGTTAATTTTTTTTTTTATTTTTTTATTTTTTTTTTTACATATTATGGCTGTACAAAGTCCATATGTGACCTACTGAACAAATTTCTGTCCCAAAGGTCAAAAAGTCACTCATTGACTTCCCTTCTGATTCCAATAAGTAGCTAAAAGGTCTACAAAAGGTTTAAATTTTTTTTTTTTTTTTTTTTTTTTACATATTATGGCTGTTTAGAAGTCCATATTTGACCTACTGAACAAATTTTTGTCCCAAAGGTCAAAAGGTCACTCATTGACTTCCCTTCTGATTCCAATAAGTAGCTGACAGATCTAAAAAAGGTTTGGATTTTTTTTTTTGCATATTATGGCTGTACAAGAAGTCCATATGTGACCTACTGAACTAATTTTTTTTCCAAAGGTCAAAAAGTCACTCATTGACTTTCCTTCTGGTTCCAATAAGTAGCTAAAAGGTCTACAAAAGGTTTAAATTTTTTTTTTTTTTTTTTTTTTTTTTTACATATTATGGCTGTTTAGAAGTCCATATTTGACCTACTGAACAAATTTTTGTCCCAAAGGTCAAAAGGTCACTCATTGACTTCCCTTCTGATTCCAATAAGTAGCTGACAGATCTAAAAAAGGTTTGGATTTTTTTTTTTTTTTTTTTTTGTATATTATGGCTGTACAAGAAGTCCATATTTGACGTACTGAACAAATTTTTGTCCCAAAGGTCAAAAAGTCACTCATTGACTTCCCTTCTGGTTCCAATAAGTAGCTAAAAGGTCTACAAAAGGTTTACATTTTTTTATTTTTTTTATTTTTTACATATTATGGCTGTTTAGAAGTCCATATTTGACCTACTGAACACATTTTTGTCCCAAAGGTCAAAAAGTCACTCATTGACTTCCCTTCTGATTCCAATAAGTAGCTGACAGATCTAAAAAAGGTTTGGATTTTTTTTTTTTTGCATATTATGGCTGTACAAGAAGTCCATATGTGACCTACTGAACTAATTTTTTTTTGAACATATTATGGCTGTTTAGAAGTCCATATTTGACCTACTGAACAAAATTTTGTCCCAAAGGTCAAAAGGTCATTCCCTTCTGATTCCAATAAGTAGCTTACAGGTTTAAAAATGGTTTGGATTTTTTTTTTTTTTTTTTACATATTATGGCTGTACAAGAAGTCCATATTTGACTTACTGAACAATTTTTTTTTCCAAAGGTCAAAAAGTCACTCATTGACTTTCCTACTGGTTCCAATAAGTAGCTAAAAGGTCAACAAAAGGTAAAATTTTTTTTTTTATTATTATTTTTTTTTTTACACATTATGGCTGTACAAAGTCCATATTTGACGTACTGAACAAATTTTTGTCCCAAAGGTCAAAAAGTCACTCATTGACTTCCCTTCTGATTCCAATATGTAGCTTACAGGTCTAAAAATGGTTTGGATTTTTTTTTTTTTTTTTTTTTTTTTTTTTTTTACATATTATGGCTGTACAAAGTCCATATGTGACCTACTGAACTAATTTTTTTTCCAAAGGTCAAAAAGTCACTCATTGACTTTCCTTCTGGCTCCAATAAGTAGCTGATAGATCTAAAAAAGGTTTGGATTTTTTTTTTTTTTGCATATTATGGCTGTACAAGAAGTCCATATGTGACCTACTGAACTAATTTTTTTTCCAAAGGTCAAAAAGTCACTCATTGACTTTCCTTCTGGCTCCAATAAGTAGCTAAAAGGTCTACAAAAGGTTTAATTTTTTTTTTTTTTTTACATATTATGGCTGTACAAAGTCCATATGTGACCTACTGAACAAATTTTTGTCCCAAAGGTCAAAAAGTCACTCATTGACTTCCCTTCTGATTCCAATAAGTAGCTGACAGATCTAAAAAAGGTTTGGAATTTTTTTTTTTTTTTACATATTATGGCTGTACAGAAGTCCATATTTGACCTACTGAACAAATTTTTGTCCAAAAGGTCAAAAAGTCACTTATTGACTTTCCTTCTGGTTCCAATAAGTAGCTAAAAGGTCTACAAAAGGTTTCAAATTTTTTTTTTTTAATATTATGGCTGTACAAGAAGTCCATATTTGACCTACTGAACTAATTTTTTTTCCAAAGGTCAAAAAGTCACTCATTGACTTTCCTTCTGGCTCCAATAAGTAGCTAAAAGGTCAACAAAAGGTTACTTTTTTTTTATTATTATTATTTTTTTTTTACATATTATGGCTGTACAAAGTCCATATGTGACCTACTGAACAAATTTTTGTCCCAAAGGTCAAAAAGTCACTCATTGACTTCCCTTCTGATTCCAATAAGTAGCTTACAGGTCTAAATGGTTTGGATTTTTTTTTTTTTTTTTTTTTTTACATATTATGGCTGTACAGAAGTCCATATTTGACCTACTGAACAAATTTTTGTCCCAAAGGTCAAATAGTCACTTATTGACTTTCCTTCTGGTTCCAATAAGTAGCTAAAAGGTCTACAAAAGGTTTCAATTTTTTTTTTTTTTAAATATTATGGCTGTTTAGAAGTCCATATTTGACCTACTGAACAAATTTTTGTCCCAAAGGTCAAAAGGTCACTCATTGACTTCCCTTCTGATTCCAATAAGTAGCTGACAGATCTAAAAAAGGTTTGGATTTTATTTATTTTTTTATTTTTTTGTATATTATGGCTGTAAAAGAAGTCCATATTTGACCTACTGAACAAATTTTTGTCCCAAAGGTCAAAAGGTCACTCATTGACTTCCCTTCTGATTCCAATAAGTAGCTTACAGGTCTAAAAATGGTTTGGATTTTTTTTTTTTTTTTTTACATATTATGGCTGTACAAGAAGTCCATATTTGACTTACTGAACAATTTTTTTTTCCAAAGGTCAAAAAGTCACTCATTGACTTTCCTACTGGTTCCAATAAGTAGCTAAAAGGTCAAAAAAAGGTTAATTTTTTTTTTTTTTTATTATTTTTTTTTTTTACACATTATGGCTGTACAAAGTCCATATTTGACGTACTGAACAAATTTTTGTCCCAAAGGTCAAAAAGTCACTCATTGACTTCCCTTCTGATTCCAATATGTAGCTTACAGGTCTAAAAATGGTTTGGATTTTTTTTTTTTTTTTTTTTTTTTTTTTTTTTTACATATTATGGCTGTACAAAGTCCATATGTGACCTACTGAACTAATTTTTTTTCCAAAGGTCAAAAAGTCACTCATTGACTTTCCTTCTGGCTCCAATAAGTAGCTGATAGATCTAAAAAAGGTTTGGATTTTTTTTTTTTTTGCATATTATGGCTGTACAAGAAGTCCATATGTGACCTACTGAACTAATTTTTTTTCCAAAGGTCAAAAAGTCACTCATTGACTTTCCTTCTGGCTCCAATAAGTAGCTAAAAGGTCTACAAAAGGTTTAATATTTTTTTTTTTTTACATATTATGGCTGTACAAAGTCCATATGTGACCTACTGAACAAATTTTTGTCCCAAAGGTCAAAAAGTCACTCATTGACTTCCCTTTTGATTCCAATAAGTAGCTGACAGATCTAAAAAAGGTTTGGAATTTTTTTTTTTTTTTACATATTATGGCTGTACAGAAGTCCATATTTGACCTACTGAACAAATTTTTGTCCAAAAGGTCAAAAAGTCACTTATTGACTTTCCTTCTGGTTCCAATAAGTAGCTAAAAGGTCTACAAAAGGTTTCAATTTTTTTTTTAAATATTATGGCTGTACAAGAAGTCCATATTTGACCTACTGAACAAATTTTTGTCCCAAAGGTCAAAAGGTCACTCATTGACTTCCCTTCTGATTCCAATAAGTAGCTTATAGGTCTAAAAATGGTTTGGATTTTTTTTTTTTTTTTTTACATATTATGGCTGTACAAGAAGTCCATATTTGACTTACTGAACAATTTTTTTTTCCAAAGGTCAAAAAGTCACTCATTGACTTTCCTACTGGTTCCAATAAGTAGCTAAAAGGTCAACAAAAGGTAAACTATTTTTTTTTATTATTTTTTTTTTTTTTACACATTATGGCTGTACAAAGTCCATATTTGACGTACTGAACAAATTTTTGTCCCAAAGGTCAAAAAGTCACTCATTGACTTCCCTTCTGATTCCAATATGTAGCTTACAGGTCTAAAAATGGTTTGGATTTTTTTTTTTTTTTTTTTTTTTTTTTTTTTTACATATTATGGCTGTACAAAGTCCATATGTGACCTACTGAACTAATTTTTTTTCCAAAGGTCAAAAAGTCACTCATTGACTTTCCTTCTGGCTCCAATAAGTAGCTAAAAGGTCTACAAAAGGTTTAATTTTTTTTTTTTTTTTTTACATATTATGGCTGTACAAAGTCCATATGTGACCTACTGAACAAATTTTTGTCCCAAAGGTCAAAAAGTCACTCATTGACTTCCCTTCTGATTCCAATAAGTAGCTGACAGATCTAAAAAAGGTTTGGAATTTTTTTTTTTTTTTACATATTATGGCTGTACAGAAGTCCATATTTGACCTACTGAACAAATTTTTGTCCATAAGGTCAAAAAGTCACTTATTGACTTTCCTTCTGGTTCCAATAAGTAGCTAAAAGGTCTACAAAAGGTTTCAAATTTTTTTTTTTAAATATTATGGCTGTACAAGAAGTCCATATTTGACCTACTGAACTAATTTTTTTTCCAAAGGTCAAAAAGTCACTCATTGACTTTCCTTCTGGCTCCAATAAGTAGCTAAAAGGTCAACAAAAGGTTACTTTTTTTTTTATTATTATTATTTTTTTTTTACATATTATGGCTGTACAAAGTCCATATGTGACCTACTGAACAAATTTTTGTCCCAAAGGTCAAAAAGTCACTCATTGACTTCCCTTCTGATTCCAATAAGTAGCTGACAGATCTAAAAAAGGTTTGGATTTTTTTTTTGTGCATATTATGGCTTATAAGAAGTCCATATTTGACCTACTGAACAATTTTATTTTCCAAAGGTCAAAAAGTCACTCATTGACTTCCCTTCTGATTCCAATAAGTAGCTTACAGGTCTAAATGGTTTGGATTTTTTTTTTTTTTTTTTTTTTACATATTATGGCTGTACAGAAGTCCATATTTGACCTACTGAACAAATTTTTGTCCCAAAGGTCAAATAGTCACTTATTGACTTCCCTTCTGATTCCAATAAGTAGCTGACAGATCTAAAAAAGGTTTGGATTTTTTTTTTTTTTTTCTTTTTTTGTATATTATGGCTGTAAAAGAAGTCCATATTTGACCTACTGAACAAATTTTTGTCCCAAAGGTCAAAAGGTCACTCATTGACTTCCCTTCTGATTCCAATAAGTAGCTGACAGATCTAAAAAAGGTTTGGATTTTTTTTTTTTTTTTCTTTTTTTGTATATTATGGCTGTAAAAGAAGTCCATATTTGACCTACTGAACAAATTTTTGTCCCAAAGGTCAAAAGGTCACTCATTGACTTCCCTTCTGATTCCAATAAGTAGCTTACAGGTCTAAAAATGGTTTGGATTTTTTTTTTTTTTTTTTTACATATTATGGCTGTACAAGAAGTCCATATTTGACTTACTGAACAATTTTTTTTTCCAAAGGTCAAAAAGTCACTCATTGACTTTCCTACTGGTTCCAATAAGTAGCTAAAAGGTCAACAAAAGGTTAATTTTTTTTTTTTATTATTTTTTTTTTTTTTTTACACATTATGGCTGTACAAAGTCCATATTTGACGTACTGAACAAATTTTTGTCCCAAAGGTCAAAAAGTCACTCATTGACTTCCCTTCTGATTCCAATATGTAGCTTACAGGTCTAAAAATGGTTTGGATTTTTTTTTTTTTTTTTTTTTTTTTTTTTTTTACATATTATGGCTGTACAAAGTCCATATGTGACCTACTGAACTAATTTTTTTTCCAAAGGTCAAAAAGTCACTCATTGACTTTCCTTCTGGCTCCAATAAGTAGCTAAAAGGTCTACAAAAGGTTTAATATTTTTTTTTTTTTACATATTATGGCTGTACAAAGTCCATATGTGACCTACTGAACAAATTTTTGTCCCAAAGGTCAAAAAGTCACTCATTGACTTCCCTTTTGATTCCAATAAGTAGCTGACAGATCTAAAAAAGGTTTGGAATTTTTTTTTTTTTTTACATATTATGGCTGTACAGAAGTCCATATTTGACCTACTGAACAAATTTTTGTCCAAAAGGTCAAAAAGTCACTTATTGACTTTCCTTCTGGTTCCAATAAGTAGCTAAAAGGTCTACAAAAGGTTTCAATTTTTTTTTTTAAATATTATGGCTGTACAAGAAGTCCATATTTGACCTACTGAACAAATTTTTGTCCCAAAGGTCAAAAGGTCACTCATTGACTTCCCTTCTGATTCCAATAAGTAGCTTATAGGTCTAAAAATGGTTTGGATTTTTTTTTTTTTTTTTTTACATATTATGGCTGTACAAGAAGTCCATATTTGACTTACTGAACAATTTTTTTTTCCAAAGGTCAAAAAGTCACTCATTGACTTTCCTACTGGTTCCAATAAGTAGCTAAAAGGTCAACAAAAGGTAAATTATTTTTTTTTATTATTATTTTTTTTTTTACACATTATGGCTGTACAAAGTCCATATTTGACGTACTGAACAAATTTTTGTCCCAAAGGTCAAAAAGTCACTCATTGACTTCCCTTCTGATTCCAATATGTAGCTTACAGGTCTAAAAATGGTTTGGATTTTTTTTTGTTTTTTTTTTTTTTTTTTTTTACATATTATGGCTGTACAAAGTCCATATGTGACCTACTGAACTAATTTTTTTTCCAAAGGTCAAAAAGTCACTCATTGACTTTCCTTCTGGCTCCAATAAGTAGCTAAAAGGTCTACAAAAGGTTTAATTTTTTTTTTTTTTTTTACATATTATGGCTGTACAAAGTCCATATGTGACCTACTGAACAAATTTTTGTCCCAAAGGTCAAAAAGTCACTCATTGACTTCCCTTCTGATTCCAATAAGTAGCTGACAGATCTAAAAAAGGTTTGGAATTTTTTTTTTTTTTTACATATTATGGCTGTACAGAAGTCCATATTTGACCTACTGAACAAATTTTTGTCCAAAAGGTCAAAAAGTCACTTATTGACTTTCCTTCTGGTTCCAATAAGTAGCTAAAAGGTCTACAAAAGGTTTCAAATTTTTTTTTTTAAATATTATGGCTGTACAAGAAGTCCATATTTGACCTACTGAACTAATTTTTTTTCCAAAGGTCAAAAAGTCACTCATTGACTTTCCTTCTGGCTCCAATAAGTAGCTAAAAGGTCAACAAAAGGTTACTTTTTTTTTTATTATTATTATTTTTTTTTTACATATTATGGCTGTACAAAGTCCATATGTGACCTACTGAACAAATTTTTGTCCCAAAGGTCAAAAAGTCACTCATTGACTTCCCTTCTGATTCCAATAAGTAGCTGACAGATCTAAAAAAGGTTTGGATTTTTTTTTTGTGCATATTATGGCTTATAAGAAGTCCATATTTGACCTACTGAACAATTTTATTTTCCAAAGGTCAAAAAGTCACTCATTGACTTCCCTTCTGATTCCAATAAGTAGCTTACAGGTCTAAATGGTTTGGATTTTTTTTTTTTTTTTTTTTTACATATTATGGCTGTACAGAAGTCCATATTTGACCTACTGAACAAATTTTTGTCCCAAAGGTCAAATAGTCACTTACTGACTTTCCTTCTGGTTCCAATAAGTAGCTAAAAGGTCTACAAAAGGTTTCAATTTTTTTTTTTTTTAAATATTATGGCTGTTTAGAAGTCCATATTTGACCTACTGAACAAATTTTTGTCCCAAAGGTCAAAAGGTCACTCATTGACTTCCCTTCTGATTCCAATAAGTAGCTGACAGATCTAAAAAAGGTTTGGATTTTTTTTTTTTTTTCTTTTTTTGTATATTATGGCTGTAAAAGAAGTCCATATTTGACCTACTGAACAAATTTTTGTCCCAAAGGTCAAAAGGTCACTCATTGACTTCCCTTCTGATTCCAATAAGTAGCTTACAGGTCTAAAAATGGTTTGGATTTTTTTTTTTTTTTTTTTACATATTATGGCTGTACAAGAAGTCCATATTTGACTTACTGAACAATTTTTTTTTCCAAAGGTCAAAAAGTCACTCATTGACTTTCCTACTGGTTCCAATAAGTAGCTAAAAGGTCAACAAAAGGTTAATTTTTTTTTTTTATTATTTTTTTTTTTTTTTACACATTATGGCTGTACAAAGTCCATATTTGACGTACTGAACAAATTTTTGTCCCAAAGGTCAAAAAGTCACTCATTGACTTCCCTTCTGATTCCAATATGTAGCTTACAGGTCTAAAAATGGTTTGGATTTTTTTTTTTTTTTTTTTTTTTTTTTTTTTTTACATATTATGGCTGTACAAAGTCCATATGTGACCTACTGAACTAATTTTTTTTCCAAAGGTCAAAAAGTCACTCATTGACTTTCCTTCTGGCTCCAATAAGTAGCTGATAGATCTAAAAAAGGTTTGGATTTTTTTTTTTTTGCATATTATGGCTGTACAAGAAGTCCATATGTGACCTACTGAACTAATTTTTTTTCCAAAGGTCAAAAAGTCACTCATTGACTTTCCTTCTGGCTCCAATAAGTAGCTAAAAGGTCTACAAAAGGTTTAATATTTTTTTTTTTTACATATTATGGCTGTACAAAGTCCATATGTGACCTACTGAACAAATTTTTGTCCCAAAGGTCAAAAAGTCACTCATTGACTTCCCTTCTGATTCCAATAAGTAGCTGACAGATCTAAAAAAGGTTTGGAATTTTTTTTTTTTTTTACATATTATGGCTGTACAGAAGTCCATATTTGACCTACTGAACAAATTTTTGTCCAAAAGGTCAAAAAGTCACTTATTGACTTTCCTTCTGGTTCCAATAAGTAGCTAAAAGGTCTACAAAAGGTTTCAATTTTTTTTTTTAAATATTATGGCTGTACAAGAAGTCCATATTTGACCTACTGAACAAATTTTTGTCCCAAAGGTCAAAAGGTCACTCATTGACTTCCCTTCTGATTCCAATAAGTAGCTTACAGGTCTAAAAATGGTTTGGATTTTTTTTTTTTTTTTTTTACATATTATGGCTGTACAAGAAGTCCATATTTGACTTACTGAACAATTTTTTTTTCCAAAGGTCAAAAAGTCACTCATTGACTTTCCTACTGGTTCCAATAAGTAGCTAAAAGGTCAACAAAAGGTTAATTTTTTTTTTTTATTATTATTTTTTTTTTTACACATTATGGCTGTACAAAGTCCATATTTGACGTACTGAACAAATTTTTGTCCCAAAGGTCAAAAAGTCACTCATTGACTTCCCTTCTGATTCCAATATGTAGCTTACAGGTCTAAAAATGGTTTGGATTTTTTTTTTTTTTTTTTTTTTTTTTTTTTTTACATATTATGGCTGTACAAAGTCCATATGTGACCTACTGAACTAATTTTTTTTCCAAAGGTCAAAAAGTCACTCATTGACTTTCCTTCTGGCTCCAATAAGTAGCTGATAGATCTAAAAAAGGTTTGGATTTTTTTTTTTTTTGCATATTATGGCTGTACAAGAAGTCCATATGTGACCTACTGAACTAATTTTTTTTCCAAAGGTCAAAAAGTCACTCATTGACTTTCCTTCTGGCTCCAATAAGTAGCTAAAAGGTCTACAAAAGGTTTAATTTTTTTTTTTTTTTACATATTATGGCTGTACAAAGTCCATATGTGACCTACTGAACAAATTTTTGTCCCAAAGGTCAAAAAGTCACTCATTGACTTCCCTTCTGATTCCAATAAGTAGCTGACAGATCTAAAAAAGGTTTGGAATTTTTTTTTTTTTTTACATATTATGGCTGTACAGAAGTCCATATTTGACCTACTGAACAAATTTTTGTCCAAAAGGTCAAAAAGTCACTTATTGACTTTCCTTCTGGTTCCAATAAGTAGCTAAAAGGTCTACAAAAGGTTTCAAATTTTTTTTTTTTAATATTATGGCTGTACAAGAAGTCCATATTTGACCTACTGAACTAATTTTTTTTCCAAAGGTCAAAAAGTCACTCATTGACTTTCCTTCTGGCTCCAATAAGTAGCTAAAAGGTCAACAAAAGGTTACTTTTTTTTTTATTATTATTATTTTTTTTTTACATATTATGGCTGTACAAAGTCCATATGTGACCTACTGAACAAATTTTTGTCCCAAAGGTCAAAAAGTCACTCATTGACTTCCCTTCTGATTCCAATAAGTAGCTTACAGGTCTAAATGGTTTGGATTTTTTTTTTTTTTTTTTTTTTACATATTATGGCTGTACAGAAGTCCATATTTGACCTACTGAACAAATTTTTGTCCCAAAGGTCAAATAGTCACTTATTGACTTTCCTTCTGGTTCCAATAAGTAGCTAAAAGGTCTACAAAAGGTTTCAATTTTTTTTTTTTTTAAATATTATGGCTGTTTAGAAGTCCATATTTGACCTACTGAACAAATTTTTGTCCCAAAGGTCAAAAGGTCACTCATTGACTTCCCTTCTGATTCCAATAAGTAGCTGACAGATCTAAAAAAGGTTTGGATTTTATTTATTTTTTTATTTTTTTGTATATTATGGCTGTAAAAGAAGTCCATATTTGACCTACTGAACAAATTTTTGTCCCAAAGGTCAAAAGGTCACTCATTGACTTCCCTTCTGATTCCAATAAGTAGCTTACAGGTCTAAAAATGGTTTGGATTTTTTTTTTTTTTTTTTTTACATATTATGGCTGTACAAGAAGTCCATATTTGACTTACTGAACAATTTTTTTTTCCAAAGGTCAAAAAGTCACTCATTGACTTTCCTACTGGTTCCAATAAGTAGCTAAAAGGTCAAAAAAAGGTTAATTTTTTTTTTTTTTTATTTTTTTTTTTTTTTACACATTATGGCTGTACAAAGTCCATATTTGACGTACTGAACAAATTTTTGTCCCAAAGGTCAAAAAGTCACTCATTGACTTCCCTTCTGATTCCAATATGTAGCTTACAGGTCTAAAAATGGTTTGGATTTTTTTTTTTTTTTTTTTTTTTTTTTTTTTTTACATATTATGGCTGTACAAAGTCCATATGTGACCTACTGAACTAATTTTTTTTCCAAAGGTCAAAAAGTCACTCATTGACTTTCCTTCTGGCTCCAATAAGTAGCTGATAGATCTAAAAAAGGTTTGGATTTTTTTTTTTTTGGCATATTATGGCTGTACAAGAAGTCCATATGTGACCTACTGAACTAATTTTTTTTCCAAAGGTCAAAAAGTCACTCATTGACTTTCCTTCTGGCTCCAATAAGTAGCTAAAAGGTCTACAAAAGGTTTAATATTTTTTTTTTTTACATATTATGGCTGTACAAAGTCCATATGTGACCTACTGAACAAATTTTTGTCCCAAAGGTCAAAAAGTCACTCATTGACTTCCCTTTTGATTCCAATAAGTAGCTGACAGATCTAAAAAAGGTTTGGAATTTTTTTTTTTTTTTTACATATTATGGCTGTACAGAAGTCCATATTTGACCTACTGAACAAATTTTTGTCCAAAAGGTCAAAAAGTCACTTATTGACTTTCCTTCTGGTTCCAATAAGTAGCTAAAAGGTCTACAAAAGGTTTCAATTTTTTTTTTTAAATATTATGGCTGTACAAGAAGTCCATATTTGACCTACTGAACAAATTTTTGTCCCAAAGGTCAAAAGGTCACTCATTGACTTCCCTTCTGATTCCAATAAGTAGCTTATAGGTCTAAAAATGGTTTGGATTTTTTTTTTTTTTTTTTACATATTATGGCTGTACAAGAAGTCCATATTTGACTTACTGAACAATTTTTTTTTCCAAAGGTCAAAAAGTCACTCATTGACTTTCCTACTGGTTCCAATAAGTAGCTAAAAGGTCAACAAAAGGTAAAAATTTTTTTTTTATTATTTTTTTTTTTTTTACACATTATGGCTGTACAAAGTCCATATTTGACGTACTGAACAAATTTTTGTCCCAAAGGTCAAAAAGTCACTCATTGACTTCCCTTCTGATTCCAATATGTAGCTTACAGGTCTAAAAATGGTTTGGATTTTTTTTTTTTTTTTTTTTTTTTTTTTTTTACATATTATGGCTGTACAAAGTCCATATGTGACCTACTGAACTAATTTTTTTTCCAAAGGTCAAAAAGTCACTCATTGACTTTCCTTCTGGCTCCAATAAGTAGCTAAAAGGTCTACAAAAGGTTTAATTTTTTTTTTTTTTTTTACATATTATGGCTGTACAAAGTCCATATGTGACCTACTGAACAAATTTTTGTCCCAAAGGTCAAAAAGTCACTCATTGACTTCCCTTCTGATTCCAATAAGTAGCTGACAGATCTAAAAAAGGTTTGGAATTTTTTTTTTTTTTTACATATTATGGCTGTACAGAAGTCCATATTTGACCTACTGAACAAATTTTTGTCCAAAAGGTCAAAAAGTCACTTATTGACTTTCCTTCTGGTTCCAATAAGTAGCTAAAAGGTCTACAAAAGGTTTCAATTTTTTTTTTTTAAATATTATGGCTGTACAAGAAGTCCATATTTGACCTACTGAACTAATTTTTTTTCCAAAGGTCAAAAAGTCACTCATTGACTTTCCTTCTGGCTCCAATAAGTAGCTAAAAGGTCAACAAAAGGTTACTTTTTTTTTTATTATTATTATTTTTTTTTTACATATTATGGCTGTACAAAGTCCATATGTGACCTACTGAACAAATTTTTGTCCCAAAGGTCAAAAAGTCACTCATTGACTTCCCTTCTGATTCCAATAAGTAGCTGACAGATCTAAAAAAGGTTTGGAATTTTTTTTTGTGCATATTATGGCTTATAAGAAGTCCATATTTGACCTACTGAACAATTTTATTTTCCAAAGGTCAAAAAGTCACTCATTGACTTCCCTTCTGATTCCAATAAGTAGCTTACAGGTCTAAATGGTTTGGATTTTTTTTTTTTTTTTTTTTTTACATATTATGGCTGTACAGAAGTCCATATTTGACCTACTGAACAAATTTTTGTCCCAAAGGTCAAATAGTCACTTATTGACTTTCCTTCTGGTTCCAATAAGTAGCTAAAAGGTCTACAAAAGGTTTCAATTTTTTTTTTTTTTAAATATTATGGCTGTTTAGAAGTCCATATTTGACCTACTGAACAAATTTTTGTCCCAAAGGTCAAAAGGTCACTCATTGACTTCCCTTCTGATTCCAATAAGTAGCTGACAGATCTAAAAAAGGTTTGGATTTTTTTTTTTTTTTTCTTTTTTTGTATATTATGGCTGTAAAAGAAGTCCATATTTGACCTACTGAACAAATTTTTGTCCCAAAGGTCAAAAGGTCACTCATTGACTTCCCTTCTGATTCCAATAAGTAGCTTACAGGTCTAAAAATGGTTTGGATTTTTTTTTTTTTTTTTTTACATATTATGGCTGTACAAGAAGTCCATATTTGACTTACTGAACAATTTTTTTTTCCAAAGGTCAAAAAGTCACTCATTGACTTTCCTACTGGTTCCAATAAGTAGCTAAAAGGTCAACAAAAGGTTAATTTTTTTTTTTTTTTATTTTATTTTTTTTTTACACATTATGGCTGTACAAAGTCCATATTTGACGTACTGAACAAATTTTTGTCCCAAAGGTCAAAAAGTCACTCATTGACTTCCCTTCTGATTCCAATATGTAGCTTACAGGTCTAAAAATGGTTTGGATTTTTTTTTTTTTTTTTTTTTTTTTTTTTTTTTACATATTATGGCTGTACAAAGTCCATATGTGACCTACTGAACTAATTTTTTTTCCAAAGGTCAAAAAGTCACTCATTGACTTTCCTTCTGGCTCCAATAAGTAGCTGATAGATCTAAAAAAGGTTTGGATTTTTTTTTTTTTGCATATTATGGCTGTACAAGAAGTCCATATGTGACCTACTGAACTAATTTTTTTTCCAAAGGTCAAAAAGTCACTCATTGACTTTCCTTCTGGCTCCAATAAGTAGCTAAAAGGTCTACAAAAGGTTTAATATTTTTTTTTTTTACATATTATGGCTGTACAAAGTCCATATGTGACCTACTGAACAAATTTTTGTCCCAAAGGTCAAAAAGTCACTCATTGACTTCCCTTCTGATTCCAATAAGTAGCTGACAGATCTAAAAAAGGTTTGGAATTTTTTTTTTTTTTTACATATTATGGCTGTACAGAAGTCCATATTTGACCTACTGAACAAATTTTTGTCCAAAAGGTCAAAAAGTCACTTATTGACTTTCCTTCTGGTTCCAATAAGTAGCTAAAAGGTCTACAAAAGGTTTCAATTTTTTTTTTTAAATATTATGGCTGTACAAGAAGTCCATATTTGACCTACTGAACAAATTTTTGTCCCAAAGGTCAAAAGGTCACTCATTGACTTCCCTTCTGATTCCAATAAGTAGCTTACAGGTCTAAAAATGGTTTGGATTTTTTTTTTTTTTTTTTTTACATATTATGGCTGTACAAGAAGTCCATATTTGACTTACTGAACAATTTTTTTTTCCAAAGGTCAAAAAGTCACTCATTGACTTTCCTACTGGTTCCAATAAGTAGCTAAAAGGTCAACAAAAGGTTAATTTTTTTTTTTTATTATTTTTTTTTTTTTTACACATTATGGCTGTACAAAGTCCATATTTGACGTACTGAACAAATTTTTGTCCCAAAGGTCAAAAAGTCACTCATTGACTTCCCTTCTGATTCCAATATGTAGCTTACAGGTCTAAAAATGGTTTGGATTTTTTTTTTTTTTTTTTTTTTTTTTTTTTACATATTATGGCTGTACAAAGTCCATATGTGACCTACTGAACTAATTTTTTTTCCAAAGGTCAAAAAGTCACTCATTGACTTTCCTTCTGGCTCCAATAAGTAGCTGATAGATCTAAAAAAGGTTTGGATTTTTTTTTTTTTTGCATATTATGGCTGTACAAGAAGTCCATATGTGACCTACTGAACTAATTTTTTTTCCAAAGGTCAAAAAGTCACTCATTGACTTTCCTTCTGGCTCCAATAAGTAGCTAAAAGGTCTACAAAAGGTTTAATTTTTTTTTTTTTTTTTTTACATATTATGGCTGTACAAAGTCCATATGTGACCTACTGAACAAATTTTTGTCCCAAAGGTCAAAAAGTCACTCATTGACTTCCCTTCTGATTCCAATAAGTAGCTGACAGATCTAAAAAAGGTTTGGAATTTTTTTTTTTTTTTACATATTATGGCTGTACAGAAGTCCATATTTGACCTACTGAACAAATTTTTGTCCAAAAGGTCAAAAAGTCACTTATTGACTTTCCTTCTGGTTCCAATAAGTAGCTAAAAGGTCTACAAAAGGTTTCAATTTTTTTTTTTTTTAAATATTATGGCTGTACAAGAAGTCCATATTTGACCTACTGAACTAATTTTTTTTCCAAAGGTCAAAAAGTCACTCATTGACTTTCCTTCTGGCTCCAATAAGTAGCTAAAAGGTCAACAAAAGGTTACTTTTTTTTTTATTATTATTATTTTTTTTTACATATTATGGCTGTACAAAGTCCATATGTGACCTACTGAACAAATTTTTGTCCCAAAGGTCAAAAAGTCACTCATTGACTTCCCTTCTGATTCCAATAAGTAGCTGACAGATCTAAAAAAGGTTTGGAATTTTTTTTTTTGCATATTATGGCTTATAAGAAGTCCATATTTGACCTACTGAACAATTTTATTTTCCAAAGGTCAAAAAGTCACTCATTGACTTCCCTTCTGATTCCAATAAGTAGCTTACAGGTCTAAAAATGGTTTGGATTTTTTTTTTTTTTTTTTACATATTATGGCTGTACAGAAGTCCATATTTGACCTACTGAACAAATTTTTGTCCCAAAGGTCAAATAGTCACTTATTGACTTTCCTTCTGGTTCCAATAAGTAGCTAAAAGGTCTACAAAAGGTTTCAAATTTTTTTTTTTTAAATATTATGGCTGTTTAGAAGTCCATATTTGACCTACTGAACAAATTTTTGTCCCAAAGGTCAAAAGGTCACTCATTGACTTCCCTTCTGATTCCAATAAGTAGCTGACAGATCTAAAAAAGGTTTGGATTTTTTCTTTTTTTTTTCTTTTTTTGTATATTATGGCTGTAAAAGAAGTCCATTTTTGACCTACTGAACAAATTTTTGTCCCAAAGGTCAAAAGGTCACTCATTGACTTCCCTTCTGATTCCAATAAGTAGCTTACAGGTCTAAAAATGGTTTGGATTTTTTTTTTTTTTTTTACATATTATGGCTGTACAAGAAGTCCATATTTGACCTGCTGAACAATTTTTTTTTTCCAAAGGTCAAAAAGTCACTTATTGATATTCCTTCTGGTTCCAATAAGTAGCTAAAAGGTCAACAAAAGGTAAATTTTTTTTTTATTATTAATTTTTTTTTTACACATTATGGCTGTACAAAGTCCATATTTGACGTACTGAACAAATTTTTGTCCCAAAGGTCAAAAAGTCACTCATTGACTTCCCTTCTGATTCCAATATGTAGCTTACAGGTCTAAAAATGGTTTGACTTTTTTTTTTTTTTTTTTTTTTTTTTTTACATATTATGGCTGTACAAAGTCCATATGTGACCTACTGAACAATTTTTTTTTCCAAAGGTCAAAAAGTCACTCATTGACTTTCCTTCTGGTTCCAATAAGTAGCTAAAAGGTCTACAAAAGGTTTAAATTTTTTTTTTTTTTCTTTTTTACATATTATGGCTGTTTAGAAGTCCATATTTGACCTACTGAACAAATTTTTGTCCCAAAGGTCAAAAGGTCACTCATTGACTTCCCTTCTGATTCCAATAAGTAGCTGACAGATCTAAAAAAGGTTTGGATTTTTTTTTTCTTTCTTTTTTTGTATATTATGGCTGTAAAAGAAGTCCATATTTGACCTACTGAACAAATTTTTGTCCCAAAGGTCAAAAGGTCACTCATTGACTTCCCTTCTGATTCCAATAAGTAGCTTACAGGTCTAAAAATGGTTTGGATTTTTTTTTTTTTTTTTACATATTATGGCTGTACAAGAAGTCCATATTTGACCTGCTGAACAATTTTTTTTCCAAAGGTCAAAAAGTCACTCATTGACTTTCCTTCTGGTTCCAATAAGTAGCTAAAAGGTCAACAAAAGGTTAATTTTTTTTTTTTTTTTTTTTTTTTTTTTTTTTTTACATATTATGGCTGTACAAAGTCCATATGTGACCTACTGAACAATTTTTTTTCCCAAAGGTCAAAAAGTCACTCATTGACTTCCCTTCTGATTCCAATAAGTAGCTTACAGGTCTAAAAATGGTTTGGATTTTTTTTTTTTTTTTTTTACATATTATGGCTGTACAGAAGTCCATATTTGACCTACTGAAAAATTTTTTGTCCCAAAGGTCAAAAAGTCACTTATTGACTTTCCTTCTGGTTCCAATAAGTAGCTAAAAGGTCTACAAAAGGTTTCAAATTTTATTTTATTTTTTAAATATTATGGCTGTACAAAGTCCATATTTGACGTACTGAACAAATTTTTGTCCCAAAGGTCAAAAAGTCACTCATTGACTTCCCTTCTGGTTCCAATATGTAGCTTACAGGTCTAAAAATGGTTTGGATTTTTTTTTTTTTTTTTTTTTTTTACATATTATGGCTGTTTAGAAGTCCATATTTGACCTACTGAACACATTTTTGTCCCAAAGGTCAAAAAGTCACTCATTGACTTCCCTTCTGATTCCAATAAGTAGCTGACAGATCTAAAAAAGGTTTGGATTTTTTTTTCTTTTTTTTTTCTATATTATGGCTGTACAAGAAGTCCATATTTGACCTACTGAACACATTTTTTTTCCAAAGGTCAAAAAGTCACTCATTGACTTTCCTTCTGGCTCCAATAAGTAGCTAAAAGGTCTACAAAAGGTTTAAAAATTTTTTTTTTTTTTTTTTTTTTTTACATATTATGGCTGTTTAGAAGTCCATATTTGACCTACTGAACAAATTTTTGTCCCAAAGGTCAAAAAGTCACTCATTGACTTCCCTTCTGATTCCAATATGTAGCTTACAGGTCTAAAAATGGTTTGGATTTTTTTTTTTTTTTTTTTTTTTTTTTTACATATTATGGCTGTACAAAGTCCATATTTGACCTACTGAACAAATTTTTGTCCCAAAGGTCAAAAGGTCACTCATTGACTTCCCTTCTGATTCCAATAAGTAGCTTACAGGTCTAAAAATGGTTTGGATTTTTTTTTTTTTTTTACATATTATGGCTGTACAAGAAGTCCATATTTGACCTACTGAACAAATTTTTGTCCCAAAGGTCAAAAAGTCACTTATTGACTTTCCTTCTGGTTCCAATAAGTAGCTAAAAGGTCTACAAAAGGTTTCAAATTTTTTTTTTTTTTTAAATATTATGGCTGTACAAAGTCCATATTTGACGTACTGAACAAATTTTTGTCCCAAAGGTCAAAAAGTCACTCATTGACTTTCCTTCTGATTCCAATAAGTAGCTGACAGATCTAAAAAAGGTTTGGATTTTTTTTTTTTTTTTTTTTTTACATATTATGGCTGTACAAGAAGTCCATATTTGACCTACTGAACAATTTTTTTTTCCAAAGGTCAAAAAGTCACTCATTGACTTTCCTTCTGGCTCCAATAAGTAGCTAAAAGGTCTACAAAAGGTTTAAATTTTTTTTTTTTTTTTTTTTTTTTTACATATTATGGCTGTACAGAAGTCCATATTTGACCTACTGAACAAATTTTTGTCCTAAAGGTCAAAAAGTCACTTATTGACTTTCCTTCTGGTTCCAATAAGTAGCTAAAAGGTCTACAAAAGGTTTAAAATTTTTTTTTTTTACACATTATGGCTGTACAAAGTCCATATGTGACCTACTGAACAAATTTTTGTCCCAAAGGTCAAAAAGTCACTTATTGGCTTTCCTTCTGGTTCCAATAAGTAGCTAAAAGGTCTACAAAAGGTTTCAATTTTTTTTTTTTTTAATATTATGGCTGTACAAGAAGTCCATATTTGACGTACTGAGCAAATTTTTGTCCCAAAGGTCAAAAAGTCACTCATTGACTTCCCTTCTGATTCCAATATGTAGCTTACAGGTCTAAAAATGGTTTGGATTTTTTTTTTTTTTTTTTTTTTTTTACATATTATGGCTGTACAAAGTCCATATGTGACCTACTGAACAATTTTTTTTTCCAAAGGTCAAAAAGTCACTCATTGACTTTCCTTCTGGCTCCAATAAGTAGCTAAAAGGTCTACAAAAGGTTTAAATTTTTTTTTTTTTTTTTTTTTTTTTTACATATTATGGCTGTTTAGAAGTCCATATTTGACCTACTGAACAAATTTTTGTCCCAAAGGTCAAAAGGTCACTCATTGACTTCCCTTCTGATTCCAATAAGTAGCTTACAGGTCTAAAAATGGTTTGGATTTTTTTTTTTTTTTTTTTACATATTATGGCTGTACAAGAAGTCCATATTTGACATACTGAACAATTTTTTTTTCCAAAGGTCAAAAAGTCACTCATTGACTTTCCTTCTGGTTCCAATAAGTAGCTAAAAGGTCAACAAAAGGTTAATTTTTTTTATTTTTTTTTTATTTTTTTTTTTACATATTATGGCTGTACAAAGTCCATATGTGACCTACTGAACAAATTTTTGTCCCAAAGGTCAAAAAGTCACTCATTGACTTCCCTTCTGATTCCAATAAGTAGCTGACAGATCTAAAAAAGGTTTGGATTTTTTTTTTGTTGCATATTATGGTTGTACAAGAAGTCCATATTTGACCTACTGAACTAATTTTTTTTCCAAAGGTCAAAAAGTCACTCATTGACTTTCCTTCTGGCTCCAATAAGTAGCTAAAAGGTCTACAAAAGGTTTAAATTTTTTTTTTTTTTTTTTTTTACATATTATGGCTGTTTAGAAGTCCATATTTGACCTACTGAACAAATTTTTGTCCCAAAGGTCAAAAGGTCACTCATTGACTTCCCTTCTGATTCCAATAAGTAGCTGACAGATCTAAAAAAGGTTTGGATTTTTTTTTTTTTTTTTTTTTTTGTATATTATGGCTGTACAAGAAGTCCATATTTGACCTACTGAACAAATTTTTGTCCCAAAGGTCAAAAGGTCACTCATTGACTTCCCTTCTGATTCCAATAAGTAGCTTACAGGTCTAAAAATGGTTTGGATTTTTTTTTTTTTTTTTACATATTATGGCTGTACAGAAGTCCATATTTGACCTACTGAACAAATTTTTGTCCCGAAGGTCAAAAAGTCACTTATTGACTTTCCTTCTGGTTCCAATAAGTAGCTAAAAGGTCTACAAAAGGTTTCAATTTTTTTTTTTTTAAATATTATGGCTGTACAAAGTCCATATTTGACGTACTGAACAAATTTTTGTCCCAAAGGTCAAAAAGTCACTCATTGACTTCCCTTCTGATTCCAATATGTAGCTTACAGGTCTAAAAATGGTTTGGATTGTTTTTTTTTTTTTTTTTTTTTTTTTTACATATTATGGCTGTACAAAGTCCATATGTGACCTACTGAACAATTTTTTTTTCCAAAGGTCAAAAAGTCACTCATTGACTTTCCTTCTGGTTCCAATAAGTAGCTAAAAGGTCTACAAAAGGTTTACATTTTTTTTTTTTTTTTTTTTTTTTACATATTATGGCTGTTTAGAAGTCCATATTTGACCTACTGAACACATTTTTGTCCCAAAGGTCAAAAAGTCACTCATTGACTTCCCTTCTGATTCCAATAAGTAGCTGACAGATCTAAAAAAGGTTTGGATTTTTTTTTTTTTTGCATATTATGGCTGTACAAGAAGTCCATATGTGACCTACTGAACTAATTTTTTTTCCAAAGGTCAAAAAGTCACTCATTGACTTTCCTTCTGGTTCCAATAAGTAGCTAAAAGGTCTACAAAAGGTTTACATTTTTTATTTTTTTATTTTTTTACATATTATGGCTGTTTAGAAGTCCATATTTGACCTACTGAACAAATTTTTGTCCCAAAGGTCAAAAGGTCACTCATTGACTTCCCTTCTGATTCCAATAAGTAGCTGACAGATCTAAAAAAGGTTTGGATTTTTTTTTTTTTTTTTTTTGTATATTATGGCTGTACAAGAAGTCCATATTTGACCTACTGAACAAATTTTTGTCCCAAAGGTCAAAAGGTCACTCATTGACTTCCCTTCTGATTCCAATAAGTAGCTTACAGGTCTAAAAATGGTTTGGATTTTTTTTTTTTTTTTTTACATATTATGGCTGTACAGAAGTCCATATTTGACCTACTGAACACATTTTTGTCCCAAAGGTCAAAAAGTCACTCATTGACTTCCCTTCTGATTCCAATAAGTAGCTGACAGATCTAAAAAAGGTTTGGATTTTTTTTTTTTTTGCATATTATGGCTGTACAAGAAGTCCATATGTGACCTACTGAACTATTTTTTTTTCCAAAGGTCAAAAAGTCACTCATTGACTTTCCTTCTGGTTCCAATAAGTAGCTAAAAGGTCTACAAAAGGTTTAAAAAAAAAATTTATTTTTATTTTTTACATATTATGGCTGTTTAGAAGTCCATATTTGACCTACTGAACACATTTTTGTCCCAAAGGTGAAAAGGTCACTCATTGACTTCCCTTCTGATTCCAATAAGTAGCTGACAGATCTAAAAAAGGTTTGGATTTTTTTTTTTTTTTTTTTTTTTTTTTATATTATGGCTGTACAAGAAGTCCATATTTGACCTACTGAACAAAATTTTGTCCCAAAGGTCAAAAGGTCACTCATTGACTTCCCTTCTGATTCCAATAAGTAGCTTACAGGTCTAAAAATGGTTTGGATTTTTTTTTTTTTTTTTTTACATATTATGGCTGTACAAGAAGTCCATATTTGACTTACTGAACAATTTTTTTTTCCAAAGGTCAAAAAGTCACTCATTGACTTTCCTACTGGTTCCAATAAGTAGCTAAAAGGTCAACAAAAGGTTAATTTTTTTTTTTTATTATTATTTTTTTTTTTTACACATTATGGCTGTACAAAGTCCATATTTGACGTACTGAACAAATTTTTGTCCCAAAGGTCAAAAAGTCACTCATTGACTTCCCTTCTGATTCCAATATGTAGCTTACAGGTCTAAAAATGGTTTGGATTTTTTTTTTTTTTTTTTTTTTTTTTTTTTTACATATTATGGCTGTACAAAGTCCATATGTGACCTACTGAACTAATTTTTTTTCCAAAGGTCAAAAAGTCACTCATTGACTTTCCTTCTGGCTCCAATAAGTAGCTGACAGATCTAAAAAAGGTTTGGATTTTTTTTTTTTTTGCATATTATGGCTGTACAAGAAGTCCATATGTGACCTACTGAACAAATTTTTGTCCAAAAGGTCAAAAAGTCACTTATTGACTTTCCTTCTGGTTCCAATAAGTAGCTAAAAGGTCAACAAAAGGTTAAAAAAAAAAATTTTTTTTTTTTTTTTTTTTTTTACATATTATGGCTGTACAAAGTCCATATTTGACCTACTGAACAAATTTTTGTCCAAAAGGTCAAAAAGTCACTTATTGACTTTCCTTCTGGTTCCAATAAGTAGCTAAAAGGTCTACAAAAGGTTTCAATTTTTTTTTTTTAAATATTATGGCTGTACAAGAAGTCCATATTTGACGTACTGAGCAAATTTTTGTCCCAAAGGTCAAAAAGTCACTCATTGACTTCCCTTCTGATTCCAATATGTAGCTTACAGGTCTAAAAATGGTTTGGATTTTTTTTTTTTTTTTTTTTTTTTTTTTTACATATTATGGCTGTACAAAGTCCATATGTGACCTACTGAACTATTTTTTTTTCCAAAGGTCAAAAAGTCACTCATTGACTTTCCTTCTGGTTCCAATAAGTAGCTAAAAGGTCAACAAAAGGTAAATTTTTTTTTTTTTTTTTTTTTTTTTTTTACACATTATGGCTGTACAAAGTCCATATTTGACGTACTGAACAAATTTTTGTCCCAAAGGTCAAAAAGTCACTCATTGACTTCCCTTCTGATTCCAATATGTAGCTTACAGGTCTAAAAATGGTTTGGATTTTTTTTTTTTTTTTTTTTTTTTTTTTACATATTATGGCTGTACAAAGTCCATATTTGACCTACTGAACAATTTTTTTTTCCAAAGGTCAAAAAGTCACTCATTGACTTTCCTTCTGGTTCCAATAAGTAGCTAAAAGGTCTGCAAAAGGTTTACATTTTTTTTTTATTTTTATTTTTTACATATTATGGCTGTTTAGAAGTCCATATTTGACCTACTGAACACATTTTTGTCCCAAAGGTCAAAAAGTCACTCATTGACTTCCCTTCTGATTCCAATAAGTAGCTGACAGATCTAAAAAAGGTTTGGATTTTTTTTTTTTTTTTTTTTTTTTTGCATATTATGGCTGTACAAGAAGTCCATATTTGACCTACTGAACAAATTTTTGTCCCAAAGGTCAAAAGGTCACTCATTGACTTCCCTTCTGATTCCAATAAGTAGCTTACAGGTCTAAAAATGGTTTGGATTTTTTTTTTTTTTTTTTACATATTATGGCTGTACAAGAAGTCCATATTTGACATACTGAACAATTTTTTTTTCCAAAGGTAAAAAGCCACTCATTGACTTTCCTACTGGTTCCAATAAGTAGCTTAAAGGTCAACAAAAGTTTATAAAATTTTTTTATTATTTTTTTTTTTTTTACACATTATGGCTGTACAAAGTCCATATTTGACGTACTGAACAAATTTTTGTCCCAAAGGTCAAAAAGTCACTCATTGACTTCCCTTCTGATTCCAATATGTAGCTTACAGGTCTAAAAATGGTTTGGATTTTTTTTTTTTTTTTTTTTTTTTTTTTTTTACATATTATGGCTGTACAAAGGATTTTTTTTTTTTTGCATATTATGGCTGTACAAGAAGTCCATATGTGACCTACTGAACTAATTTTTTTTCCAAAGGTCAAAAAGTCACTCATTGACTTTCCTTCTGGCTCCAATAAGTAGCTGACAGATCTAAAAAAGGTTTGGATTTTTTTTTTTTTTTTTTTTACATATTATGGCTGTTTAGAAGTCCATATTTGACCTACTGAACAAATTTTTGTCCCAAAGGTCAAAAGGTCACTCATTGACTTCCCTTCTTATTCCAATAAGTAGCTGACAGATCTAAAAAAGGTTTGGATTTTTTTTTTTTTTACATATTATGGCTGTACAAAGTCCATATGTGACCTACTGAACAAATTTTTGTCCCAAAGGTCAAAAAGTCACTCATTGACTTTCCTTCTGATTCCAATAAGTAGCTTACAGGTCTAAAAAGGGTTTAAGTTTTTTTTTTATTTTTTTTTTTACATATTATGGCTGTACAAGAAATACATATTTGACCTACTGAGCAATTTTTTGTCCCAAAGGTCAAAAAGTCACTCATTGACTTTCCTTCTGGTTCCAATAAGTAGCTAAAAGGTCTACAAAAGGTTTTAATTTTTTTTTTTTTTTTCATATTATGGCTGTACAAGAAATACATATTTGACCTACTGAACACATTTTTGTCCCAAAGGTCAAAAAGTCACTCATTGACTTCCCTTCTGTTTCCAGTAAATAGCTTACAGGTCTAAACAAGGTTTTTTTGTTTTTGTTTTGTTTAGTTTTTACATATTATGGCTGTACAAGAAGTCCATATTTGACCTACTGAACAAATTTTTGTCCCAAAGGTCAAAAAGTCACTCATTGACTTCCCTTCTGGTTCCAATAAGTAGCTTAAAGGTCTAAAAAAGGTTAAAATTTATTTATTTATTTATTTTTATTTTTTTACATTTTACGGCTGTACAAAGTCCATATTTGACCTACTGAACAAATTTTTGTCCCAAAGGTCAAAAAGTCACTCATTGACTTTCCTTCTGGTTCCAATAAGTAGCTAAAAGGTCAACAAAAGGTTAATTTTTTTTTTTTTATTATAATTTTTTTTTTTACACATTATGGCTGTACAAAGTCCATATTTGACGTACTGAGCAAATTTTTGTCCCAAAGGTCAAAAAGTCACTCATTGACTTCCCTTCTGATTCCAATAAGTAGCTTACAGGTCTAAAAATGGTTTGGATTTTTTTTTTTTTTTTTTTTTTATATTATGGCTGTACAAAGTCCATATGTGACCTACTGAACAATTTTTTTTTCCAAAGGTCAAAAAGTCACTCATTGACTTTCCTTCTGGTTCCAATAAGTAGCTAAAAGGTCTACAAAAGGTTTAAATTTTTTTTTTTTTTTTTTTTTTTTTACATATTATGGCTGTTTAGAAGTCCATATTTGACCTAGTGAACACATTTTTGTCCCAAAGGTCAAAAAGTCACTCATTGACTTCCCTTCTGATTCCAATAAATAGCTGACAGATCTAAAAAAGGTTTGGATTTTTTTTTTTTTTTGCATATTATGGCTGTACAAGAAGTCCATATGTGACCTACTGAACAAATTTTTGTCCTAAAGGTCAAAAAGTCACTCATTGACTTTCCTTCTGGCTCCAATAAGTAGCTGAAAGGTCTACAAAAGGTTTAAATTTTTTTTTTTTTTTACATATTATGGCTGTACAAGAAGTCCATATTTGACCTACTGAACAATTTTTTTTTCCAAAGGTCAAAAAGTCACTCATTGACTTTCCTTCTGGTTCTAATAAGTAGCTAAAAGGTCAACAAAAGGTTAAAAAAAAAAAATTATTATTATTTTTTTTTTTTACATATTATGGCTGTACAAGAAGTCCATATGTGACCTACTGAACAAATTTTTGTCCTAAAGGTCAAAAAGTCACTCATTGACTTTCCTTCTGGCTCCAATAAGTAGCTGAAAGGTCTACAAAAGGTTTAAATTTTTTTTTTTTTTACATATTATGGCTGTACAAAGTCCATATGTGACCTACTGAACAAATTTTTGTCCCAAAGGTAAAAAAGTCACTCATTGACTTCCCTTCTGATTCCAATAAGTAGCTGACAGATCTAAAAAAGGTTTGGAATTTTTTTTTTTACATATTATGACTGTACAGAAGTCCATATTTGACCTACTGAACAATTTTTTTTCCCAAAGGTCAAAAAGTCACTCATTGACTTCCCTTCTGATTCCAATAAGTAGCTTACAGGTCTAAAAATGGTTTGGATTTTTTTTTTTTTTTTTTTTTTTTTACATATTATGGCTGTACAAAGTCCATATGTGACCTACTGAACAATTTTTTTTTCCAAAGGTCAAAAAGTCACTCATTGACTTTCCTTCTGGTTCCAATAAGTAGCTAAAAGGTCTACAAAAGGTTTAAAAAAAAATTTTATTTTTATTTTTTACATATTATGGCTGTTTAGAAGTCCATATTTGACCTACTGAACACATTTTTGTCCCAAAGGTCAAAAAGTCACTTATTGACTTTCCTTCTGGTTCCAATAAGTAGCTAAAAGGTCTACAAAAGGTTTCAAATTTTTTTTTTTTTAAATATTATGGCTGTACAAAGTCCATATTTGACGTACTGAGCAAATTTTTGTCCCAAAGGTCAAAAAGTCACTCATTGACTTCCCTTCTGATTCCAATATGTAGCTTACAGGTCTAAAAATGGTTTGGATTTTTTTATTTTTTTTATTTTTTTTTACATATTATGGCTGTACAAAGTCCATATTTGACCTACTGAACAAATTTTTGTCCCAAAGGTCAAAAAGTCACTCATTGACTTCCCTTCTGATTCCAATAAGTAGCTGACAGATCTAAAAAAGGTTTGGATTTTTTTTTTTTTTTTTTTTACATATTATGGCTGTACAAGAAGTCCATATTTGACCTACTGAACAAATTTTTGTCCCAAAGGTCAAAAGGTCACTCATTGACTTCCCTTCTGATTCCAATAAGTAGCTGACAGATCTAAAAAAGGTTTGGAATTTTTTTTTTTACATATTATGGCTGTACAGAAGTCCATATTTGACCTACTGAACAAATTTTTGTCCTAAAGGTCAAAAAGTCACTTATTGACTTTCCTTCTGGTTCCAATAAGTAGCTAAAAGGTCTACAAAAGGTTTAAATTTTTTTTTTTTTTTACATATTATGGCTGTACAAAGTCCATATGTGACCTACTGAACAAATTTTTGTCCCAAAGGTCAAAAAGTCACTCATTGACTTCCCTTCTGATTCCAATAAGTAGCTGACAGATCTAAAAAAGGTTTGGATTTTTTTTTTTTTTTTTTTACATATTATGGCTGTACAAGAAGTCCATATTTGACCTACTGAACAATTTTTTTTTCCAAAGGTCAAAAAGTCACTCATTGACTCTCCTTCTGGTTCTAATAAGTAGCTAAAAGGTCAACAAAAGGTAAAAAAAAAAAATTTATTATTATTTTTTTTTTTTTACATATTATGGCTGTACAAAGTCCATATGTGACCTACTGAACAAATTTTTGTCCCAAAGGTCAAAAAGTCACTCATTGACTTCCCTTCTGATTCCAATAAGTAGCTGACAGATCTAAAAAAGGTTTGGAATTTTTTTTTTTTACATATTATGGCTTTACAAGAAGTCCATATTTGACCTACTGAACAATTTTATTTTCCAAAGGTCAAAAAGTCACTCATTGACTTCCCTTCTGATTCCAATAAGTAGCTGACAGATCTAAAAAAGGTTTGGAATTTTTTTTTTTTTTTTACATATTATGGCTGTACAGAAGTCCATATTTGACCTACTGAACAAATTTTTGTCCAAAAGGTCAAAAAGTCACTTATTGACTTTCCTTCTGGTTCCAATAAGTAGCTAAAAGGTCTACAAAAGGTTTCAATTTTTTTTTTTTTTTTTTTACATATTATGGCTGTACAAGAAGTCCATATTTGACATACTGAACAATTTTTTTTTCCAAAGGTCAAAAAGTCACTCATTGACTTTCCTTCTGGTTCCAATAAGTAGCTAAAAGGTCAACAAAAGGTTAATTTTTTTTTTTTTTTTTTTTTTTTTTTACATATTATGGCTGTACAAAGTCCATATGTGACCTACTGAACAAATTTTTGTCCCAAAGGTCAAAAAGTCACTCATTGACTTCCCTTCTGATTCCAATAAGTAGCTGACAGATCTAAAAAAGGTTTGGAATTTTTTTTTTTTACATATTATGCCTGTACAGAAGTCCATATTTGACCTACTGAACAATTTTTTTTCCCAAAGGTCAAAAAGTCACTCATTGACTTCCCTTCTGATTCCAATAAGTAGCTGACAGATCTAAAAAAGGTTTGGATTTTTTTTTTTTGCATATTATGGTTGTACAAGAAGTCCATATTTGACCTACTGAACTAATTTTTTTTCCAAAGGTCAAAAAGTCACTCATTGACTTTCCTTCTGGCTCCAATAAGTAGCTAAAAGGTCTACAAAAGGTTTAAATTTTTTTTTTTTTTTTTTTAACATATTATGGCTGTTTAGAAGTCCATATTTGACCTACTGAACAAATTTTTGTCCCAAAAGTCAAAAGGTCACTCATTGACTTCCCTTCTGATTCCAATAAGTAGCTGACAGATCTAAAAAAGGTTTGGATTTTTTTTTTTTTTTTTTTTTTTGTATATTATGGCTGTACAAGAAGTCCATATTTGACCTACTGAACAAATTTTTGTCCCAAAGGTCAAAAGGTCACTCATTGACTTCCCTTCTGATTCCAATAAGTAGCTTACAGGTCTAAAAATGGTTTGGATTTTTTTTTTTTTTTTACATATTATGGCTGTACAGAAGTCCATATTTGACCTACTGAACAAATTTTTGTCCAAAAGGTCAAAAAGTCACTTATTGACTTTCCTTCTGGTTCCAATAAGTAGCTAAAAGGTCTACAAAAGGTTTCAAATTTTTTTTTTTTTAAATATTATGGCTGTACAAAGTCCATATTTGACGTACTGAACAAATTTTTGTCCCAAAGGTCAAAAAGTCACTCATTGACTTCCCTTCTGATTCCAATATGTAGCTTACAGGTCTAAAAATGGTTTGGATTTTTTTTTTTTTTTTTTTTTTTTTTTTTTACATATTATGGCTGTACAAAGTCCATATGTGACCTACTGAACTAATTTTTTTTCCAAAGGTCAAAAAGTCACTCATTGACTTTCCTTCTGGCTCCAATAAGTAGCTAAAAGGTCTACAAAAGGTTTAAATTTTTTTTTTTTTTTTACATATTATGGCTGTTTAGAAGTCCATATTTGACCTACTGAACAAATTTTTGTCCCAAAGGTCAAAAGGTCACTCATTGACTTCCCTTCTGATTCCAATAAGTAGCTGACAGATCTAAAAAAGGTTTGGATTTTTTTTTTTTTTTTTTTTTTTTTTCATATTATGGCTGTACAAGAAGTCCATATTTGACATACTGAACAATTTTTTTTCCCAAAGGTCAAAAAGTAATTCATTGACTTTCCTTCTGGTTCCAATAAGTAGCTAAAAGGTCAACAAAAGGTAAAAACATTTTTTTATTTATTTTTTTTTTTTTACACATTATGGCTGTACAAAGTCCATATTTGACGTACTGAACAAAGTTTTGTCCCAAAGGTCAAAAAGTCACTCATTGACTTCCCTTCTGATTCCAATATGTAGCTTACAGGTCTAAAAATGGTTTGGATTTTTTTTTTTTTTTTTTTTTTTTTTTACATATTATGGCTGTACAAAGTCCATATGTGACCTACTGAACAATTTTTTTTTCCAAAGGTCAAAAAGTCACTCATTGACTTTCCTTCTGGTTCCAATAAGTAGCTAAAAGGTCTACAAAAGGTTTAATTTTTTTTTTTTTTTTTTTTTTTTTACATATTATGGCTGTTTAGAAGTCCATATTTGACCTACTGAACACATTTTTGTCCCAAAGGTCAAAAAGTCACTCATTGACTTCCCTTCTGATTCCAATAAGTAGCTTACAGGTCTAAAAATGGTTTGGATTTTTTTTTTTTTTTTACATATTATGGCTGTACAGAAGTCCATATTTGACCTACTGAACAAATTTTTGTCCCGAAGGTCAAAAAGTCACTTATTGACTTTCCTTCTGGTTCCAATAAGTAGCTAAAAGGTCTGCAAAAGGTTTCAATTTTTTTTTTTTTAAATATTATGGCTGTACAAAGTCCATATTTGACGTACTGAACAAATTTTTGTCCCAAAGGTCAAAAAGTCACTCATTGACTTCCCTTCTGATTCCAATATGTAGCTTACAGGTCTAAAAATGGTTTGGATTTTTTTTTTTTTTTTTTTTTTTTTTTTTACATATTATGGCTGTACAAAGTCCATATGTGACCTACTGAACTAATTTTTTTTCCAAAGGTCAAAAAGTCACTCATTGACTTTCCTTCTGGCTCCAATAAGTAGCTAAAAGGTCTACAAAAGGTTTGGAATTTTTTTTTTTTACATATTATGGCTTTACAAGAAGTCCATATTTGACCTACTGAACAATTTTATTTTCCAAAGGTCAAAAAGTCACTCATTGACTTCCCTTCTGATTCCAATAAGTAGCTGACAGATCTAAAAAAGGTTTGGAATTTTATTTTATTTTTTACATATTATGGCTGTACAGAAGTCCATATTTGACCTACTGAACAAATTTTTGTCCAAAAGGTCAAAAAGTCACTTATTGACTTTCCTTCTGGTTCCAATAAGTAGCTAAAAGGTCTACAAAAGGTTTCAATTTTTTTTTTTTTTTTTTTACATATTATGGCTGTACAAGAAGTCCATATTTGACATACTGAACAATTTTTTTTTCCAAAGGTCAAAAAGTCACTCATTGACTTTCCTTCTGGTTCCAATAAGTAGCTAAAAGGTCAACAAAAGGTTAATTTTTTTTTTTTTTTTTTTTTTTTTTTTACATATTATGGCTGTACAAAGTCCATATGTGACCTACTGAACAAATTTTTGTCCCAAAGGTCAAAAAGTCACTCATTGACTTCCCTTCTGATTCCAATAAGTAGCTGACAGATCTAAAAAAGGTTTGGAATTTTTTTTTTTTACATATTATGGCTGTACAGAAGTCCATATTTGACCTACTGAACAATTTTTTTTCCCAAAGGTCAAAAAGTCACTCATTGACTTCCCTTCTGATTCCAATAAGTAGCTGACAGATCTAAAAAAGGTTTGGATTTTTTTTTTTTGCATATTATGGTTGTACAAGAAGTCCATATTTGACCTACTGAACTAATTTTTTTTCCAAAGGTCAAAAAGTCACTCATTGACTTTCCTTCTGGCTCCAATAAGTAGCTAAAAGGTCTACAAAAGGTTTAAATTTTTTTTTTTTTTTTAACATATTATGGCTGTTTAGAAGTCCATATTTGACCTACTGAACAAATTTTTGTCCCAAAAGTCAAAAGGTCACTCATTGACTTCCCTTCTGATTCCAATAAGTAGCTGACAGATCTAAAAAAGGTTTGGATTTTTTTTTTTTTTTTTTTTTTGTATATTATGGCTGTACAAGAAGTCCATATTTGACCTACTGAACAAATTTTTGTCCCAAAGGTCAAAAGGTCACTCATTGACTTCCCTTCTGATTCCAATAAGTAGCTTACAGGTCTAAAAATGGTTTGGATTTTTTTTTTTTTTTTTACATATTATGGCTGTACAGAAGTCCATATTTGACCTACTGAACAAATTTTTGTCCCGAAGGTCAAAAAGTCACTTATTGACTTTCCTTCTGGTTCCAATAAGTAGCTAAAAGGTCTACAAAAGGTTTCAAATTTTTTTTTTTTTAAATATTATGGCTGTACAAAGTCCATATTTGACGTACTGAACAAAATTTTGTCCCAAAGGTCAAAAAGTCACTCATTGACTTCCCTTCTGATTCCAATATGTAGCTTACAGGTCTAAAAATGGTTTGGATTTTTTTTTTTTTTTATTTTTTTTTTTACATATTATGGCTGTACAAAGTCCATATGTGACCTACTGAACTAATTTTTTTTCCAAAGGTCAAAAAGTCACTCATTGACTTTCCTTCTGGCTCCAATAAGTAGCTAAAAGGTCTACAAAAGGTTTAAATTTTTTTTTTTTTTTTTTACATATTATGGCTGTTTAGAAGTCCATATTTGACCTACTGAACAAATTTTTGTCCCAAAGGTCAAAAGGTCACTCATTGACTTCCCTTCTGATTCCAATAAGTAGCTGACAGATCTAAAAAAGGTTTGGATTTTTTTTTTTTTTTTTTTTTTTTTTATATTATAGCTGTACAAGAAGTCCATATTTGACCTACTGAACAAATTTTTGTCCCAAAGGTCAAAAGGTCACTCATTGACTTCCCTTCTGATTCCAATAAGTAGCTTACAGGTCTAAAAATGGTTTGGATTTTTTTTTTTTTTTTTTTTACATATTATGGCTGTACAAGAAGTCCATATTTGACATACTGAACAATTTTTTTTTCCAAAGGTCAAAAAGTAATTCATTGACTTTCCTTCTGGTTCCAATAAGTAGCTAAAAGGTCAACAAAAGGTAAAAAAAAAATTTTATTTATTTTTTATTTTTTACACATTATGGCTGTACAAAGTCCATATTTGACGTACTGAACAAAGTTTTGTCCCAAAGGTCAAAAAGTCACTCATTGACTTCCCTTCTGATTCCAATATGTAGCTTACAGGTCTAAAAATGGTTTGGAATTTTTTTTTTTTTTTTTTTTTTTTTTTTACATATTATGGCTGTACAAAGTCCATATGTGACCTACTGAACAATTTTTTTTTCCAAAGGTCAAAAAGTCACTCATTGACTTTCCTTCTGGTTCCAATAAGTAGCTAAAAGGTCAACAAAAGGTTAATTTTTTTTTTTTTTTTTTTTTTTTTTTTTTACACATTATGGCTGTAAAAAGTTTATATTTGACGTACTGAACAAATTTTTGTCCCAAAGGTCAAAAAGTCACTCATTGACTTCCCTTCTGATTCCAATATGTAGCTTACAGGTCTAAAAATGGTTTGGATTTTTTTTTTTTTTTTTTTTTTTTTTTTTTTTTACATATTATGGCTGTACAAAGTCCATATGTGACCTACTGAACAATTTTTTTTTCCAAAGGTCAAAAAGTCACTCATTGACTTTCCTTCTGGTTCCAATAAGTAGCTAAAAGGTCTACAAAAGGTTTAAATTTTTTTTTTTTTTTTTTTTTTTTACATATTATGGCTGTTTAGAAGTCCATATTTGACCTACTGAACACATTTTTGTCCCAAAGGTCAAAAAGTCACTTATTGACTTTCCTTCTGGTTCCAATAAGTAGCTAAAAGGTCTACAAAAGGTTTAAAAAAAATTTTTATTTTTATTTTTTTACATATTATGGCTGTACAGAAGTCCATATTTGACCTACTGAACAAATTTTTGTCCTAAAGGTCAAAAAGTCACTTATTGACTTTCCTTCTGGTTCCAATAAGTAGCTAAAAGGTCTACAAAAGGTTTAAAATTTTTTTTTTTTTTTACATATTATGGCTGTACAAAGTCCATATGTGACCTACTGAACAAATTTTTGTCCCAAAGGTCAAAAAGTCACTCATTGACTTCCCTTCTGATTCCAATAAGTAGCTGACAGATCTAAAAAAGGTTTGGATTTTTTTTTTTTTTTTTTTACATATTATGGCTGTACAAGAAGTCCATATTTGACCTACTGAACAATTTTTTTTTCCAAAGGTCAAAAAGTCACTCATTGACTTTCCTTCTGGCTCCAATAAGTAGCTAAAAGGTCTACAAAAGGTTTACATTTTTTTTTTTTTTTTTTTTACATATTATGGCTGTACAGAAGTCCATATTTGACCTACTGAACAAATTTTTGTCCTAAAGGTCAAAAAGTCACTTATTGACTTTCCTTCTGGTTCCAATAAGTAGCTAAAAGGTCTACAAAAGGTTTAAAAAATTTTTTTTTTACATATTATGGCTGTACAAGAAGTCCATATTTGACCTACTGAACAATTTTTTTTCCAAAGGTCAAAAAGTCACTCATTGACTTTCCTTCTGGTTCCAATAAGTAGCTAAAAGGTCTACAAAAGGTTTAAATTATTATTATTTTTTTTTTTTTACATATTATTGCTGTTTAGAAGTCCATATTTGACCTACTGAACAAATTTTTGTCCCAAAGGTCAAAAGGTCACTCATTGACTTCCCTTCTGATTCCAATAAGTAGCTGACAGATCTAAAAAAGGTTTGGAATTTTTTTTTTTTACATATTATGGCTGTACAGAAGTCCATATTTGACCTACTGAACAATTTTTTTTCCCAAAGGTCAAAAAGTCACTCACTGACTTCCCTTCTGATTCCAATAAGTAGCTGACAGATCTAAAAAAGGTTTGGATTTTTTTTTTTTGCATATTATGGTTGTACAAGAAGTCCATATTTGACCTACTGAACTATTTTTTTTTCCAAAGGTCAAAAAGTCACTCATTGACTTTCCTTCTGGCTCCAATAAGTAGCTAAAAGGTCTACAAAAGGTTTAAATTTTTTTTTTTTTTTTTTTAACATATTATGGCTGTTTAGAAGTCCATATTTGACCTACTGAACAAATTTTTGTCCCAAAAGTCAAAAGGTCACTCATTGACTTCCCTTCTGATTCCAATAAGTAGCTGACAGATCTAAAAAAGGTTTGGATTTTTTTTTTTTTTTTTTTTTTTGTATATTATGGCTGTACAAGAAGTCCATATTTGACCTACTGAACAAATTTTTGTCCCAAAGGTCAAAAGGTCACTCATTGACTTCCCTTCTGATTCCAATAAGTAGCTTACAGGTCTAAAAATGGTTTGGATTTTTTTTTTTTTTTTACATATTATGGCTGTACAGAAGTCCATATTTGACCTACTGAACAAATTTTTGTCCCGAAGGTCAAAAAGTCACTTATTGACTTTCCTTCTGGTTCCAATAAGTAGCTAAAAGGTCTACAAAAGGTTTCAAATTTTTTTTTTTTTTAAATATTATGGCTGTACAAAGTCCATATTTGACGTACTGAACAAATTTTTGTCCCAAAGGTCAAAAAGTCACTCATTGACTTCCCTTCTGATTCCAATATGTAGCTTACAGGTCTAAAAATGGTTTGGATTTTTTTTTTTTTTTTTTTTTTTTTTTACATATTATGGCTGTACAAAGTCCATATGTGACCTACTGAACTAATTTTTTTTCCAAAGGTCAAAAAGTCACTCATTGACTTTCCTTCTGGCTCCAATAAGTAGCTAAAAGGTCTACAAAAGGTTTAAATTTTTTTTTTTTTTTTTTACATATTATGGCTGTTTAGAAGTCCATATTTGACCTACTGAACAAATTTTTGTCCCAAAGGTCAAAAGGTCACTCATTGACTTCCCTTCTGATTCCAATAAGTAGCTGACAGATCTAAAAAAGGTTTGGATTTTTTTTTTTTTTTTTTTTTTTTTTTATATTATGGCTGTACAAGAAGTCCATATTTGACCTACTGAACAAATTTTTGTCCCAAAGGTCAAAAGGTCACTCATTGACTTCCCTTCTGATTCCAATAAGTAGCTTACAGGTCTAAAAATGGTTTGGATTTTTTTTTTTTTTTTTACATATTATGGCTGTACAGAAGTCCATATTTGACCTACTGAACAAATTTTTGTCCCGAAGGTCAAAAAGTCACTTATTGACTTTCCTTCTGGTTCCAATAAGTAGCTAAAAGGTCTACAAAAGGTTTCAATTTTTTTTTTTTTTAAATATTATGGCTGTACAAAGTCCATATTTGACGTACTGAACAAAATTTTGTCCCAAAGGTCAAAAAGTCACTCATTGACTTCCCTTCTGATTCCAATATGTAGCTTACAGGTCTAAAAATGGTTTGGATTTTTTATTTTTTTTATTTTTTTTTTTACATATTATGGCTGTACAAAGTCCATATGTGACCTACTGAACTAATTTTTTTTCCAAAGGTCAAAAAGTCACTCATTGACTTTCCTTCTGGCTCCAATAAGTAGCTAAAAGGTCTACAAAAGGTTTAAATTTTTTTTTTTTTTTTTACATATTATGGCTGTTTAGAAGTCCATATTTGACCTACTGAACAAATTTTTGTCCCAAAGGTCAAAAGGTCACTCATTGACTTCCCTTCTGATTCCAATAAGTAGCTGACAGATCTAAAAAAGGTTTGGATTTTTTTTTTTTTTTTTTTTTTTTTATATTATAGCTGTACAAGAAGTCCATATTTGACCTACTGAACAAATTTTTGTCCCAAAGGTCAAAAGGTCACTCATTGACTTCCCTTCTGATTCCAATAAGTAGCTTACAGGTCTAAAAATGGTTTGGATTTTTTTTTTTTTTTTTTACATATTATGGCTGTACAAGAAGTCCATATTTGACATACTGAACAATTTTTTTTTCCAAAGGTCAAAAAGTAATTCATTGACTTTCCTTCTGGTTCCAATAAGTAGCTAAAAGGTCAACAAAAGGTAAAAAAAAATTTTTATTTATTTTTTATTTTTTACACATTATGGCTGTACAAAGTCCATATTTGACGTACTGAACAAAGTTTTGTCCCAAAGGTCAAAAAGTCACTCATTGACTTCCCTTCTGATTCCAATATGTAGCTTACAGGTCTAAAAATGGTTTGGAATTTTTTTTTTTTTTTTTTTTTTTTTTTTACATATTATGGCTGTACAAAGTCCATATGTGACCTACTGAACAATTTTTTTTTCCAAAGGTCAAAAAGTCACTCATTGACTTTCCTTCTGGTTCCAATAAGTAGCTAAAAGGTCTAAAAAAGGTTTAATTTTTTTTTTTTTTTTTTTTTTTACATATTATGGCTGTTTAGAAGTCCATATTTGACCTACTGAACACATTTTTGTCCCAAAGGTCAAAAAGTCACTCATTGACTTCCCTTCTGATTCCAATAAGTAGCTTACAGGTCTAAAAATGGTTTGGATTTTTTTTTTTTTTTTACATATTATGGCTGTACAGAAGTCCATATTTGACCTACTGAACAAATTTTTGTCCCGAAGGTCAAAAAGTCACTTATTGACTTTCCTTCTGGTTCCAATAAGTAGCTAAAAGGTCTGCAAAAGGTTTCAATTTTTTTTTTTTTAAATATTATGGCTGTACAAAGTCCATATTTGACGTACTGAACAAATTTTTGTCCCAAAGGTCAAAAAGTCACTCATTGACTTCCCTTCTGATTCCAATATGTAGCTTACAGGTCTAAAAATGGTTTGGATTTTTTTATTTTTTTATTTTTTTTTTTTACATATTATGGCTGTACAAAGTCCATATGTGACCTACTGAACTAATTTTTTTTCCAAAGGTCAAAAAGTCACTCATTGACTTTCCTTCTGGCTCCAATAAGTAGCTAAAAGGTCTACAAAAGGTTTGGATTTTTTTTTTTTTTTTTTTTTTTTATATTATGGCTGTACAAGAAGTCCATATTTGACCTACTGAACAAATTTTTGTCCCAAAGGTCAAAAGGTCACTCATTGACTTCCCTTCTGATTCCAATAAGTAGCTTACAGGTCTAAAAATGGTTTGGATTTTTTTTTTTTTTTTTTTTTACATATTATGGCTGTACAAGAAGTCCATATTTGACATACTGAACAATTTTTTTTTCCAAAGGTCAAAAAGTCACTCATTGACTTTCCTTCTGGTTCCAATAAGTAGCTAAAAGGTCAACAAAAGGTTAATTTTTTTTTTTTTTTTTTTTTTTTTTTTTACACATTATGGCTGTACAAAGTTTATATTTGACGTACTGAACAAATTTTTGTCCCAAAGGTCAAAAAGTCACTCATTGACTTCCCTTCTGATTCCAATATGTAGCTTACAGGTCTAAAAATGGTTTGGATTTTTTTTTTTTTTTTTTTTTTTTTTTTTTTTTACATATTATGGCTGTACAAAGTCCATATGTGACCTACTGAACAATTTTTTTTTCCAAAGGTCAAAAAGTCACTCATTGACTTTCCTTCTGGTTCCAATAAGTAGCTAAAAGGTCTACAAAAGGTTTAAATTTTTTTTTTTTTTTTTTTTTTTTACATATTATGGCTGTTTAGAAGTCCATATTTGACCTACTGAACACATTTTTGTCCCAAAGGTCAAAAAGTCACTTATTGACTTTCCTTCTGGTTCCAATAAGTAGCTAAAAGGTCTACAAAAGGTTTAAAAAAAAAATTTATTTTTATTTTTTTACATATTATGGCTGTACAGAAGTCCATATTTGACCTACTGAACAAATTTTTGTCCTAAAGGTCAAAAAGTCACTTATTGACTTTCCTTCTGGTTCCAATAAGTAGCTAAAAGGTCTACAAAAGGTTTAAAAATTTTTTTTTTTTTTACATATTATGGCTGTACAAAGTCCATATGTGACCTACTGAACAAATTTTTGTCCCAAAGGTCAAAAAGTCACTCATTGACTTCCCTTCTGATTCCAATAAGTAGCTGACAGATCTAAAAAAGGTTTGGATTTTTTTTTTTTTTTTTTTACATATTATGGCTGTACAAGAAGTCCATATTTGACCTACTGAACAATTTTTTTTTCCAAAGGTCAAAAAGTCACTCATTGACTTTCCTTCTGGCTCCAATAAGTAGCTAAAAGGTCTACAAAAGGTTTACATTTTTTTTTTTTTTTTTTTTACATATTATGGCTGTACAGAAGTCCATATTTGACCTACTGAACAAATTTTTGTCCTAAAGGTCAAAAAGTCACTTATTGACTTTCCTTCTGGTTCCAATAAGTAGCTAAAAGGTCTACAAAAGGTTTAAAAATTTTTTTTTTTTACATATTATGGCTGTACAAGAAGTCCATATTTGACCTACTGAACAATTTTTTTTCCAAAGGTCAAAAAGTCACTCATTGACTTTCCTTCTGGTTCCAATAAGTAGCTAAAAGGTCTACAAAAGGTTTAAATTATTATTATTATTTTTTTTTTTACATATTATTGCTGTTTAGAAGTCCATATTTGACCTACTGAACAAATTTTTGTCCCAAAGGTCAAAAGGTCACTCATTGACTTCCCTTCTGATTCCAATAAGTAGCTGACAGATCTAAAAAAGGTTTGGAATTTTTTTTTTTTACATATTATGGCTGTACAGAAGTCCATATTTGACCTACTGAACAATTTTTTTTCCCAAAGGTCAAAAAGTCACTCACTGACTTCCCTTCTGATTCCAATAAGTAGCTGACAGATCTAAAAAAGGTTTGGATTTTTTTTTTTTGCATATTATGGTTGTACAAGAAGTCCATATTTGACCTACTGAACTATTTTTTTTTCCAAAGGTCAAAAAGTCACTCATTGACTTTCCTTCTGGCTCCAATAAGTAGCTAAAAGGTCTACAAAAGGTTTAAATTTTTTTTTTTTTTTTTTTTAACATATTATGGCTGTTTAGAAGTCCATATTTGACCTACTGAACAAATTTTTGTCCCAAAAGTCAAAAGGTCACTCATTGACTTCCCTTCTGATTCCAATAAGTAGCTGACAGATCTAAAAAAGGTTTGGATTTTTTTTTTTTTTTTTTTTTTTGTATATTATGGCTGTACAAGAAGTCCATATTTGACCTACTGAACAAATTTTTGTCCCAAAGGTCAAAAGGTCACTCATTGACTTCCCTTCTGATTCCAATAAGTAGCTTACAGGTCTAAAAATGGTTTGGATTTTTTTTTTTTTTTTACATATTATGGCTGTACAGAAGTCCATATTTGACCTACTGAACAAATTTTTGTCCCGAAGGTCAAAAAGTCACTTATTGACTTTCCTTCTGGTTCCAATAAGTAGCTAAAAGGTCTACAAAAGGTTTCAAATTTTTTTTTTTTTTAAATATTATGGCTGTACAAAGTCCATATTTGACGTACTGAACAAATTTTTGTCCCAAAGGTCAAAAAGTCACTCATTGACTTCCCTTCTGATTCCAATATGTAGCTTACAGGTCTAAAAATGGTTTGGATTTTTTTTTTTTTTTTTTTTTTTTTTTACATATTATGGCTGTACAAAGTCCATATGTGACCTACTGAACTAATTTTTTTTCCAAAGGTCAAAAAGTCACTCATTGACTTTCCTTCTGGCTCCAATAAGTAGCTAAAAGGTCTACAAAAGGTTTAAATTTTTTTTTTTTTTTTTACATATTATGGCTGTTTAGAAGTCCATATTTGACCTACTGAACAAATTTTTGTCCCAAAGGTCAAAAGGTCACTCATTGACTTCCCTTCTGATTCCAATAAGTAGCTGACAGATCTAAAAAAGGTTTGGATTTTTTTTTTTTTTTTTTTTTTTTTTTATATTATGGCTGTACAAGAAGTCCATATTTGACCTACTGAACAAATTTTTGTCCCAAAGGTCAAAAGGTCACTCATTGACTTCCCTTCTGATTCCAATAAGTAGCTTACAGGTCTAAAAATGGTTTGGATTTTTTTTTTTTTTTTTTTTTACATATTATGGCTGTACAAGAAGTCCATATTTGACATACTGAACAATTTTTTTTTCCAAAGGTCAAAAAGTAATTCATTGACTTTCCTTCTGGTTCCAATAAGTAGCTAAAAGGTCAACAAAAGATAAAAAATTTTTTTTTTTTTTTTTTTTTTTTTACACATTATGGCTGTACAAAGTCCATATTTGACGTACTGAACAAAGTTTTGTCCCAAAGGTCAAAAAGTCACTCATTGACTTCCCTTCTGATTCCAATATGTAGCTTACAGGTCTAAAAATGGTTTGGATTTTTTTTTTTTTTTTTTTTTTTTTTTTTACATATTATGGCTGTACAAAGTCCATATGTGACCTACTGAACAATTTTTTTTTCCAAAGGTCAAAAAGTCACTCATTGACTTTCCTTCTGGTTCCAATAAGTAGCTAAAAGGTCTACAAAAGGTTTAATTTTTTTTTTTTTTTACATATTATGGCAGTACAGAAGTCCATATTTGACCTACTGAACAAATTTTTGTCCCGAAGGTCAAAAAGTCACTTATTGACTTTCCTTCTGGTTCCAATAAGTAGCTAAAAGGTCTGCAAAAGGTTTCAAATTTTTTTTTTTTAAATATTATGGCTGTACAAAGTCCATATTTGACGTACTGAACAAATTTTTGTCCCAAAGGTCAAAAAGTCACTCATTGACTTCCCTTCTGATTCCAATATGTAGCTTACAGGTCTAAAAATGGTTTGGATTTTTTTTTTTTTTTTTTTTTTTTTTTTACATATTATGGCTGTACAAAGTCCATATGTGACCTACTGAACTAATTTTTTTTCCAAAGGTCAAAAAGTCACTCATTGACTTCCCTTCTGGCTCCAATAAGTAGCTAAAAGGTCTACAAAAGGTTTGGATTTTTTTTTTTTTTTTTTTTTTTTTATATTATGGCTGTACAAGAAGTCCATATTTGACCTACTGAACAAATTTTTGTCCCAAAGGTCAAAAGGTCACTCATTGACTTCCCTTCTGATTCCAATAAGTAGCTTACAGGTCTAAAAATGGTTTGGATTTTTTTTTTTTTTTTTTTTTTACATATTATGGCTGTACAAGAAGTCCATATTTGACATACTGAACAATTTTTTTTTCCAAAGGTCAAAAAGTCACTCATTGACTTTCCTTCTGGTTCCAATAAGTAGCTAAAAGGTCTGCAAAAGGTTTCAATTTTTTTTTTTTTAAATATTATGGCTGTACAAAGTCCATATTTGACGTACTGAACAAATTTTTGTCCCAAAGGTCAAAAAGTCACTCATTGACTTCCCTTCTGATTCCAATATGTAGCTTACAGGTCTAAAAATGGTTTGGATTTTTTTTTTTTTTTTTTTTTTTTTTTACATATTATGGCTGTACAAAGTCCATATGTGACCTACTGAACTAATTTTTTTTCCAAAGGTCAAAAAGTCACTCATTGACTTTCCTTCTGGCTCCAATAAGTAGCTAAAAGGTCTACAAAAGGTTTGGATTTTTTTTTTTTATTTTTTTTTTTTATATTATGGCTGTACAAGAAGTCCATATTTGACCTACTGAACAAATTTTTGTCCCAAAGGTCAAAAGGTCACTCATTGACTTCCCTTTATAATTCCAATAAGTAGCTTACAGGTCTAAAAATGGTTTGGATTTTTTTTTTTTTTTTTTTTTACATATTATGGCTGTACAAGAAGTCCATATTTGACATACTGACAAATTTTTTTTTCCAAAGGTCAAAAAGTCACTCATTGACTTTCCTTCTGGTTCCAATAAGTAGCTAAAAGGTCAACAAAAGGTTAATTTATTTTTTTTTTTTAATTTTTTTTTTTTTACACATTATGGCTGTACAAAGTTTATATTTGACGTACTGAACAAATTTTTGTCCCAAAGGTCAAAAAGTCACTCATTGACTTCCCTTCTGATTCCAATAAGTAGCTTACAGGTCTAAAAATGGTTTGGATTTTTTTTTTTTTTTTTACATATTATGGCTGTACAGAAGTCCATATTTGACCTACTGAACAAATTTTTGTCCCGAAGGTCAAAAAGTCACTTATTGACTTTCCTTCTGGTTCCAATAAGTAGCTAAAAGGTCTGCAAAAGGTTTCAATTTTTTTTTTTTTAAATATTATGGCTGTACAAAGTCCATATTTGACGTACTGAACAAATTTTTGTCCCAAAGGTCAAAAAGTCACTCATTGACTTCCCTTCTGATTCCAATATGTAGCTTACAGGTCTAAAAATGGTTTGGATTTTTTTTTTTTTTTTTTTTTTTTTTTTACATATTATGGCTGTACAAAGTCCATATGTGACCTACTGAACTAATTTTTTTTCCAAAGGTCAAAAAGTCACTCATTGACTTTCCTTCTGGCTCCAATAAGTAGCTAAAAGGTCTACAAAAGGTTTGGATTTTTTTTTTTTTTTTTTTTTTTTTTATATTATGGCTGTACAAGAAGTCCATATTTGACCTACTGAACAAATTTTTGTCCCAAAGGTCAAAAGGTCACTCATTGACTTCCCTTTATAATTCCAATAAGTAGCTTACAGGTCTAAAAATGGTTTGGATTTTTTTTTTTTTTTTTTTTTTTACATATTATGGCTGTACAAGAAGTCCATATTTGACATACTGACAAATTTTTTTTTCCAAAGGTCAAAAAGTCACTCATTGACTTTCCTTCTGGTTCCAATAAGTAGCTAAAAGGTCAACAAAAGGTTAATTTTTTTTTTTTTTTTTTTTTTTTTTTTTTTACACATTATGGCTGTACAAAGTTTATATTTGACGTACTGAACAAATTTTTGTCCCAAAGGTCAAAAAGTCACTCATTGACTTCCCTTCTGATTCCAATATGTAGCTTACAGGTCTAAAAATGGTTTGGATATTTTTTTTTTTTTTTTTTTTTTTTTTTTTTTACATATTATGGCTGTACAAAGTCCATATGTGACCTACTGAACAATTTTTTTTTCCAAAGGTCAAAAAGTCACTCATTGACTTTCCTTCTGGTTCCAATAAGTAGCTAAAAGGTCTACAAAAGGTTTAAATTTTTTTTTTTTTTTTTTTTTTTTACATATTATGGCTGTTTAGAAGTCCATATTTGACCTACTGAACACATTTTTGTCCCAAAGGTCAAAAAGTCACTTATTGACTTTCCTTCTGGTTCCAATAAGTAGCTGACAGATCTAAAAAAGGTTTGGATTTTTTTTTTTTTTTTTTTACATATTATGGCTGTACAAGAAGTCCATATTTGACCTACTGAACAATTTTTTTTTCCAAAGGTCAAAAAGTCACTCATTGACTTTCCTTCTGGCTTCAATAAGTAGCTAAAAGGTCTACAAAAGGTTTACATTTTTTTTTTTTTTTTTTTTTACATATTATGGCTGTACAGAAGTCCATATTTGACCTACTGAACAAATTTTTGTCCTAAAGGTCAAAAAGTCACTTATTGACTTTCCTTCTGGTTCCAATAAGTAGCTAAAAGGTCTACAAAAGGTTTAAAAAATTTTTTTTTTTACATATTATGGCTGTACAAGAAGTCCATATTTGACCTACTGAACAATTTTTTTTCCAAAGGTCAAAAAGTCACTCATTGACTTTCCTTCTGGTTCCAATAAGTAGCTAAAAGGTCTACAAAAGGTTTAAATTATAATTTTTTTTTTTTTTTTTTTTACATATTATTGCTGTTTAGAAGTCCATATTTGACCTACTGAACAAATTTTTGTCCCAAAGGTCAAAAGGTCACTCATTGACTTCCCTTCTGATTCCAATAAGTAGCTGACAGATCTAAAAAAGGTTTGGAATTTTTTTTTTTTACATATTATGGCTGTACAGAAGTCCATATTTGACCTACTGAACAAATTTTTGTCCTAAAGGTCAAAAAGTCACTTATTGACTTTCCTTCTGGTTCCAATAAGTAGCTAAAAGGTCTACAAAAGGTTTAAATTTTTTTTTTTTTTTACATATTATGGCTGTACAAAGTCCATATTTGACCTACTGAACAAATTTTTGTCCCAAAGGTCAAAAGGTCACTCATTGATTTCCCTTCTGATTCCAATAAGTAGCTGACAGATCTAAAAAAGGTTTGGATTTTTTTTTTTTTTTTTTTTTACATATTATGGCTGTACAAGAAGTCCATATTTGACCTACTGAACAAATTTTTGTCCCAAAGGTCAAAAGGTCACTCATTGACTTCCCTTCTGATTCCAATAAGTAGCTTACAGGTCTAAAAATGGTTTGGATTTTTTTTTTTTTTTTTTACATATTATGGCTGTACAAGAAGTCCATATTTGACATACTGAACAATTTTTTTTTCCAAAGGTCAAAAAGTCACTCATTGACTTTCCTTCTGGTTCCAATAAGTAGCTAAAAGGTCAACAAAAGGTAAATTTTTTTTTTTTTTTTTTTTTTTTTTTTTTTACATATTATGGCTGTACAAAGTCCATATGTGACCTACTGAACAAATTTTTGTCCCAAAGGTCAAAAGGTCACTCATTGATTTCCCTTCTGATTCCAATAAGTAGCTGACAGATCTAAAAAAGGTTTGGATTTTTTTTTTTTTTTTTTTTTTTACATATTATGGCTGTACAAGAAGTCCATATTTGACCTACTGAACAAATTTTTGTCCCAAAGGTCAAAAGGTCACTCATTGACTTCCCTTCTGATTCCAATAAGTAGCTTACAGGTCTAAAAATGGTTTGGATTTTTTTTTTTTTTTTTACATATTATGGCTGTACAAGAAGTCCATATTTGACCTACTGAACAAATTTTTGTCCCAAAGGTCAAAAGGTCACTCATTGATTTCCCTTCTGATTCCAATAAGTAGCTGACAGATCTAAAAAAGGTTTGGATTTTTTTTTTTTTTTTTTTTTACATATTATGGCTGTACAAAGTCCATATGTGACCTACTGAACAATTTTTTTTTCCAAAGGTCAAAAAGTCACTCATTGACTTTCCTTCTGGTTCCAATAAGTAGCTAAAAGGTCTACAAAAGGTTTAAATTTTTTTTTTTTTTTTTTTTTTTTACATATTATGGCTGTTTAGAAGTCCATATTTGACCTACTGAACACATTTTTGTCCCAAAGGTCAAAAAGTCACTTATTGACTTTCCTTCTGGTTCCAATAAGTAGCTAAAAGGTCTACAAAAGGTTTAAAAAAAAATTTTATTTTTATTTTTTTACATATTATGGCTGTACAGAAGTCCATATTTGACCTACTGAACAAATTTTTGTCCTAAAGGTCAAAAAGTCAGTTATTGACTTTCCTTCTGGTTCCAATAAGTAGCTAAAAGGTCTACAAAAGGTTTAAATTTTTTTTTTTTTTACATATTATGGCTGTACAAAGTCCATATGTGACCTACTGAACAAATTTTTGTCCCAAAGGTCAAAAAGTCACTCATTGACTTCCCTTCTGATTCCAATAAGTAGCTGACAGATCTAAAAAAGGTTTGGATTTTTTTTTTTTTTTTTTTACATATTATGGCTGTACAAGAAGTCCATATTTGACCTACTGAACAATTTTTTTTTCCAAAGGTCAAAAAGTCACTCATTGACTTTCCTTCTGGCTTCAATAAGTAGCTAAAAGGTCTACAAAAGGTTTACATTTTTTTTTTTTTTTTTTTTTACATATTATGGCTGTACAGAAGTCCATATTTGACCTACTGAACAAATTTTTGTCCTAAAGGTCAAAAAGTCACTTATTGACTTTCCTTCTGGTTCCAATAAGTAGCTAAAAGGTCTACAAAAGGTTTAAAATTTTTTTTTTTTTACATATTATGGCTGTACAAGAAGTCCATATGTGACCTACTGAACAATTTTTTTTTCCAAAGGTCAAAAAGTCACTCATTGACTTTCCTTCTGGTTCCAATAAGTAGCTAAAAGGTCTACAAAAGGTTTAAATTATAATTTTTTTTTTTTTTTTTTTACATATTATTGCTGTTTAGAAGTCCATATTTGACCTACTGAACAAATTTTTGTCCCAAAGGTCAAAAGGTCACTCATTGACTTCCCTTCTGATTCCAATAAGTAGCTGACAGATCTAAAAAAGGTTTGGAATTTTTTTTTTTTACATATTATGGCTGTACAGAAGTCCATATTTGACCTACTGAACAAATTTTTGTCCTAAAGGTCAAAAAGTCACTTATTGACTTTCCTTCTGGTTCCAATAAGTAGCTAAAAGGTCTACAAAAGGTTTAAATTTTTTTTTTTTTTTACATATTATGGCTGTACAAAGTCCATATTTGACCTACTGAACAAATTTTTGTCCCAAAGGTCAAAAGGTCACTCATTGATTTCCCTTCTGATTCCAATAAGTAGCTGACAGATCTAAAAAAGGTTTGGATTTTTTTTTTTTTTTTTTTTTACATATTATGGCTGTACAAGAAGTCCATATTTGACCTACTGAACAAATTTTTGTCCCAAAGGTCAAAAGGTCACTCATTGACTTCCCTTCTGATTCCAATAAGTAGCTTACAGGTCTAAAAATGGTTTGGATTTTTTTTTTTTTTTTTTACATATTATGGCTGTACAAGAAGTCCATATTTGACATACTGAACAATTTTTTTTTCCAAAGGTCAAAAAGTCACTCATTGACTTTCCTTCTGGTTCCAATAAGTAGCTAAAAGGTCAACAAAAGGTAAATTTTTTTTTTTTTTTTTTTTTTTTTTTTTACATATTATGGCTGTACAAAGTCCATATGTGACCTACTGAACAAATTTTTGTCCCAAAGGTCAAAAGGTCACTCATTGATTTCCCTTCTGATTCCAATAAGTAGCTGACAGATCTAAAAAAGGTTTGGATTTTTTTTTTTTTTTTTTTTTACATATTATGGCTGTACAAGAAGTCCATATTTGACCTACTGAACAAATTTTTGTCCCAAAGGTCAAAAGGTCACTCATTGACTTCCCTTCTGATTCCAATAAGTAGCTTACAGGTCTAAAAATGGTTTGGATTTTTTTTTTTTTTTTTTACATATTATGGCTGTACAAGAAGTCCATATTTGACATACTGAACAATTTTTTTTTCCAAAGGTCAAAAAGTCACTCATTGACTTTCCTTCTGGTTCCAATAAGTAGCTAAAAGGTCTACAAAAGGTTTCAAATTTTTTTTTTTTACATATTATGGCTGTACAAAGTCCATATTTGACCTACTGAACAAATTTTTGTCCCAAAGGTCAAAAGGTCACTCATTGATTTCCCTTCTGATTCCAATAAGTAGCTGACAGATCTAAAAAAGGTTTGGATTTTTTTTTTTTTTTTTTTTTTACATATTATGGCTGTACAAGAAGTCCATATTTGACCTACTGAACACATTTTTGTCCCAAAGGTCAAAAGGTCACTCATTGACTTCCCTTCTGATTCCAATAAGTAGCTGACAGATCTAAAAAAGGTTTGGATTTTTTTTTTTTTTTTTTTTTTTTTTACATATTATGGCTGTACAAGAAGTCCATATTTGACATACTGAACAATTTTTTTTTCCAAAGGTCAAAAAGTCACTCATTGACTTTCCTTCTGGTTCCAATAAGTAGCTAAAAGGTCTACAAAAGGTTTCAAATTTTTTTTTTTTAAATATTATGGCTGTACAAGAAGTCCATATTTGACGTACTGGGCAAATTTTTGTCCCAAAGGTCAAAAAGTCACTCATTGACTTCCCTTCTGATTCCAATATGTAGCTTACAGGTCTAAAAATGGTTTGGATTTTTTTTTTATTTTTTATTTTTTATTTTTTTTTTACATATTATGGCTGTACAAAGTCCATATGTGACCTACTGAACTATTTTTTTTTCCAAAGGTCAAAAAGTCACTCATTGACTTTCCTTCTGGCTCCAATAAGTAGCTAAAAGGTCTACAAAAGGTTTAAATTTTTTTTTTTTTTTTTATATATTATGGCTGTACAAGAAGTCCATATTTGACCTACTGAACAAATTTTTGTCCCAAAGGTCAAAAGGTCACTCATTGACTTCCCTTCTGATTCCAATAAGTAGCTTACAGGTCTAAAAATGGTTTGGATTTTTTTTTTTTTTTTTTTACATATTATGGCTGTACAAGAAGTCCATATTTGACATACTGAACAATTTTTTTTTCCAAAGGTCAAAAAGTCACTCATTGACTTTCCTTCTGGTTCCAATAAGTAGCTAAAAGGTCAACAAAAGGTAAATTTTTTTTTTTTTTTTTTTTTTTTTTTTTTTACATATTATGGCTGTACAAAGTCCATATGTGACCTACTGAACAAATTTTTGTCCCAAAGGTTAAAAAGTCACTCATTGACTTCCCTTCTGATTCCAATAAGTAGCTGACAGATCTAAAAAAGGTTTGGAATTTTTTTTTTTTACATATTATGGCTGTACAGAAGTCCATATTTGACCTACTGAACAATTTTTTTTCCCAAAGGTCAAAAAGTCACTCATTGACTTCCCTTCTGATTCCAATAAGTAGCTGACAGATCTAAAAAAGGTTTGGATTTTTTTTTTTTTGCATATTATGGTTGTACAAGAAGTCCATATTTGACCTACTGAACTAATTTTTTTTCCAAAGGTCAAAAAGTCACTCATTGACTTTCCTTCTGGTTCCAATAAGTAGCTAAAAGGTCAACAAAAGGTTAATTTTTTTTTTTTTTTTTTTTTTTTACATATTATGGCTGTACAAAGTCCATTTGTGACCTACTGAACACATTTTTGTCCCAAAGGTCAAAAAGTCACTCATTGACTTCCCTTCTGATTCCAATAAGTAGCTGACAGATCTAAAAAAGGTTTGGATTTTTTTTTTTTTGCATATTATGGCTGTACAAGAAGTCCATATTTGACCTACTGAACTATTTTTTTTTCCAAAGGTCAAAAAGTCACTCATTGACTTTCCTTCTGGCTCCAATAAGTAGCTAAAAGGTCTACAAAAGGTTTAAATTTTTTTTTTTTTTTTACATATTATGGCTGTTTAGAAGTCCATATTTGACCTACTGAACAAATTTTTGTCCCAAAGGTCAAAAGGTCACTCATTGACTTCCCTTCTGATTCCAATAAGTAGCTGACAGATCTAAAAAAGGTTTGGATTTTTTTTTTTTTTTTTTTTTTGTATATTATGGCTGTACAAGAAGTCCATATTTGACCTACTGAACAAATTTTTGTCCCAAAGGTCAAAAGGTCACTCATTGACTTCCCTTCTGATTCCAATAAGTAGCTGACAGATCTAAAAATGGTTTGGATTTTTTTTTTTTTTTACATATTATGGCTGTACAGAAGTCCATATTTGACCTACTGAACAAATTTTTGTCCCGAAGGTCAAAAAGTCACTTATTGACTTTCCTTCTGGTTCCAATAAGTAGCTAAAAGGTCTGCAAAAGGTTTCAATTTTTTTTTTTTTAAATATTATGGCTGTACAAAGTCCATATTTGACGTACTGAACAAATTTTTGTCCCAAAGGTCAAAAAGTCACTCATTGACTTCCCTTCTGATTCCAATATGTAGCTTACAGGTCTAAAAATGGTTTGGATTTTTTTTTTTTTTTTTTTTTTTTTTTTACATATTATGGCTGTACAAAGTCCATATGTGACCTACTGAACTAATTTTTTTTCCAAAGGTCAAAAAGTCACTCATTGACTTTCCTTCTGGCTCCAATAAGTAGCTAAAAGGTCTACAAAAGGTTTGGATTTTTTTTTTTTTTTTTTTTTTTTTTATATTATGGCTGTACAAGAAGTCCATATTTGACCTACTGAACAAATTTTTGTCCCAAAGGTCAAAAGGTCACTCATTGACTTCCCTTCTGATTCCAATAAGTAGCTTACAGGTCTAAAAATGGTTTGGATTTTTTTTTTTTTTTTTTTTACATATTATGGCTGTACAAGAAGTCCATATTTGACATACTGAACAATTTTTTTTCCAAAGGTCAAAAAGTCACTCATTGACTTTCCTTCTGGTTCCAATAAGTAGCTAAAAGGTCAACAAAAGGTTAATTTTTTTTTTTTTTTTTTTTTTTTTTTTTTTTACACATTATGGCTGTACAAAGTTTATATTTGACGTACTGAACAAATTTTTGTCCCAAAGGTCAAAAAGTCACTCATTGACTTCCCTTCTGATTCCAATATGTAGCTTACAGGTCTAAAAATGGTTTGGATTTTTTTTTTTTTTTTTTTTTTTTTTTACATATTATGGCTGTACAAAGTCCATATGTGACCTACTGAACAATTTTTTTTTCCAAAGGTCAAAAAGTCACTCATTGACTTTCCTTCTGGTTCCAATAAGTAGCTAAAAGGTCTACAAAAGGTTTAAAAAAAAATTTTATTTTTATTTTTTACATATTATGGCTGTTTAGAAGTCCATATTTGACCTACTGAACACATTTTTGTCCCAAAGGTCAAAAAGTCACTTATTGACTTTCCTTCTGGTTCCAATAAGTAGCTAAAAGGTCTACAAAAGGTTTCAAATTTTTTTTTTTTTTAAATATTATGGCTGTACAAAGTCCATATTTGACGTACTGAGCAAATTTTTGTCCCAAAGGTCAAAAAGTCACTCATTGACTTCCCTTCTGATTCCAATATGTAGCTTACAGGTCTAAAAATGGTTTGGATTTTTTTTTTTTTTTTTTTTTTTTTTTTTTTTACATAATATGGCTGTACAAAGTCCATATTTGACCTACTGAACAAATTTTTGTCCCAAAGGTCAAAAAGTCACTCATTGACTTCCCTTCTGATTCCAATAAGTAGCTGACAGATCTAAAAAAGGTTTGGATTTTTTTTTTTTTTTTTTTTTACATATTATGGCTGTACAAGAAGTCCATATTTGACCTACTGAACAATTTTTTTTTCCAAAGGTCAAAAAGTCACTCATTGACTTTCCTTCTGGTTCCAATAAGTAGCTAAAAGGTCTACAAAAGGTTTAAATTTTTTTTTTTTTTTTTTTTACATATTATTGCTGTTTAGAAGTCCATATTTGACCTACTGAACAAATTTTTGTCCCAAAGGTCAAAAGGTCACTCATTGACTTCCCTTCTGATTCCAATAAGTAGCTGACAGATCTAAAAAAGGTTTGGATTTTTTTTTTTTACATATTATGGCTGTACAGAAGTCCATATTTGACCTACTGAACAAATTTTTGTCCAAAAGGTCAAAAAGTCACTCATTGACTTTCCTTCTGGTTCCAATAAGTAGCTAAAAGGTCAACAAAATGTTAATTTTTTTTTTTTTTTTTTTTTTTTTTTACATATTATGGCTGTACAAAGTCCATATGTGACCTACTGAACAAATTTTTGTCCCAAAGGTCAAAAAGTCACTCATTGACTTCCCTTCTGATTCCAATAAGTAGCTGACAGATCTAAAAAAGGTTTGGAATTTTTTTTTTTTACATATTATGGCTGTACAGAAGTCCATATTTGACCTACTGAACAATTGTTTTTCCCAAAGGTCAAAAAGTCACTCATTGACTTTCCTTCTGGTTCCAATAAGTAGCTAAAAGGTCAACAAAAGGTAAATTTTTTTTTTTTTTTTTTTTTTTTTTTTTACATATTATGGCTGTACAAAGTCCATATGTGACCTACTGAACAAATTTTTGTCCCAAAGGTCAAAAGGTCACTCATTGATTTCCCTTCTGATTCCAATAAGTAGCTGACAGATCTAAAAAAGGTTTGGATTTTTTTTTTTTTTTTTTTTTTACATATTATGGCTGTACAAGAAGTCCATATTTGACCTACTGAACAAATTTTTGTCCCAAAGGTCAAAAGGTCACTCATTGACTTCCCTTCTGATTCCAATAAGTAGCTTACAGGTCTAAAAATGGTTTGGATTTTTTTTTTTTTTTTTTACATATTATGGCTGTACAAGAAGTCCATATTTGACATACTGAACAATTTTTTTTTCCAAAGGTCAAAAAGGTCACTCATTGACTTTCCTTCTGGTTCCAATAAGTAGCTAAAAGGTCTACAAAAGGTTTCAAATTTTTTTTTTTTACATATTATGGCTGTACAAAGTCCATATTTGACCTACTGAACAAATTTTTGTCCCAAAGGTCAAAAGGTCACTCATTGATTTCCCTTCTGATTCCAATAAGTAGCTGACAGATCTAAAAAAGGTTTGGATTTTTTTTTTTTTTTTTTTTTTACATATTATGGCTGTACAAGAAGTCCATATTTGACCTACTGAACAAATTTTTGTCCCAAAGGTCAAAAGGTCACTCATTGACTTCCCTTCTGATTCCAATAAGTAGCTGACAGATCTAAAAAAGGTTTGGATTTTTTTTTTTTTTTTTTTTTTTTTTACATATTATGGCTGTACAAGAAGTCCATATTTGACATACTGAACAATTTTTTTTTCCAAAGGTCAAAAAGTCACTCATTGACTTTCCTTCTGGTTCCAATAAGTAGCTAAAAGGTCTACAAAAGGTTTCAAATTTTTTTTTTTTAAATATTATGGCTGTACAAGAAGTCCATATTTGACGTACTGGGCAAATTTTTGTCCCAAAGGTCAAAAAGTCACTCATTGACTTCCCTTCTGATTCCAATATGTAGCTTACAGGTCTAAAAATGGTTTGGATTTTTTTTTTATTTTTTATTTTTTTTTTTTTTTTTACATATTATGGCTGTACAAAGTCCATATGTGACCTACTGAACTATTTTTTTTTCCAAAGGTCAAAAAGTCACTCATTGACTTTCCTTCTGGCTCCAATAAGTAGCTAAAAGGTCTACAAAAGGTTTAAATTTTTTTTTTTTTTTTTATATATTATGGCTGTACAAGAAGTCCATATTTGACCTACTGAACAAATTTTTGTCCCAAAGGTCAAAAGGTCACTCATTGACTTCCCTTCTGATTCCAATAAGTAGCTTACAGGTCTAAAAATGGTTTGGATTTTTTTTTTTTTTTTTTTTACATATTATGGCTGTACAAGAAGTCCATATTTGACATACTGAACAATTTTTTTTTCCAAAGGTCAAAAAGTCACTCATTGACTTTCCTTCTGGTTCCAATAAGTAGCTAAAAGGTCAACAAAAGGTAAATTTTTTTTTTTTTTTTTTTTTTTTTTTTTTTTACATATTATGGCTGTACAAAGTCCATATGTGACCTACTGAACAAATTTTTGTCCCAAAGGTCAAAAAGTCACTCATTGACTTCCCTTCTGATTCCAATAAGTAGCTGACAGATCTAAAAAAGGTTTGGAATTTTTTTTTTTTACATATTATGGCTGTACAGAAGTCCATATTTGACCTACTGAACAATTTTTTTTCCCAAAGGTCAAAAAGTCACTCATTGACTTCCCTTCTGATTCCAATAAGTAGCTGACAGATCTAAAAAAGGTTTGGATTTTTTTTTTTTTGCATATTATGGTTGTACAAGAAGTCCATATTTGACCTACTGAACTAATTTTTTTTCCAAAGGTCAAAAAGTCACTCATTGACTTTCCTTCTGGTTCCAATAAGTAGCTAAAAGGTCAACAAAAGGTTAATTTTTTTTTTTTTTTTTTTTTTTTACATATTATGGCTGTACAAAGTCCATTTGTGACCTACTGAACACATTTTTGTCCCAAAGGTCAAAAAGTCACTCATTGACTTCCCTTCTGATTCCAATAAGTAGCTGACAGATCTAAAAAAGGTTTGGATTTTTTTTTTTTTGCATATTATGGCTGTACAAGAAGTCCATATTTGACCTACTGAACTATTTTTTTTTCCAAAGGTCAAAAAGTCACTCATTGACTTTCCTTCTGGCTCCAATAAGTAGCTAAAAGGTCTACAAAAGGTTTAAATTTTTTTTTTTTTTTTTTTTTTACATATTATGGCTGTTTAGAAGTCCATATTTGACCTACTGAACAAATTTTTGTCCCAAAGGTCAAAAGGTCACTCATTGACTTCCCTTCTGATTCCAATAAGTAGCTGACAGATCTAAAAAAGGTTTGGATTTTTTTTTTTTTTTTTTTTTTGTATATTATGGCTGTACAAGAAGTCCATATTTGACCTACTGAACAAATTTTTGTCCCAAAGGTCAAAAGGTCACTCATTGACTTCCCTTCTGATTCCAATAAGTAGCTGACAGATCTAAAAATGGTTTGGATTTTTTTTTTTTTTTACATATTATGGCTGTACAGAAGTCCATATTTGACCTACTGAACAAATTTTTGTCCCGAAGGTCAAAAAGTCACTTATTGACTTTCCTTCTGGTTCCAATAAGTAGCTAAAAGGTCTGCAAAAGGTTTCAATTTTTTTTTTTTAAATATTATGGCTGTACAAAGTCCATATTTGACGTACTGAACAAATTTTTGTCCCAAAGGTCAAAAAGTCACTCATTGACTTCCCTTCTGATTCCAATATGTAGCTTACAGGTCTAAAAATGGTTTGGATTTTTTTTTTTTTTTTTTTTTTTTTTTTACATATTATGGCTGTACAAAGTCCATATGTGACCTACTGAACTAATTTTTTTTCCAAAGGTCAAAAAGTCACTCATTGACTTTCCTTCTGGCTCCAATAAGTAGCTAAAAGGTCTACAAAAGGTTTGGATTTTTTTTTTTTTTTTTTTTTTTTTTTATATTATGGCTGTACAAGAAGTCCATATTTGACCTACTGAACAAATTTTTGTCCCAAAGGTCAAAAGGTCACTCATTGACTTCCCTTCTGATTCCAATAAGTAGCTTACAGGTCTAAAAATGGTTTGGATTTTTTTTTTTTTTTTTTTTACATATTATGGCTGTACAAGAAGTCCATATTTGACATACTGAACAATTTTTTTTCCAAAGGTCAAAAAGTCACTCATTGACTTTCCTTCTGGTTCCAATAAGTAGCTAAAAGGTCAACAAAAGGTTAATTTTTTTTTTTTTTTTTTTTTTTTTTTTTTTTACACATTATGGCTGTACAAAGTTTATATTTGACGTACTGAACAAATTTTTGTCCCAAAGGTCAAAAAGTCACTCATTGACTTCCCTTCTGATTCCAATATGTAGCTTACAGGTCTAAAAATGGTTTGGATTTTTTTTTTTTTTTTTTTTTTTTTTTACATATTATGGCTGTACAAAGTCCATATGTGACCTACTGAACAATTTTTTTTTCCAAAGGTCAAAAAGTCACTCATTGACTTTCCTTCTGGTTCCAATAAGTAGCTAAAAGGTCTACAAAAGGTTTAAAAAAAAATTTTATTTTTATTTTTTACATATTATGGCTGTTTAGAAGTCCATATTTGACCTACTGAACACATTTTTGTCCCAAAGGTCAAAAAGTCACTTATTGACTTTCCTTCTGGTTCCAATAAGTAGCTAAAAGGTCTACAAAAGGTTTCAAATTTTTTTTTTTTTAAATATTATGGCTGTACAAAGTCCATATTTGACGTACTGAGCAAATTTTTGTCCCAAAGGTCAAAAAGTCACTCATTGACTTCCCTTCTGATTCCAATATGTAGCTTACAGGTCTAAAAATGGTTTGGATTTTTTTTTTTTTTTTTTTTTTTTTTTTTTTTACATAATATGGCTGTACAAAGTCCATATTTGACCTACTGAACAAATTTTTGTCCCAAAGGTCAAAAAGTCACTCATTGACTTCCCTTCTGATTCCAATAAGTAGCTGACAGATCTAAAAAAGGTTTGGATTTTTTTTTTTTTTTTTTTTTACATATTATGGCTGTACAAGAAGTCCATATTTGACCTACTGAACAATTTTTTTTTCCAAAGGTCAAAAAGTCACTCATTGACTTTCCTTCTGGTTCCAATAAGTAGCTAAAAGGTCTACAAAAGGTTTAAATTTTTTTTTTTTTTTTTTTTACATATTATTGCTGTTTAGAAGTCCATATTTGACCTACTGAACAAATTTTTGTCCCAAAGGTCAAAAGGTCACTCATTGACTTCCCTTCTGATTCCAATAAGTAGCTGACAGATCTAAAAAAGGTTTGGATTTTTTTTTTTTACATATTATGGCTGTACAGAAGTCCATATTTGACCTACTGAACAAATTTTTGTCCAAAAGGTCAAAAAGTCACTCATTGACTTTCCTTCTGGTTCCAATAAGTAGCTAAAAGGTCAACAAAATGTTAATTTTTTTTTTTTTTTTTTTTTTTTTTTACATATTATGGCTGTACAAAGTCCATATGTGACCTACTGAACAAATTTTTGTCCCAAAGGTCAAAAAGTCACTCATTGACTTCCCTTCTGATTCCAATAAGTAGCTGACAGATCTAAAAAAGGTTTGGAATTTTTTTTTTTTACATATTATGGCTGTACAGAAGTCCATATTTGACCTACTGAACAATTGTTTTTCCCAAAGGTCAAAAAGTCACTCATTGACTTCCCTTCTGATTCCAATAAGTAGCTGACAGATCTAAAAAAGGTTTGGATTTTTTTTTTTTTGCATATTATGGTTGTACAAGAAGTCCATATTTGACCTACTGAACTAATTTTTTTTCCAAAGGTCAAAAAGTCACTCATTGACTTTCCTTCTGGCTCCAATAAGTAGCTAAAAGGTCTACAAAAGGTTTAAATTTTTTTTTTTTTTTTTTTTAACATATTATGGCTGTTTAGAAGTCCATATTTGACCTACTGAACAAATTTTTGTCCCAAAAGTCAAAAGGTCACTCATTGACTTCCCTTCTGATTCCAATAAGTAGCTGACAGATCTAAAAAAGGTTTGGATTTTTTTTTTTTTTTTGTATATTATGGCTGTACAAGAAGTCCATATTTGACCTACTGAACAAATTTTTGTCCCAAAGGTCAAAAGGTCACTCATTGACTTCCCTTCTGATTCCAATAAGTAGCTTACAGGTCTAAAAATGGTTTGGATTTTTTATTTTTTTTTTACATATTATGGCTGTACAGAAGTCCATATTTGACCTACTGAACAAATTTTTGTCCAAAAGGTCAAAAAGTCACTTATTGACTTTCCTTCTGGTTCCAATAAGTAGCTAAAAGGTCTACAAAAGGTTTCAATTTTTTTTTTTTTTTTTTACATATTATGGCTGTACAAGAAGTCCATATTTGACATACTGAACAATTTTTTTTTCCAAAGGTCAAAAAGTCACTCATTGACTTTCCTTCTGGTTCCAATAAGTAGCTAAAAGGTCAACAAAAGGTTAATTTTTTTTTTTTTTTTTTTTTTACATATTATGGCTGTACAAAGTCCATATGTGACCTACTGAACAAATTTTTGTCCCAAAGGTCAAAAAGTCACTCATTGACTTCCCTTCTGATTCCAATAAGTAGCTGACAGATCTAAAAAAGGTTTGGATTTTTTTTTTTTTGCATATTATGGTTGTACAAGAAGTCCATATTTGACCTACTGAACTAATTTTTTTTCCAAAGGTCAAAAAGTCACTCATTGACTTTCCTTCTGGCTCCAATAAGTAGCTAAAAGGTCTACAAAAGGTTTAAAATTTTTTTTTTTTTTTTTTTTAACATATTATGGCTGTTTAGAAGTCCATATTTGACCTACTGAACAAATTTTTGTCCCAAAAGTCAGAAGGTCACTCATTGACTTCCCTTCTGATTCCAATAAGTAGCTGACAGATCTAAAAAAGGTTTGGATTTTTTTTTTTTTTTTTTTTTTTGTATATTATGGCTGTACAAGAAGTCCATATTTGACCTACTGAACAAATTTTTGTCCCAAAGGTCAAAAAGTCACTCATTGACTTCCCTTCTGATTCCAATAAGTAGCTTACAGGTCTAAAAATGGTTTGGATTTTTTATTTTTTTTTTACATATTATGGCTGTACAGAAGTCCATATTTGACCTACTGAACAAATTTTTGTCCCGAAGGTCAAAAAGTCACTTATTGACTTTCCTTCTGGTTCCAATAAGTAGCTAAAAGGTCTACAAAAGGTTTCAAATTTTTTTTTTTTTTAATATTATGGCTGTACAAAGTCCATATTTGACGTACTGAACAAATTTTTGTCCCAAAGGTCAAAAAGTCACTCATTGACTTCCCTTCTGATTCCAATAAGTAGCTGACAGATCTAAAAAAGGTTTGGATTTTTTTTTTTTTTTTTTTTTTTTTTTTTTTTATGGCTGTACAAAGTCCATATGTGACCTACTGAACTAATTTTTTTTCCAAAGGTCAAAAAGTCACTCATTGACTTTCCTTCTGGCTCCAATAAGTAGCTAAAAGGTCTACAAAAGGTTTAAATTTTTTTTTTTTTTTACATATTATGGCTGTTTAGAAGTCCATATTTGACCTACTGAACAAATTTTTGTCCCAAAGGTCAAAAGGTCACTCATTGACTTCCCTTCTGATTCCAATAAGTAGCTGACAGATCTAAAAAAGGTTTGGATTTTTTTTTTTTTTTTTTTTTTTTTTTTTATATTATGGCTGTACAAGAAGTCCATATTTGACCTACTGAACAAATTTTTGTCCCAAAGGTCAAAAGGTCATTCATTGACTTCCCTTCTGGTTCCAATAAGTAGCTTACAGGTCTAAAAATGGTTTGGATTTTTTTTTTTTTTTTTTTTTTACATATTATGGCTGTACAAGAAGTCCATATTTGACATACTGAACAATTTTTTTTTCCAAAGGTCAAAAAGTCATTCATTGACTTTCCTTCTGGTTCCAATAAGTAGCTAAAAGGTCAACAAAAGGTAAAAATTTTTTTTTTTTTTTTTTTTTTTTTTTTACACATTATGGCTGTACAAAGTCCATATTTGACGTACTGAACAAATTTTTGTCCCAAAGGTCAAAAAGTCACTCATTGACTTCCCTTCTGATTCCAATATGTAGCTTACAGGTCTAAAAATGGTTTGGATTTTTTTTTTTTTTTTTTTTTTTTTTTTTACATATTATGGCTGTACAAAGTCCATATGTGACCTACTGAACAATTTTTTTTTCCAAAGGTCAAAAAGTCACTCATTGACTTTCCTTCTGGTTCCAATAAGTAGCTAAAAGGTCTACAAAAGGTTTAAATTTTTATTTTATTTTTATTTTTTACATATTATGGCTGTTTAGAAGTCCATATTTGACCTACTGAACACATTTTTGTCCCAAAGGTCAAAAAGTCACTCATTGACTTCCCTTCTGATTCCAATAAGTAGCTGACAGATCTAAAAAAGGTTTGGATTTTTTTTTTTTGCATATTATGGCTGTACAAGAAGTCCATATGTGACCTACTGAACTAATTTTTTTTCCAAAGGTCAAAAAGTCACTCATTGACTTTCCTTCTGGTTCCAATAAGTAGCTAAAAGGTCTACAAAAGGTTTACATTTTTATTTTATTTTTATTTTTTACATATTATGGCTGTTTAGAAGTCCATATTTGACCTATTGAACACATTTTTGTCCCAAAGGTCAAAAAGTCACTCATTGACTTCCCTTCTGATTCCAATAAGTAGCTGACAGATCTAAAAAAGGTTTGGAATTTTTTTTTTTTTACATATTATGGCTTTACAAGAAGTCCATATTTGACCTACTGAACAATTTTTTTTTCAAAAGGTCAAAAAGTCACTCATTGACTTCCCTTCTGATTCCAATAAGTAGCTTACAGATCTAAAAATGGTTTGGATTTTTTTTTTTTTTTTTACATATTATGGCTGTACAGAAGACCATATTTGACCTACTGAACAAATTTTTGTCCCAAAGGTCAAAAAGTCACTTATTGACTTTCCTTCTGGTTCCAATAAGTAGCTAAAAGGTCTACAAAAGGTTTCAAATTTTTTTTTTTTTTTAAATATTATGGCTGTACAAAGTCCATATTTGACGTACTGAGCAAATTTTTGTCCCAAAGGTCAAAAAGTCACTCATTGACTTCCCTTCTGATTCCAATATGTAGCTTACAGGTCTAAAAATGGTTTGGATTTTTTTTTTTTTTTTTTTTTTTTTTTTTTACATATTATGGCTGTACAAAGTCCATATTTGACCTACTGAACAAATATTTGTCCCAAAGGTCAAAAAGTCACTCATTGACTTTCCTTCTGGCTCCAATAAGTAGCTAAAAGGTCTACAAAAGGTTTAAATTTATTTATTTTTTAATTTTTTTACATATTATGGCTGTTTAGAAGTCCATATTTGACCTACTGAACAAATTTTTGTCCCAAAGGTGAAAAGGTCACTCATTGACTTCCCTTCTGGTTCCAATAAGTAGCTAAAAGGTCTACAAAAGGTTAAAAATTTTTTTTAATTATTATTATTTTTTTTTTTACATATTATGGCTGTACAAAGTCCATATGTGACCTACTGAACAAATTTTTGTCCCAAAGGTCAAAAAGTCACTCATTGACTTCCCTTCTGATTCCAATAAGTAGCTGACAGATCTAAAAAAGGTTTGGAATTTTTTTTTTTTTTTGCATATTATGGCTGTACAGAAGTCCATATTTGACCTACTGAACAGATTTTTATCCCAAAGGTCAAAAAGTCACTCATTGACTTTCCTTCTGATTCCAATAAGTAGCTTACAGGTCTAAAAAGGGTTTAAGTTTTTTTTTTTTTTTTTTTTTTACATATTATGGCTGTACAAGAAATACATATTTGACCTACTGAGCAATTTTTTGTCCCAAAGGTCAAAAAGTCACTCATTGACTTTCCTTCTGGTTCCAATAAGTAGCTAAAAGGTCTACAAAAGGTTTTAATTTTTTTTTTTTTTTTTACATATTATGGCTGTACAAGAAATACATATTTGACCTACTGAACACATTTTTGTCCCAAAGGTCAAAAAGTCACTCATTGACTTTCCTTCTGGTTCCAATAAGTAGCTAAAAGGTCTACAAAAGGTTTAAAAAAATAAATAAAGTATTTATTGTTATTTTTTTTTTTTTTACATATTATGGCTGTACAAGAAGTCCATATTTTACCCACTGAACAAATTTTTGTCCCAAAGGTCAAAAAGTCACTCATTGACTTCCCTTCTGTTTCCAGTAAGTAGCTTACAGGTCTAAACAAGGTTTTTTTGTTTTTTTGTTTGTTTAGTTTTTACATATTATGGCTGTACAAGAAGTCCATATTTGACCTACTGAACAAATTTTTGTCCCAAAGGTCAAAAAGTCACTCATTGACTTCCCTTCTGGTTCCAATTAATTGACTTCCCTTCTGATTCCAATTTTTAGCTTACAGGTCTAAAAAAGGTTTAAATTTTTTAAATAATTTTTTTTTTTTACATATTATGGCTGTACAAGAAATACATATTTGACCTACTGAGCAATTTTTTGTCCCAAAGGTCAAAAAGTCACTCATTGACTTTCCTTCTGGTTCCAATAAGTAGCTAAAAGGTCTACAAAAGGTTTAAATTTTTTTTTTTTTTTTACATATTATGGCTGTACAAGAAATACATATTTGACCTACTGAACACATTTTTGTCCCAAAGGTCAAAAAGTCACTCATTGACTTTCCTTCTGGTTCCAATAAGTAGCTAAAAGGTCTACAAAAGGTTTAAAAAAAATAAATAAAGTATTTATTGTTATTTTTTTTTTTTTTTACATATTATGGCTGTACAAGAAATACATATTTGACCTACTGAGCAAATTTTTGTCCCAAAGGTCAAAAAGTCACTCATTGACTTCCCTTCTGTTTCCAGTAAGTAGCTGACAGATCTAAAAAAGGTTTGGATTTTTTTTTTTTTTTTTTTTTTTGTATATTATGGCTGTACAAGAAGTCCATATTTGACCTACTGAACAAATTTTTGTCCCAAAGGTCAAAAGGTCACTCATTGACTTCCCTTCTGATTCCAATAAGTAGCTTACAGGTCTAAAAATGGTTTGGATTTTTTTTTTTTTTTTTTACATATTATGGCTGTACAAGAAGTCCATATTTGACCTACTGAACAAATTTTTGTCCAAAAGGTCAAAAAGTCACTCATTGACTTTCCTTCTGGTTCCAATAAGTAGCTAAAAGGTCTACAAAAGGTTTTAATTTTTTTTTTTTTTTTACATATTATGGCTGTACAAGAAATACATATTTGACCTACTGAACACATTTTTGTCCCAAAGGTCAAAAAGTCACTCATTGACTTTCCTTCTGGTTCCAATAAGTAGCTAAAAGGTCTACAAAAGGTTTAAAAAAATAAATAAAGTATTTATTGTTTTTTTTTTTTTTTTTACATATTATGGCTGTACAAGAAGTCCATATTTTACCTACTGAACAAATTTTTGTCCCAAAGGTCAAAAAGTCACTCATTGACTTCCCTTCTGTTTCCAGTAAGTAGCTTACAGGTCTAAACAAGGTTTTTTTGTTTTTTTTTTGTTTAGTTTTTACATATTATGGCTGTACAAGAAGTCCATATTTGACCTACTGAACAAATTTTTGTCCCAAACGTCAAAAAGTCACTCATTGACTTCCCTTCTGGTTCCAATTAATTGACTTCCCTTCTGATTCCAATTTTTAGCTTACAGGTCTAAAAAAGGTTTAAATTTTTTAAATAATTTTTTTTTTTTTACATATTATGGCTGTACAAGAAATACATATTTGACCTACTGAGCAATTTTTTGTCCCAAAGGTCAAAAAGTCACTCATTGACTTTCCTTCTGGTTCCAATAAGTAGCTAAAAGGTCTACAAAAGGTTTAAAATTTTTTTTTTTTTTTACATATTATGGCTGTACAAGAAATACATATTTGACCTACTGAACACATTTTTGTCCCAAAGGTCAAAAAGTCACTCATTGACTTTCCTTCTGGTTCCAATAAGTAGCTAAAAGGTCTACAAAAGGTTTAAAAAAAATAAATAAAGTATTTATTGTTATTTTTATTTTTTTTACATATTATGGCTGTACAAGAAATACATATTTGACCTACTGAGCAAATTTTTGTCCCAAAGGTCAAAAAGTCACTCATTGACTTCCCTTCTGTTTCCAGTAAGTAGCTGACAGATCTAAAAAAGGTTTGGATTTTTTTTTTTTTTTTTTTTTTGTATATTATGGCTGTACAAGAAGTCCATATTTGACCTACTGAACAAATTTTTGTCCCAAAGGTCAAAAGGTCACTCATTGACTTCCCTTCTGATTCCAATAAGTAGCTTACAGGTCTAAAAATGGTTTGGATTTTTTTTTTTTTTTTACATATTATGGCTGTACAAGAAGTCCATATTTGACCTACTGAACAAATTTTTGTCCAAAAGGTCAAAAAGTCACTTATTGACTTTCCTTCTGGTTCCAATAAGTAGCTAAAAGGTCTACAAAAGGTTTCAATTGTTTTTTTTTTTTTTTTACATATTATGGCTGTACAAGAAGTCCATATTTGACATACTGAACAAATTTTTGTCCCAAAGGTCAAAAAGTCACTCATTGACTTCCCTTCTGATTCCAATAAGTAGCTGACAGATCTAAAAAAGGTTTGGATTTTTTTTTTTTGCATATTATGGTTGTACAAGAAGTCCATATTTGACCTACTGAACTAATTTTTTTTCCAAAGGTCAAAAAGTCACTCATTGACTTTCCTTCTGGCTCCAATAAGTAGCTAAAAGGTCTACAAAAGGTTTAAATTTTTTTTTTTTTTTTTTAACATATTATGGCTGTTTAGAAGTCCATATTTGACCTACTGAACAAATTTTTGTCCCAAAAGTCAAAAGGTCACTCATTGACTTCCCTTCTGATTCCAATAAGTAGCTGACAGATCTAAAAAAGGTTTGGATTTTTTTTTTTTTTTTTTTTTTTGTATATTATGGCTGTACAAGAAGTCCATATTTGACCTACTGAACAAATTTTTGTCCCAAAGGTCAAAAGGTCACTCATTGACTTCCCTTCTGATTCCAATAAGTAGCTTACAGGTCTAAAAATGGTTTGGATTTTTTATTTTTTTTTACATATTATGGCTGTACAGAAGTCCATATTTGACCTACTGAACAAATTTTTGTCCCGAAGGTCAAAAAGTCACTTATTGACTTTCCTTCTGGTTCCAATAAGTAGCTAAAAGGTCTACAAAAGGTTTAAATTTTTTTTTTTTTTTTTACATATTATGGCTGTTTAGAAGTCCATATTTGACCTACTGAACAAATTTTTGTCCCAAAGGTCAAAAGGTCACTCATTGACTTCCCTTCTGATTCCAATAAGTAGCTGACAGATCTAAAAAAGGTTTGGATTTTTTTTTTTTTTTTTTTTTTTTTTTATATTATGGCTGTACAAGAAGTCCATATTTGACCTACTGAACAAATTTTTGTCCCAAAGGTCAAAAGGTCACTCATTGACTTCCCTTCTGATTCCAATAAGTAGCTTACAGGTCTAAAAATGGTTTGGATTTTTTTTTTTTTTTTTTTTACATATTATGGCTGTACAAGAAGTCCATATTTGACATACTGAACAATTTTTTTTTCCAAAGGTCAAAAAGTCATTCATTGACTTTCCTTCTGGTTCCAATAAGTAGCTTACAGGTCTAAAAATGGTTTGGATTTTTTTTTTTTTTTTTTTTTTTTTTTACACATTATGGCTGTACAAAGTCCATATTTGACGTACTGAACAAATTTTTGTCCCAAAGGTCAAAAAGTCACTCATTGACTTCCCTTCTGATTCCAATATGTAGCTTACAGGTCTAAAAATGGTTTGGATTTTTTTTTTTTTTTTTTTTTTTTTTACATATTATGGCTGTACAAAGTCCATATGTGACCTACTGAACAATTTTTTTTTCCAAAGGTCAAAAAGTCACTCATTGACTTTCCTTCTGGTTCCAATAAGTAGCTAAAAGGTCTACAAAAGGTTTAATTTTTTTTTTTTTTTTTTTTTTTTACATATTATGGCTGTTTAGAAGTCCATATTTGACCTACTGAACACATTTTTGTCCCAAAGGTCAAAAAGTCACTCATTGACTTCCCTTCTGATTCCAATAAGTAGCTAAAAGGTCTACAAAAGGTTTACATTTTTATTTTATTTTTATTTTTTACATATTATGGCTGTTTAGAAGTCCATATTTGACCTATTGAACACATTTTTGTCCCAAAGGTCAAAAAGTCACTCATTGACTTCCCTTCTGATTCCAATAAGTAGCTGACAGATCTAAAAAAGGTTTGGAATTTTTTTTTTTTTTTACATATTATGGCTTTACAAGAAGTCCATATTTGACCTACTGAACAATTTTTTTTTCCAAAGGTCAAAAAGTCACTCATTGACTTCCCTTCTGATTCCAATAAGTAGCTTACAGGTCTAAAAATGGTTTGGATTTTTTTTTTTTTTTTTTTACATATTATGGCTGTACAGAAGTCCATATTTGACCTACTGAACACATTTTTGTCCCAAAGGTCAAAAAGTCACTTATTGACTTTCCTTCTGGTTCCAATAAGTAGCTAAAAGGTCTACAAAAGGTTTCAAAATTTTTTTTTTTTTAAATATTATGGCTGTACAAAGTCCATATTTGACGTACTGAGCAAATTTTTGTCCCAAAGGTCAAAAAGTCACTCATTGACTTCCCTTCTGATTCCAATATGTAGCTTACAGGTCTAAAAATGGTTTGGATTTTTTTTTTTTTTTTTTTTTTTTTACATATTATGGCTGTACAAAGTCCATATTTGACCTACTGAACAAATTTTTGTCCCAAAGGTCAAAAAGTCACTCATTGACTTTCCTTCTGGCTCCAATAAGTAGCTAAAAGGTCTACAAAAGGTTTAAATTTATTTATTTTTTAATTTTTTTACATATTATGGCTGTTTAGAAGTCCATATTTGACCTACTGAACAAATTTTTGTCCCAAAGGTGAAAAGGTCACTCATTGACTTCCCTTCTGGTTCCAATAAGTAGCTAAAAGGTCTACAAAAGGTTAAAAAAATTTTTTAATTATTATTATTTTTTTTTTTACATATTATGGCTGTACAAAGTCCATATGTGACCTACTGAACAAATTTTTGTCCCAAAGGTCAAAAAGTCACTCATTGACTTCCCTTCTGATTCCAATAAGTAGCTGACAGATCTAAAAAAGGTTTGGAATTTTTTTTTTTTTTGCATATTATGGCTGTACAGAAGTCCATATTTGACCTACTGAACAGATTTTTATCCCAAAGGTCAAAAAGTCACTCATTGACTTTCCTTCTGATTCCAATAAGTAGCTTACAGGTCTAAAAAGGGTTTAAGTTTTTTTTTTTTTTTTTTTTTTTTACATATTATGGCTGTACAAGAAATACATATTTGACCTACTGAGCAATTTTTTGTCCCAAAGGTCAAAAAGTCACTCATTGACTTTCCTTCTGGTTCCAATAAGTAGCTAAAAGGTCTACAAAAGGTTTTAATTTTTTTTTTTTTTTTTTACATATTATGGCTGTACAAGAAATACATATTTGACCTACTGAACACATTTTTGTCCCAAAGGTCAAAAAGTCACTCATTGACTTTCCTTCTGGTTCCAATAAGTAGCTAAAAGGTCTACAAAAGGTTTAAAAAAATAAATAAAGTATTTATTGTTATTTTTTTTTTTTTTACATATTATGGCTGTACAAGAAGTCCATATTTTACCTACTGAACAAATTTTTGTCCCAAAGGTCAAAAAGTCACTCATTGACTTCCCTTCTGGTTCCAATAAGTAGCTTAAAGGTCTAAAAAAGGTTAAAATTTATTTATTTATTTATTTTTATTTTTTTACATTTTACGGCTGTACAAAGTCCATATTTGACCTACTGAACAAATTTTTGTCCCAAAGGTCAAAAAGTCACTCATTGACTTCCCTTCTGGTTCCAATTAATTGACTTCCCTTCTGATTCCAATTTTTAGCTTACAGGTCTAAAAAAGGTTTAAATTTTTTAAATAATTTTTTTTTTTTACATATTATGGCTGTACAAGAAATACATATTTGACCTACTGAGCAATTTTTTGTCCCAAAGGTCAAAAAGTCACTCATTGACTTTCCTTCTGGTTCCAATAAGTAGCTAAAAGGTCTACAAAAGGTTTTAATTTTTTTTTTTTTTACATATTATGGCTGTACAAGAAATACATATTTGACCTACTGAACACATTTTTGTCCCAAAGGTCAAAAAGTCACTCATTGACTTTCCTTCTGGTTCCAATAAGTAGCTAAAAGGTCTACAAAAGGTTTAAAAAAAATAAATAAAGTATTTATTGTTATTTTTATTTTTTTTTACATATTATGGCTGTACAAGAAGTCCATATTTGACCTACTGAACAAATTTTTGTCCCAAAGGTCAAAAAGTCACTCATTGACTTCCCTTCTGGTTCCAATAAGTAGCTTAAAGGTCTAAAAAAGGTTAAAATTTATTTATTTTTTTATTTTTATTTTTTTACATTTTACGGCTGTACAAAGTCCATATTTGACCTACTGAACAAATTTTTGTCCCAAAGGTCAAAAAGTCACTCATTGACTTCCCTTCTGGTTCCAATTAATTGACTTCCCTTCTGATTCCAATTTTTAGCTTACAGGTCTAAAAAAGTTTAAATTTTTTAAATATTTTTTTTTTAAATACATATTATGGCTGTACAAGAAGTCCATATTTGACCTACTGAACAATTTTTTGTCCCAAAGGTCAAAAAGTCACTCATTGACTTTCCTTCTGGTTCCAATTAGTAGCTAAAAGGTCTACAAAAGGTTTAATATATATATATATATTACATATTATGGCTGTACAGATGTCCATATTTGACCTACTGAACATACTTTTGTTCCAAAGGTCAAAAAGTCACTCATTGATTTCCCTTCTGATTCCAATAAGTAGCTAAAAGGTCTATAAAAGGTTTAAAAAAATTTTTTTTTTTTTTTTTTTTTTTTTTACATATTATGGCTGTACAGAAGTCCATATTTGACCTACTGAAATTTTTTTTTGTCCCAAAGGTCAAAAAGTCCCTCATTGATTTCCCTTCTGATTCCAGTAAGTAGCTTACAGGTCTAAAGAAGGTTTAAGTGTTTTTTTTTTTTTTTTTTTTTTTACATATTATGGCTGTACAAGAAGTCCATATTTGACCTACTGAGCAAATGTTTGCCCCAAACGTCAAAAAGTCACTCATTGACTTTCCTTCTGGTTCCAAGAAGTAGCTAAAAGGTCTACAAAAGGTTTTAATTTTTTTTTCTTTTTACATGTTATGGCTGTACAAGAAGTCCATATTTGACCTACTGAACAAATTTTTGTCCCAAAGGTCAAAAAGTAACTCATTGACTTTCCTTCTGGTTCCAATAAGTAGCTAAAAGGTCTACAAAAGGTTATAATTTTTTTTTTTTTTTTTTTTTTACATATTATGGCTGTACAAAGTCCATATTTGACCTACTGAACAATTTTTTGTTCCAAAGGTCAAAAAGTCACTCATTGACTTTCCTTCTGATTCCAATTAGTAGCTAAAAGGTCTACAAAAGGTTTAATATATATATATATATATATATATATATATATATATATATATATATATATATATATATATATATATATATATATATATATATATATATATATATATATATATATATATATGAGTGTTCTTCTGAGATCGTGATGTGACGCGCGCCCGGTGATCTCAGCGAAAACACCACCCAAAATCATTACATAGAATGGCAAAATGGCGGCCACCAGAACGCGAGAGCTGCCATTCTATCTAATATTTCTAATCTAGTATATCTCACAGACAGTAAAAGTATATGTCTATAAACTAAAATAACGTGGTGTTCGTGTCTTCAACTCCCTCGACGACTAATCTTTCTTACTAATCTTTCTTCTTTCATTCTAACTCCAGACTAAATTGAAATTTTGACAATAAATGTTCAAATTTAGTGGGGGTTTTTTTTTTTTTGTTGAGAAAACGAAAAGGGGAGAATAGCCTATATATATATATATATATATATATATATATATTTTTTTTTATATATATATATATATATATATATATATATATATATATATATATATATATATATATATATATATATATATATATATATATATATATATATATATATATATATATATATATATATATATATATATATATATATTGTTACGGCCATAACCAGCAAATAAGGCTCATTAATCAAATTAACTTAAACAGCTGATTCGGACCGAACACATAAATCAATCACAGACACAAAGTAACGCTTCAAGACGCCATGTACGCCTTCATTTACTATAAAAAATGAACAAGAGAAACAAATGTACACAACCCAAAAGAGAATACAAATCAGAATCCAAATCAGGTCAACCTATTAACAAACATAAATCAAACAAGTAATAAACAACAGTAAACTGGTAGGACAACTAAGAAAGTAAACAGAGAACACCTGCCTACGCCTGTACTCAGCAGTTCTTACCTGGCTTCCGACAAAACAAAGACAAGTGAATCTTCCGGGTCTCTGCTTACCTCCATACTCTTTCTAAATAACCATAAAGTGACATAATGAAATAATTCCTACCAGTTACTGAACTTATGGAAAAGTGAGTAAATAATGCTAAGTCTCAACAAATAATTATACTCAACAAAACCACAAAGAACCTAATAAAGAAAGGAGAACGGAGAGGCGAGGAGAGCGGCAGCCGTGATGTCCACAGGACACGAGATGAGAGAGAGAGACCATCCATGTCGCCGCCAACGCCCTTTTATCCGGTATCCCGGGTGACGTCATGTCTTTGTCACAAGTTGGGGAATTCCCCCGCCACCTATGGACTCAAAACGGTATCAGCACAAATATACGTAACAATATATATATATATATATATATATATATATATATATATATATATATATATATATATATATATATATATATATATATATATATATATATATATATATATATATATATATAATTATTTTGCAATGTAGTTACACAGAAAATACAGTAAATTTGTACTTGTTGTACTTATTGTGTTTAATGTTCAATTACATTGCATTTAATTCATGTTTGTCCTTTCTTATTGTGTTGATAATAAAATCTTTTAAGCTATTACCTGCACAGTAAATTCCCCGGTGTTGAATTAACACCGCTCGGTGTTCATATGGGAACCACCCGCAGGGTGTTAAAGTAACACTGAAGCAGTGTTAGAGTTAATAAGATACTTAAGTGATTAATTGAGTGATGATTGTTTGATTATTGAAGACACCTGATGATAATGAGCAGAATCACTGAAGAAAAGAGAAACACAAAACTACAACTGACTTCAGCCACAGCCTTAGATGAAATCAACTGAAGACATTAAATCTCTCTTTTTACTAACCAGATTGACTTTATTTCTGACATCTACAGAAGCTCTTATTGAGAATGAACAGAGGTTTAGAGGTTGATGTTGTATTGAAAATATTTGGTCACCATTATGGTGATCATTGTTTCATTTAGTTGTGCAGTTTGACTCTTGGCTTTTGATGTCAGTTTGTGGTCTTTGTAACAGTGTTTACTCAAACACAAACACCAAATTTTTTGCGAAAGAAGCCATAAACAAAGCTGATCATATGATATATCTTTCAACATCATAGACGAGACGGATAATTGACACATAAAATATAAAATTGTCAAATTGTTATTAGTATTTAACCAGCAATCATTTCTTTCCAGATATCAAAATATGACTGATCTGTGGCAGTAAAGCATTTATGGTGAAAATCTATTAAAACAACTTTTATTAACATTTCGATTATCGAATGTGGTTTATAATAAGAGAGATTTAATGTCTTTTCAGTTGATGTCATCTTAAGCTGTGGCTGTGTTTCTCTGTCCTTCAGTGATTACCAAGATAACCAAGAAAAACATGTGATTAGGTGATGATCATCACATTGATTATGATTATAGTGGTGATCTGTTATTAAATTTTGTATTATTCATAATAGTGACCATGTGATTCTACAGAATGTAATCAGCACTATTGTGGCAATCTGATAATATGCTGGACTTAAATAGTTCTCAAAAGGTTTTAATCTATGCACAAACTAGACACACACAGACATCAAGAATCAGTGTATGAATCTCAACACTGGTGACAATCAATAAAAAGATTCATGCTGCAATGCATGCTGGTACCACCAATCAAAACACCCCGATGGGTCCCAGCATGCATTGCGGCATGAATAAATTATGCATCTGAATTGAGACAAATTTTCTTTGAATCTTACTAATTGCTTTTACTTTTGTATTTTATTTTACTTTTTGTGACTTTTTGTAGCTTGTTTTATGTTCAGAGTGGATCTGGTTATCTGATTTTTTTTATTGTCACCAGTGTTGAGTTTCATTCACTGATTATCGATATCTGTGTGTGTCTAAATGATGCTGAAGATAAATCCCCTTTGAGCTCACATTTTTCTGAAAATCATATTGTAATAACAATGCTAAGTTTAAACTGTCAAATCATATGGTCACTATTATGACTACTATACACTATAACTAGAGCGTTAAACTCTAAATGGAATCAGTGATTCAGGCCAATACATTAATATGTCATTATCACCCAATCACAGATTCTTTTGCCATAACAAATGTGTTTTTATACACACAGTGAAAGTAGCCAGAGAATCATTAAAGTTAAAAAGAAAAGGGTCAAGAGCCCAACTAAAGCAAACACTGATCACCAGTATGGTAACTATTAAAATGCAGTTTGACTGAAAGTGGTTATGAAAATTTGCCTGACGTCGTCATACTCAATTCTAGTCAGAATATGAACTGCCCAAAGAAAAATGTTGTGGGCGCGGCTAAGTTCGGCTGGCATCCAGGCTATATAAATTTTTTTTAAATAATATTTTAATAAAGTCAGTCTGGTTAGTAATGTGTGAAGCAGGTAATGCTGTTTGTGGAGTTGTTTAATCCTCCTCTGCTGAGATCTTCAGAGAATTAATGTCTTCTTTTAACTTCAATTGATTTAATCTAAAGCTGTGGCTGAAGTCAGTTGTAGTTCTTGTGTTTCTCATCACTAATGGTCAATCATCACTTAATTAAACACTTAATTATCTCATTAACTTTAACACTTCTTAAGTGTTACTTTTAACACCCTGTAGTGTGGACACATATGTACACTGAGGAGTGTTAATTTAACACTGGGGATTTTGCTGTGTACTGAACATATTTTTGGCCCACGAGTCCTTAAACATTAACTTACTATATATACTCATTGACTTCCCTTCTGTTTCCAATAAGTAGCTGACAGATCTAAAAAAGGTTTGGAATTTTTTTTTTTTACATATTATGGCTTTACAAGAAGTCCATATTTGACCTACTGAACAATTTTATTTTCCAAAGGTCAAAAAGTCACTCATTGACTTCCCTTCTGATTCCAATAAGTAGCTGACAGATCTAAAAAAGGTTTGGAATTTTTTTTTTTTTTTTACATATTATGGCTGTACAGAAGTCCATATTTGACCTACTGAACAAATTTTTGTCCAAAAGGTCAAAAAGTCACTCATTGACTTTCCTTCTGGTTCCAATAAGTAGCTAAAAGGTCAACAAAATGTAAATTTTTTTTTTTTTATTTTTTTTTTTTTTTTTTTTACATATTATGGCTGTACAAAGTCCATATGTGACCTACTGAACAAATTTTTGTCCCAAAGGTCAAAAAGTCACTCATTGACTTCCCTTCTGATTCCAATAAGTAGCTGACAGATCTAAAAAAGGTTTGGAATTTTTTTTTTTTACATATTATGGCTGTACAGAAGTCCATATTTGACCTACTGAACTAATTTTTTTTCCAAAGGTCAAAAAGTCACTCATTGACTTTCCTTCTGGTTCCAATAAGTAGCTAAAAGGTCTACAAAAGGTTTAAAAAAAATAAATAAAGTATTTATTGTTATTTTTATTTTTTTTACATATTATGGCTGTACAAGAAATACATATTTGACCTACTGAGCAAATTTTTGTCCCAAAGGTCAAAAAGTCACTCATTGACTTCCCTTCTGTTTCCAGTAAGTAGCTGACAGATCTAAAAAAGGTTTGGATTTTTTTTTTTTTTTTTTTTTTTTGTATATTATGGCTGTACAAGAAGTCCATATTTGACCTACTGAACAAATTTTTGTCCCAAAGGTCAAAAGGTCACTCATTGACTTCCCTTCTGATTCCAATAAGTAGCTTACAGGTCTAAAAATGGTTTGGATTTTTTTTTTTTTTTTACATATTATGGCTGTACAAGAAGTCCATATTTGACCTACTGAACAAATTTTTGTCCAAAAGGTCAAAAAGTCACTTATTGACTTTCCTTCTGGTTCCAATAAGTAGCTAAAAGGTCTACAAAAGGTTTCAATTTTTTTTTTTTTTTTTTACATATTATGGCTGTACAAGAAGTCCATATTTGACATACTGAACAAATTTTTGTCCCAAAGGTCAAAAAGTCACTCATTGACTTCCCTTCTGATTCCAATAAGTAGCTGACAGATCTAAAAAAGGTTTGGATTTTTTTTTTTTGCATATTATGGTTGTACAAGAAGTCCATATTTGACCTACTGAACTAATTTTTTTTCCAAAGGTCAAAAAGTCACTCATTGACTTTCCTTCTGGCTCCAATAAGTAGCTAAAAGGTCTACAAAAGGTTTAATTTTTTTTTTTTTTTTTTAACATATTATGGCTGTTTAGAAGTCCATATTTGACCTACTGAACAAATTTTTGTCCCAAAAGTCAAAAGGTCACTCATTGACTTCCCTTCTGATTCCAATAAGTAGCTGACAGATCTAAAAAAGGTTTGGATTTTTTTTTTTTTTTTTTTTTTTGTATATTATGGCTGTACAAGAAGTCCATATTTGACCTACTGAACAAATTTTTGTCCCAAAGGTCAAAAGGTCACTCATTGACTTCCCTTCTGATTCCAATAAGTAGCTTACAGGTCTAAAAATGGTTTGGATTTTTTATTTTTTTTTACATATTATGGCTGTACAGAAGTCCATATTTGACCTACTGAACAAATTTTTGTCCCGAAGGTCAAAAAGTCACTTATTGACTTTCCTTCTGGTTCCAATAAGTAGCTAAAAGGTCTACAAAAGGTTTAAATTTTTTTTTTTTTTTTTTACATATTATGGCTGTTTAGAAGTCCATATTTGACCTACTGAACAAATTTTTGTCCCAAAGGTCAAAAGGTCACTCATTGACTTCCCTTCTGATTCCAATAAGTAGCTGACAGATCTAAAAAAGGTTTGGATTTTTTTTTTTTTTTTTTTTTTTTTTTATATTATGGCTGTACAAGAAGTCCATATTTGACCTACTGAACAAATTTTTGTCCCAAAGGTCAAAAGGTCACTCATTGACTTCCCTTCTGATTCCAATAAGTAGCTTACAGGTCTAAAAATGGTTTGGATTTTTTTTTTTTTTTTTTTACATATTATGGCTGTACAAGAAGTCCATATTTGACATACTGAACAATTTTTTTTTCCAAAGGTCAAAAAGTCATTCATTGACTTTCCTTCTGGTTCCAATAAGTAGCTTACAGGTCTAAAAATGGTTTGGATTTTTTTTTTTTTTTTTTTTTTTTTTTTACACATTATGGCTGTACAAAGTCCATATTTGACGTACTGAACAAATTTTTGTCCCAAAGGTCAAAAAGTCACTCATTGACTTCCCTTCTGATTCCAATATGTAGCTTACAGGTCTAAAAATGGTTTGGATTTTTTTTTTTTTTTTTTTTTTTTTTACATATTATGGCTGTACAAAGTCCATATGTGACCTACTGAACAATTTTTTTTTCCAAAGGTCAAAAAGTCACTCATTGACTTTCCTTCTGGTTCCAATAAGTAGCTAAAAGGTCTACAAAAGGTTTAATTTTTTTTTTTTTTTTTTTTTTTTACATATTATGGCTGTTTAGAAGTCCATATTTGACCTACTGAACACATTTTTGTCCCAAAGGTCAAAAAGTCACTCATTGACTTCCCTTCTGATTCCAATAAGTAGCTAAAAGGTCTACAAAAGGTTTACATTTTTATTTTATTTTTATTTTTTACATATTATGGCTGTTTAGAAGTCCATATTTGACCTATTGAACACATTTTTGTCCCAAAGGTCAAAAAGTCACTCATTGACTTCCCTTCTGATTCCAATAAGTAGCTGACAGATCTAAAAAAGGTTTGGAATTTTTTTTTTTTTTACATATTATGGCTTTACAAGAAGTCCATATTTGACCTACTGAACAATTTTTTTTTCCAAAGGTCAAAAAGTCACTCATTGACTTCCCTTCTGATTCCAATAAGTAGCTTACAGGTCTAAAAATGGTTTGGATTTTTTTTTTTTTTTTTTTTACATATTATGGCTGTACAGAAGTCCATATTTGACCTACTGAACACATTTTTGTCCCAAAGGTCAAAAAGTCACTTATTGACTTTCCTTCTGGTTCCAATAAGTAGCTAAAAGGTCTACAAAAGGTTTCAAAATTTTTTTTTTTTTAAATATTATGGCTGTACAAAGTCCATATTTGACCTACTGAACAAATTTTTGTCCCAAAGGTCAAAAAGTCACTCATTGACTTCCCTTCTGATTCCAATATGTAGCTTACAGGTCTAAAAATGGTTTGGATTTTTTTTTTTTTTTTTTTTTTTTACATATTATGGCTGTACAAAGTCCATATTTGACCTACTGAACAAATTTTTGTCCCAAAGGTCAAAAAGTCACTCATTGACTTTCCTTCTGGCTCCAATAAGTAGCTAAAAGGTCTACAAAAGGTTTAAATTTATTTATTTTTTAATTTTTTTTACATATTATGGCTGTTTAGAAGTCCATATTTGACCTACTGAACAAATTTTTGTCCCAAAGGTGAAAAGGTCACTCATTGACTTCCCTTCTGGTTCCAATAAGTAGCTAAAAGGTCTACAAAAGGTTAAAAAAATTTTTTAATTATTATTATTTTTTTTTTTTACATATTATGGCTGTACAAAGTCCATATGTGACCTACTGAACAAATTTTTGTCCCAAAGGTCAAAAAGTCACTCATTGACTTCCCTTCTGATTCCAATAAGTAGCTGACAGATCTAAAAAAGGTTTGGAATTTTTTTTTTTTTTGCATATTATGGCTGTACAGAAGTCCATATTTGACCTACTGAACAGATTTTTATCCCAAAGGTCAAAAAGTCACTCATTGACTTTCCTTCTGATTCCAATAAGTAGCTTACAGGTCTAAAAAGGGTTTAAGTTTTTTTTTTTTTTTTTTTTTTTTACATATTATGGCTGTACAAGAAATACATATTTGACCTACTGAGCAATTTTTTGTCCCAAAGGTCAAAAAGTCACTCATTGACTTTCCTTCTGGTTCCAATAAGTAGCTAAAAGGTCTACAAAAGGTTTTAATTTTTTTTTTTTTTTTACATATTATGGCTGTACAAGAAATACATATTTGACCTACTGAACACATTTTTGTCCCAAAGGTCAAAAAGTCACTCATTGACTTCCCTTCTGGTTCCAATAAGTAGCTTAAAGGTCTAAAAAAGGTTAAAATTTATTTATTTATTTATTTTTATTTTTTTACATTTTACGGCTGTACAAAGTCCATATTTGACCTACTGAACAAATTTTTGTCCCAAAGGTCAAAAAGTCACTCATTGACTTCCCTTCTGGTTCCAATTAATTGACTTCCCTTCTGATTCCAATTTTTAGCTTACAGGTCTAAAAAAGGTTTAAATTTTTTAAATAATTTTTTTTTTTTACATATTATGGCTGTACAAGAAATACATATTTGACCTACTGAGCAATTTTTTGTCCCAAAGGTCAAAAAGTCACTCATTGACTTTCCTTCTGGTTCCAATAAGTAGCTAAAAGGTCTACAAAAGGTTTTAATTTTTTTTTTTTACATATTATGGCTGTACAAGAAATACATATTTGACCTACTGAACACATTTTTGTCCCAAAGGTCAAAAAGTCACTCATTGACTTTCCTTCTGGTTCCAATAAGTAGCTAAAAGGTCTACAAAAGGTTTAAAAAAAATAAATAAAGTATTTATTGTTATTTTTATTTTTTTTACATATTATGGCTGTACAAGAAGTCCATATTTGACCTACTGAACAAATTTTTGTCCCAAAGGTCAAAAAGTCACTCATTGACTTCCCTTCTGGTTCCAATAAGTAGCTTAAAGGTCTAAAAAAGGTTAAAATTTATTTATTTATTTATTTTTATTTTTTTACATTTTACGGCTGTACAAAGTCCATATTTGACCTACTGAACAAATTTTTGTCCCAAAGGTCAAAAAGTCACTCATTGACTTCCCTTCTGGTTCCAATTAATTGACTTCCCTTCTGATTCCAATTTTTAGCTTACAGGTCTAAAAAAGTTTAAATTTTTTAAATATTTTTTTTTAAATACATATTATGGCTGTACAAGAAGTCCATATTTGACCTACTGAACAATTTTTTGTCCCAAAGGTCAAAAAGTCACTCATTGACTTTCCTTCTGGTTCCAATTAGTAGCTAAAAGGTCTACAAAAGGTTTAATATATATATATATATTACATATTATGGCTGTACAGATGTCCATATTTGACCTACTGAACATACTTTTGTTCCAAAGGTCAAAAAGTCACTCATTGATTTCCCTTCTGATTCCAATAAGTAGCTAAAAGGTCTATAAAAGGTTTAAAAAAAATTTTTTTTTTTTTTTTTTTTTTTACATATTATGGCTGTACAGAAGTCCATATTTGACCTACTGAAATTTTTTTTTGTCCCAAAGGTCAAAAAGTCCCTCATTGATTTCCCTTCTGATTCCAGTAAGTAGCTTACAGGTCTAAAGAAGGTTTAAGTGTTTTTTTTTTTTTTTTTTTTTTTACATATTATGGCTGTACAAGAAGTCCATATTTGACCTACTGAGCAAATGTTTGCCCCAAACGTCAAAAAGTCACTCATTGACTTTCCTTCTGGTTCCAAGAAGTAGCTAAAAGGTCTACAAAAGGTTTTAATTTTTTTTTTCTTTTTACATGTTATGGCTGTACAAGAAGTCCATATTTGACCTACTGAACAAATTTTTGTCCCAAAGGTCAAAAAGTAACTCATTGACTTTCCTTCTGGTTCCAATAAGTAGCTAAAAGGTCTACAAAAGGTTATAATTTTTTTTTTTTTTTTTTTTTTACATATTATGGCTGTACAAAGTCCATATTTGACCTACTGAACAATTTTTTGTTCCAAAGGTCAAAAAGTCACTCATTGACTTCCCTTCTGGTTCCAATAAGTAGCTTACAGGTCTAAAAAAGGTTTAAGTGTTTTTTGTTTTTTTTTGTTGTTTTTTTTACATATTATGGCTGTACAAGAAGTCCATATTTGACCTACTGAACAAATTTTTGTCCCAAAGGTCAAAAAGTCACTCATTGACTTTCCTTCTGATTCCAATTAGTAGCTAAAAGGTCTACAAAAGGTTTAATATATATATATATATATATATATATATATATATATATATATATATATATATATATATATATATATATATATATATATATATATATATATATGAGTGTTCTTCTGAGATCGTGATGTGACGCGCGCCCGGTGATCTCAGCGAAAACACCACCCAAAATCATTACATAGAATGGCAAAATGGCGGCCACCAGAACGCGAGAGCTGCCATTCTATCTAATATTTCTAATCTAGTATATCTCACAGACAGTAAAAGTATATGTCTATAAACTAAAATAACGTGGTGTTCGTGTCTTCAACTCCCTCGACGACTAATCTTTCTTACTAATCTTTCTTCTTTCATTCTAACTCCAGACTAAATTGAAATTTTGACAATAAATGTTCAAATTTAGTGGGGTTTTTTTTTTTTTTGTTGAGAAAACGAAAAGGGGAGAATAGCCTATATATATATATATATATATATATATATTTTTTTTTTTATATATATATATATATATATATATATATATATATATATATATATATATATATATATATATATATATATATATATATATATATATATATATATATATATATATATATATATATTGTTACGGCCATAACCAGCAAATAAGGCTCATTAATCAAATTAACTTAAACAGCTGATTCGGACCGAACACATAAATCAATCACAGACACAAAGTAACGCTTCAAGACGCCATGTACGCCTTCATTTACTATAAAAAATGAACAAGAGAAACAAATGTACACAACCCAAAAGAGAATACAAATCAGAATCCAAATCAGGTCAACCTATTAACAAACATAAATCAAACAAGTAATAAACAACAGTAAACTGGTAGGACAACTAAGAAAGTAAACAGAGAACACCTGCCTACGCCTGTACTCAGCAGTTCTTACCTGGCTTCCGACAAAACAAAGACAAGTGAATCTTCCGGGTCTCTGCTTACCTCCATACTCTTTCTAAATAACCATAAAGTGACATAATGAAATAATTCCTACCAGTTACTGAACTTATGGAAAAGTGAGTAAATAATGCTAAGTCTCAACAAATAATTATACTCAACAAAACCACAAAGAACCTAATAAAGAAAGGAGAACGGAGAGGCGAGGAGAGCGGCAGCCGTGATGTCCACAGGACACGAGATGAGAGAGAGAGACCATCCATGTCGCCGCCAACGCCCTTTTATCCGGTATCCCGGGTGACGTCATGTCTTTGTCACAAGTTGGGGAATTCCCCCGCCACCTATGGACTCAAAACGGTATCAGCACAAATATACGTAACAATATATATATATATATATATATATATATATATATATATATATATATATATATATATATATATATATATAATTATTTTGCAATGTAGTTACACAGAAAATACAGTAAATTTGTACTTGTTGTACTTATTGTGTTTAATGTTCAATTACATTGCATTTAATTCATGTTTGTCCTTTCTTATTGTGTTGATAATAAAATCTTTTAAGCTATTACCTGCACAGTAAATTCCCCGGTGTTGAATTAACACCGCTCGGTGTTCATATGGGAACCACCCGCAGGGTGTTAAAGTAACACTGAAGCAGTGTTAGAGTTAATAAGATACTTAAGTGATTAATTGAGTGATGATTGTTTGATTATTGAAGACACCTGATGATAATGAGCAGAATCACTGAAGAAAAGAGAAACACAAGAACTACAACTGACTTCAGCCACAGCCTTAGATGAAATCAACTGAAGACATTAAATCTCTCTTTTTACTAACCAGATTGACTTTATTTCTGACATCTACAGAAGCTCTTATTGAGAATGAACAGAGGTTTAGAGGTTGATGTTGTATTGAAAATATTTGGTCACCATTATGGTGATCATTGTTTCATTTAGTTGTGCAGTTTGACTCTTGGCTTTTGATGTCAGTTTGTGGTCTTTGTAACAGTGTTTACTCAAACACAAACACCAAATTTTTTGCGAAAGAAGCCATAAACAAAGCTGATCATATGATATATCTTTCAACATCATAGACGAGACGGATAATTGACACATAAAATATAAAATTGTCAAATTGTTATTAGTATTTAACCAGCAATCATTTCTTTCCAGATATCAAAATATGACTGATCTGTGGCAGTAAAGCATTTATGGTGAAAATCTATTAAAACAACTTTTATTAACATTTCGATTATCGAATGTGGTTTATAATAAGAGAGATTTAATGTCTTTTCAGTTGATGTCATCTTAAGCTGTGGCTGTGTTTCTCTGTCCTTCAGTGATTACCAAGATAACCAAGAAAAACATGTGATTAGGTGATGATCATCACATTGATTATGATTATAGTGGTGATCTGTTATTAAATTTTGTATTATTCATAATAGTGACCATGTGATTCTACAGAATGTAATCAGCACTATTGTGGCAATCTGATAATATGCTGGACTTAAATAGTTCTCAAAAGGTTTTAATCTATGCACAAACTAGACACACACAGACATCAAGAATCAGTGTATGAATCTCAACACTGGTGACAATCAATAAAAAGATTCATGCTGCAATGCATGCTGGTACCACCAATCAAAACACCCCGATGGGTCCCAGCATGCATTGCGGCATGAATAAATTATGCATCTGAATTGAGACAAATTTTCTTTGAATCTTACTAATTGCTTTTACTTTTGTATTTTATTTTACTTTTTGTGACTTTTTGTAGCTTGTTTTATGTTCAGAGTGGATCTGGTTATCTGATTTTTTTTATTGTCACCAGTGTTGAGTTTCATTCACTGATTATCGATATCTGTGTGTGTCTAAATGATGCTGAAGATAAATCCCCTTTGAGCTCACATTTTTCTGAAAATCATATTGTAATAACAATGCTAAGTTTAAACTGTCAAATCATATGGTCACTATTATGACTACTATACACTATAACTAGAGCGTTAAACTCTAAATGGAATCAGTGATTCAGGCCAATACATTAATATGTCATTATCACCCAATCACAGATTCTTTTGCCATAACAAATGTGTTTTTATACACACAGTGAAAGTAGCCAGAGAATCATTAAAGTTAAAAAGAAAAGGGTCAAGAGCCCAACTAAAGCAAACACTGATCACCAGTATGGTAACTATTAAAATGCAGTTTGACTGAAAGTGGTTATGAAAATTTGCCTGACGTCGTCATACTCAATTCTAGTCAGAATATGAACTGCCCAAAGAAAAATGTTGTGGGCGCGGCTAAGTTCGGCTGGCATCCAGGCTATATAAATTTTTTTTAAATAATATTTTAATAAAGTCAGTCTGGTTAGTAATGTGTGAAGCAGGTAATGCTGTTTGTGGAGTTGTTTAATCCTCCTCTGCTGAGATCTTCAGAGAATTAATGTCTTCTTTTAACTTCAATTGATTTAATCTAAAGCTGTGGCTGAAGTCAGTTGTAGTTCTTGTGTTTCTCATCACTAATGGTCAATCATCACTTAATTAAACACTTAATTATCTCATTAACTTTAACACTTCTTAAGTGTTACTTTTAACACCCTGTAGTGTGGACACATATGTACACTGAGGAGTGTTAATTTAACACTGGGGATTTTGCTGTGTACTGAACATATTTTTGGCCCACGAGTCCTTAAACATTAACTTACTATATATACTCATTGACTTCCCTTCTGATTCCAATAAGTAGCTGACAGATCTAAAAAAGGTTTGGAATTTTTTTTTTTTACATATTATGGCTTTACAAGAAGTCCATATTTGACCTACTGAACAATTTTATTTTCCAAAGGTCAAAAAGTCACTCATTGACTTCCCTTCTGATTCCAATAAGTAGCTGACAGATCTAAAAAAGGTTTGGAATTTTTTTTTTTTTTTTTACATATTATGGCTGTACAGAAGTCCATATTTGACCTACTGAACAAATTTTTGTCCAAAAGGTCAAAAAGTCACTCATTGACTTTCCTTCTGGTTCCAATAAGTAGCTAAAAGGTCAACAAAATGTAAATTTTTTTTTTTTTTTTTTATTTATTTTTTTTTACATATTATGGCTGTACAAAGTCCATATGTGACCTACTGAACAAATTTTTGTCCCAAAGGTCAAAAAGTCACTCATTGACTTCCCTTCTGATTCCAATAAGTAGCTGACAGATCTAAAAAAGGTTTGGAATTTTTTTTTTTTACATATTATGGCTGTACAGAAGTCCATATTTGACCTACTGAACAATTTTTTTTCCCAAAGGTCAAAAAGTCACTCATTGACTTCCCTTCTGATTCCAATAAGTAGCTGACAGATCTAAAAAAGGTTTGGATTTTTTTTTTTTGCATATTATGGTTGTACAAGAAGTCCATATTTGACCTACTGAACTAATTTTTTTTCCAAAGGTCAAAAAGTCACTCATTGACTTTCCTTCTGGTTCCAATAAGTAGCTAAAAGGTCTACAAAAGGTTTAAAAAAAATAAATAAAGTATTTATTGTTATTTTTATTTTTTTTACATATTATGGCTGTTTAGAAGTCCATATTTGACCTACTGAACAAATTTTTGTCCCAAAGGTCAAAAGGTCACTCATTGACTTCCCTTCTGATTCCAATAAGTAGCTGACAGATCTAAAAAAGGTTTGGATTTTTTTTTTTTTTTTTTTTTTTGTATATTATGGCTGTACAAGAAGTCCATATTTGACCTACTGAACAAATTTTTGTCCCAAAGGTCAAAAGGTCACTCATTGACTTCCCTTCTGATTCCAATAAGTAGCTTACAGGTCTAAAAATGGTTTGGATTTTTTTTTTTTTTTTACATATTATGGCTGTACAAGAAGTCCATATTTGACCTACTGAACAAATTTTTGTCCAAAAGGTCAAAAAGTCACTTATTGACTTTCCTTCTGGTTCCAATAAGTAGCTAAAAGGTCTACAAAAGGTTTCAATTTTTTTTTTTTTTTTTTACATATTATGGCTGTACAAGAAGTCCATATTTGACATACTGAACAAATTTTTGTCCCAAAGGTCAAAAAGTCACTCATTGACTTCCCTTCTGATTCCAATAAGTAGCTGACAGATCTAAAAAAGGTTTGGATTTTTTTTTTTTGCATATTATGGTTGTACAAGAAGTCCATATTTGACCTACTGAACTAATTTTTTTTCCAAAGGTCAAAAAGTCACTCATTGACTTTCCTTCTGGCTCCAATAAGTAGCTAAAAGGTCTACAAAAGGTTTAAATTTTTTTTTTTTTTTTTTAACATATTATGGCTGTTTAGAAGTCCATATTTGACCTACTGAACAAATTTTTGTCCCAAAAGTCAAAAGGTCACTCATTGACTTCCCTTCTGATTCCAATAAGTAGCTGACAGATCTAAAAAAGGTTTGGATTTTTTTTTTTTTTTTTTTTTTGTATATTATGGCTGTACAAGAAGTCCATATTTGACCTACTGAACAAATTTTTGTCCCAAAGGTCAAAAGGTCACTCATTGACTTCCCTTCTGATTCCAATAAGTAGCTTACAGGTCTAAAAATGGTTTGGATTTTTTATTTTTTTTTACATATTATGGCTGTACAGAAGTCCATATTTGACCTACTGAACAAATTTTTGTCCCGAAGGTCAAAAAGTCACTTATTGACTTTCCTTCTGGTTCCAATAAGTAGCTAAAAGGTCTACAAAAGGTTTAAATTTTTTTTTTTTTTTTTACATATTATGGCTGTTTAGAAGTCCATATTTGACCTACTGAACAAATTTTTGTCCCAAAGGTCAAAAGGTCACTCATTGACTTCCCTTCTGATTCCAATAAGTAGCTGACAGATCTAAAAAAGGTTTGGATTTTTTTTTTTTTTTTATATTATGGCTGTACAAGAAGTCCATATTTGACCTACTGAACAAATTTTTGTCCCAAAGGTCAAAAGGTCACTCATTGACTTCCCTTCTGATTCCAATAAGTAGCTTACAGGTCTAAAAATGGTTTGGATTTTTTTTTTTTTTTTTTTTACATATTATGGCTGTACAAGAAGTCCATATTTGACATACTGAACAATTTTTTTTTCCAAAGGTCAAAAAGTCATTTATTGACTTTCCTTCTGGTTCCAATAAGTAGCTTACAGGTCTAAAAATGGTTTGGATTTTTTTTTTTTTTTTTTTTTTTTTTTTACACATTATGGCTGTACAAAGTCCATATTTGACGTACTGAACAAATTTTTGTCCCAAAGGTCAAAAAGTCACTCATTGACTTCCCTTCTGATTCCAATATGTAGCTTACAGGTCTAAAAATGGTTTGGATTTTTTTTTTTTTTTTTTTTTTTTTTTACATATTATGGCTGTACAAAGTCCATATGTGACCTACTGAACAATTTTTTTTTCCAAAGGTCAAAAAGTCACTCATTGACTTTCCTTCTGGTTCCAATAAGTAGCTAAAAGGTCTACAAAAGGTTTAATTTTTTTTTTTTTTTTTTTTTTTTACATATTATGGCTGTTTAGAAGTCCATATTTGACCTACTGAACACATTTTTGTCCCAAAGGTCAAAAAGTCACTCATTGACTTCCCTTCTGATTCCAATAAGTAGCTAAAAGGTCTACAAAAGGTTTACATTTTTATTTTATTTTTATTTTTTACATATTATGGCTGTTTAGAAGTCCATATTTGACCTATTGAACACATTTTTGTCCCAAAGGTCAAAAAGTCACTCATTGACTTCCCTTCTGATTCCAATAAGTAGCTGACAGATCTAAAAAAGGTTTGGAATTTTTTTTTTTTGCATATTATGGTTGTACAAGAAGTCCATATTTGACCTACTGAACTAATTTTTTTTCCAAAGGTCAAAAAGTCACTCATTGACTTTCCTTCTGGCTCCAATAAGTAGCTAAAAGGTCTACAAAAGGTTTAAATTTTTTTTTTTTTTTTTTTTTACATATTATGGCTGTTTAGAAGTCCATATTTGACCTACTGAACAAATTTTTGTCCCAAAAGTCAAAAGGTCACTCATTGACTTCCCTTCTGATTCCAATAAGTAGCTGACAGATCTAAAAAAGGTTTGGATTTTTTTTTTTTTTTTTTTTTTTGTATATTATGGCTGTACAAGAAGTCCATATTTGACCTACTGAACAAATTTTTGTCCCAAAGGTCAAAAGGTCACTCATTGACTTCCCTTCTGATTCCAATAAGTAGCTTACAGGTCTAAAAATGGTTTGGATTTTTTATTTTTTTTTACATATTATGGCTGTACAGAAGTCCATATTTGACCTACTGAACAAATTTTTGTCCCGAAGGTCAAAAAGTCACTTATTGACTTTCCTTCTGGTTCCAATAAGTAGCTAAAAGGTCTACAAAAGGTTTCAAATTTTTTTTTTTTTAAATATTATGGCTGTACAAAGTCCATATTTGACGTACTGAACAAATTTTTGTCCCAAAGGTCAAAAAGTCACTCATTGACTTCCCTTCTGATTCCAATATGTAGCTTACAGGTCTAAAAATGGTTTGGATTTTTTTTTTTTTTTTTTTTTTTTTTTACATATTATGGCTGTACAAAGTCCATATGTGACCTACTGAACTAATTTTTTTTCCAAAGGTCAAAAAGTCACTCATTGACTTTCCTTCTGGCTCCAATAAGTAGCTAAAAGGTCTACAAAAGGTTTAATTTTTTTTTTTTTTTTTTACATATTATGGCTGTTTAGAAGTCCATATTTGACCTACTGAACAAATTTTTGTCCCAAAGGTCAAAAGGTCACTCATTGAATTCCCTTCTGATTCCAATAAGTAGCTGACAGATCTAAAAAAGGTTTGGATTTTTTTTTTTTTTTTTTTTTTTTTTTATATTATGGCTGTACAAGAAGTCCATATTTGACCTACTGAACAAATTTTTGTCCCAAAGGTCAAAAGGTCACTCATTGACTTCCCTTCTGATTCCAATAAGTAGCTTACAGGTCTAAAAATGGTTTGGATTTTTTTTTTTTTTTTTTTTTTTTACATATTATGGCTGTACAAGAAGTCCATATTTGACATACTGAACAATTTTTTTTTCCAAAGGTCAAAAAGTCATTCATTGACTTTCCTTCTGGTTCCAATAAGTAGCTAAAAGGTCAACAAAAGGTAAAAAATTTTTTTTTTTTTTTTTTTTTTTTTACACATTATGGCTGTTCAAAGTCCATATTTGACGTACTGAACAAATTTTTGTCCCAAAGGTCAAAAAGTCACTCATTGACTTCCCTTCTGATTCCAATATGTAGCTTACAGGTCTAAAAATGGTTTGGATTTTTTTTTTTTTTTTTTTTTTTTTTTACATATTATGGCTGTACAAAGTCCATATGTGACCTACTGAACAATTTTTTTTTCCAAAGGTCAAAAAGTCACTCATTGACTTTCCTTCTGGTTCCAATAAGTAGCTAAAAGGTCTACAAAAGGTTTAAAAAATTTTTTTATTTTTATTTTTTACATATTATGGCTGTTTAGAAGTCCATATTTGACCTACTGAACACATTTTTGTCCCAAAGGTCAAAAAGTCACTCATTGACTTCCCTTCTGATTCCAATAAGTAGCTGACAGATCTAAAAAAGGTTTGGATTTTTTTTTTTTACATATTATGGCTGTACAAGAAGTCCATATGTGACCTACTGAACGAATTTTTTTTCCAAAGGTCAAAAAGTCACTCATTGACTTTCCTTCTGGTTCCAATAAGTAGCTAAAAGGTCTACAAAAGGTTTACATTTTTATTTTATTTTTATTTTTTACATATTATGGCTGTTTAGAAGTCCATATTTGACCTATTGAACACATTTTTGTCCCAAAGGTCAAAAAGTCACTCATTGACTTCCCTTCTGATTCCAATAAGTAGCTGACAGATCTAAAAAAGGTTTGGAATTTTTTTTTTTTTTACATATTATGGCTTTACAAGAAGTCCATATTTGACCTACTGAACAATTTTTTTTTCCAAAGGTCAAAAAGTCACTCATTGACTTCCCTTCTGATTCCAATAAGTAGCTTACAGGTCTAAAAATGGTTTGGATTTTTTTTTTTTTTTTTTTACATATTATGGCTGTACAGAAGTCCATATTTGACCTACTGAACAAATTTTTGTCCCAAAGGTCAAAAAGTCACTTATTGACTTTCCTTCTGGTTCCAATAAGTAGCTAAAAGGTCTACAAAAGGTTTCAAAATTTTTTTTTTTTTTAAATATTATGGCTGTACAAAGTCCATATTTGACGTACTGAGCAAATTTTTGTCCCAAAGGTCAAAAAGTCACTCATTGACTTCCCTTCTGATTCCAATATGTAGCTTACAGGTCTAAAAATGGTTTGGATTTTTTTTTTTTTTTTTTTTTTTTTTTTTTACATATTATGGCTGTACAAAGTCCATATTTGACCTACTGAACAAATTTTTGTCCCAAAGGTCAAAAAGTCACTCATTGACTTTCCTTCTGGCTCCAATAAGTAGCTAAAAGGTCTACAAAAGGTTTAAAAAAATAAATAAAGTATTTATTGTTATTTTTTTTTTTTTTACATATTATGGCTGTACAAGAAGTCCATATTTTACCTACTGAACAAATTTTTGTCCCAAAGGTCAAAAAGTCACTCATTGACTTCCCTTCTGTTTCCAGTTAGTAGCTTACAGGTCTAAACAAGGTTTTTTTGTTTTTTTTTTGTTTAGTTTTTACATATTATGGCTGTACAAGAAGTCCATATTTGACCTACTGAACAAATTTTTGTCCCAAACGTCAAAAAGTCACTCATTGACTTCCCTTCTGGTTCCAATTAATTGACTTCCCTTCTGATTCCAATTTTTAGCTTACAGGTCTAAAAAAGGTTTAAATTTTTTAAATAATTTTTTTTTTTTACATATTATGGCTGTACAAGAAATACATATTTGACCTACTGAGCAATTTTTTGTCCCAAAGGTCAAAAAGTCACTCATTGACTTTCCTTCTGGTTCCAATAAGTAGCTAAAAGGTCTACAAAAGGTTTAAATTTTTTTTTTTTTTTTTACATATTATGGCTGTACAAGAAATACATATTTGACCTACTGAACACATTTTTGTCCCAAAGGTCAAAAAGTCACTCATTGACTTTCCTTCTGGTTCCAATAAGTAGCTAAAAGGTCTACAAAAGGTTTAAAAAAAATAAATAAAGTATTTATTGTTATTTTTTTTTTTTTTACATATTATGGCTGTACAAGAAATACATATTTGACCTACTGAGCAAATTTTTGTCCCAAAGGTCAAAAAGTCACTCATTGACTTCCCTTCTGTTTCCAGTAAGTAGCTGACAGATCTAAAAAAGGTTTGGATTTTTTTTTTTTTTTTTTTTTTGTATATTATGGCTGTACAAGAAGTCCATATTTGACCTACTGAACAAATTTTTGTCCCAAAGGTCAAAAGGTCACTCATTGACTTCCCTTCTGATTCCAATAAGTAGCTTACAGGTCTAAAAATGGTTTGGATTTTTTTTTTTTTTTTACATATTATGGCTGTACAGAAGTCCATATTTGACCTACTGAACAAATTTTTGTCCAAAAGGTCAAAAAGTCACTTATTGACTTTCCTTCTGGTTCCAATAAGTAGCTAAAAGGTCTACAAAAGGTTTCAATTTTTTTTTTTTTTTTTTACATATTATGGCTGTACAAGAAGTCCATATTTGACATACTGAACAATTTTTTTTTCCAAAGGTCAAAAAGTCACTCATTGACTTTCCTTCTGGTTCCAATAAGTAGCTAAAAGGTCTACAAAAGGTTTCAATTTTTTTTTTTTTTTTTACATATTATGGCTGTACAAGAAGTCCATATTTGACATACTGAACAATTTTTTTTTCCAAAGGTCAAAAAGTCACTCATTGACTTTCCTTCTGGTTCCAATAAGTAGCTAAAAGGTCAACAAAAGGTTAATTTTTTTTTTTTTTTTTTTTTTTTTTTTTTTACATATTATGGCTGTACAAAGTCCATATGTGACCTACTGAACAAATTTTTGTCCCAAAGGTCAAAAAGTCACTCATTGACTTCCCTTCTGATTCCAATAAGTAGCTGACAGATCTAAAAAAGGTTTGGATTTTTTTTTTTTGCATATTATGGTTGTACAAGAAGTCCATATTTGACCTACTGAACTAATTTTTTTTCCAAAGGTCAAAAAGTCACTCATTGACTTTCCTTCTGGCTCCAATAAGTAGCTAAAAGGTCTACAAAAGGTTTAAATTTTTTTTTTTTTTTTTTTTACATATTATGGCTGTTTAGAAGTCCATATTTGACCTACTGAACAAATTTTTGTCCCAAAAGTCAAAAGGTCACTCATTGACTTCCCTTCTGATTCCAATAAGTAGCTGACAGATCTAAAAAAGGTTTGGATTTTTTTTTTTTTTTTTTTTTTGTATATTATGGCTGTACAAGAAGTCCATATTTGACCTACTGAACAAATTTTTGTCCCAAAGGTCAAAAGGTCACTCATTGACTTCCCTTCTGATTCCAATAAGTAGCTTACAGGTCTAAAAATGGTTTGGATTTTTTATTTTTTTTTACATATTATGGCTGTACAGAAGTCCATATTTGACCTACTGAACAAATTTTTGTCCCGAAGGTCAAAAAGTCACTTATTGACTTTCCTTCTGGTTCCAATAAGTAGCTAAAAGGTCTACAAAAGGTTTAAATTTTTTTTTTTTTTTTACATATTATGGCTGTTTAGAAGTCCATATTTGACCTACTGAACAAATTTTTGTCCCAAAGGTCAAAAGGTCACTCATTGACTTCCCTTCTGATTCCAATAAGTAGCTGACAGATCTAAAAAAGGTTTGGATTTTTTTTTTTTTTTTTTTTTTTTTTTATATTATGGCTGTACAAGAAGTCCATATTTGACCTACTGAACAAATTTTTGTCCCAAAGGTCAAAAGGTCACTCATTGACTTCCCTTCTGATTCCAATAAGTAGCTTACAGGTCTAAAAATGGTTTGGATTTTTTTTTTTTTTTTTTTACATATTATGGCTGTACAAGAAGTCCATATTTGACATACTGAACAATTTTTTTTTCCAAAGGTCAAAAAGTCATTCATTGACTTTCCTTCTGGTTCCAATAAGTAGCTAAAAGGTCAACAAAAGGTAAAACATTTTTTTTTTTTTTTTTTTTTTTTTTTTTTTACACATTATGGCTGTACAAAGTCCATATTTGACGTACTGAACAAATTTTTGTTCCAAAGGTCAAAAAGTCACTCATTGACTTCCCTTCTGATTCCAATATGTAGCTTACAGGTCTAAAAATGGTTTGGATTTTTTTTTTTTTTTTTTTTTTTTTTTTTACATATTATGGCTGTACAAAGTCCATATGTGACCTACTGAACAATTTTTTTTTCCAAAGGTCAAAAAGTCACTCATTGACTTTCCTTCTGGTTCCAATAAGTAGCTAAAAGGTCTACAAAAGGTTTAATTTTTTTTTTTTTTTTTTTTTTTTACATATTATGGCTGTTTAGAAGTCCATATTTGACCTACTGAACACATTTTTGTCCCAAAGGTCAAAAAGTCACTCATTGACTTCCCTTCTGATTCCAATAAGTAGCTGACAGATCTAAAAAAGGTTTGGATTTTTTTTTTTTTGCATATTATGGCTGTACAAGAAGTCCATATGTGACCTACTGAACTAATTTTTTTTCCAAAGGTCAAAAAGTCACTCATTGACTTTCCTTCTGGTTCCAATAAGTAGCTAAAAGGTCTACAAAAGGTTTACATTTTTATTTTATTTTTATTTTTTACATATTATGGCTGTTTAGAAGTCCATATTTGACCTATTGAACACATTTTTGTCCCAAAGGTCAAAAAGCCATTAATTGACTTCCCTTCTGATTCCAATAAGTAGCTGACAGATCTAAAAAAGGTTTGGAATTTTTTTTTTTTTTACATATTATGGCTTTACAAGAAGTCCATATTTGACCTACTGAACAATTTTTTTTTCCAAAGGTCAAAAAGTCACTCATTGACTTCCCTTCTGATTCCAATAAGTAGCTTACAGGTCTAAAAATGGTTTGGATTTTTTTTTTTTTTTTTTTACATATTATGGCTGTACAGAAGTCCATATTTGACCTACTGAACAAATTTTTGTCCCAAAGGTCAAAAAGTCACTTATTGACTTTCCTTCTGGTTCCAATAAGTAGCTAAAAGGTCTACAAAAGGTTTCAAAATTTATTTTTTTTTTTAAATATTATGGCTGTACAAAGTCCATATTTGACGTACTGAGCAAATTTTTGTCCCAAAGGTCAAAAAGTCACTCATTGACTTCCCTTCTGATTCCAATATGTAGCTTACAGGTCTAAAAATGGTTTGGATTTTTTTTTTTTTTTTTTTTTTTTTTTTTTTTACATATTATGGCTGTACAAAGTCCATATTTGACCTACTGAACAAATTTTTGTCCCAAAGGTCAAAAAGTCACTCATTGACTTTCCTTCTGGCTCCAATAAGTAGCTAAAAGGTCTACAAAAGGTTTAAATTTATTTATTTTTTAATTTTTTTACATATTATGGCTGTTTAGAAGTCCATATTTGACCTACTGAACAAATTTTTGTCCCAAAGGTGAAAAGGTCACTCATTGACTTCCCTTCTGGTTCCAATAAGTAGCTAAAAGGTCTACAAAAGGTTAAAAAATTTTTTTAATTATTAATATTTTTTTTTTTACATATTATGGCTGTACAAAGTCCATATGTGACCTACTGAACAAATTTTTGTCCCAAAGGTCAAAAAGTCACTCATTGACTTCCCTTCTGATTCCAATAAGTAGCTGACAGATCTAAAAAAGGTTTGGAATTTTTTTTTTTTTTGCATATTATGGCTGTACAGAAGTCCATATTTGACCTACTGAACAGATTTTTATCCCAAAGGTCAAAAAGTCACTCATTGACTTTCCTTCTGATTCCAATAAGTAGCTTACAGGTCTAAAAAGGGTTTAAGTTTTTTTTTTTTTTTTTTTTTTTTACATATTATGGCTGTACAAGAAATACATATTTGACCTACTGAGCAATTTTTTGTCCCAAAGGTCAAAAAGTCACTCATTGACTTTCCTTCTGGTTCCAATAAGTAGCTAAAAGGTCTACAAAAGGTTTTAATTTTTTTTTTTTTTTTTACATATTATGGCTGTACAAGAAATACATATTTGACCTACTGAACACATTTTTGTCCCAAAGGTCAAAAAGTCACTCATTGACTTTCCTTCTGGTTCCAATAAGTAGCTAAAAGGTCTACAAAAGGTTTAAAAAAATAAATAAAGTATTTATTGTTATTTTTTTTTTTTTTACATATTATGGCTGTACAAGAAGTCCATATTTTACCTACTGAACAAATTTTTGTCCCAAAGGTCAAAAAGTCACTCATTGACTTCCCTTCTGTTTCCAGTAAGTAGCTTACAGGTCTAAACAAGGTTTTTTTGTTTTTTTTTTGTTTAGTTTTTACATATTATGGCTGTACAAGAAGTCCATATTTGACCTACTGAACAAATTTTTGTCCCAAAGGTCAAAAAGTCACTCATTGACTTCCCTTCTGGTTCCAATAAGTAGCTTAAAGGTCTAAAAAAGGTTAAAATTTATTTATTTATTTATTTTTATTTTTTTACATTTTACGGCTGTACAAAGTCCATATTTGACCTACTGAACAAATTTTTGTCCCAAAGGTCAAAAAGTCACTCATTGACTTCCCTTCTGGTTCCAATTAATTGACTTCCCTTCTGATTCCAATTTTTAGCTTACAGGTCTAAAAAAGGTTTAAATTTTTTAAATAATTTTTTTTTTTTACATATTATGGCTGTACAAGAAATACATATTTGACCTACTGAGCAATTTTTTGTCCCAAAGGTCAAAAAGTCACTCATTGACTTTCCTTCTGGTTCCAATAAGTAGCTAAAAGGTCTACAAAAGGTTTTAATTTTTTTTTTTTTACATATTATGGCTGTACAAGAAATACATATTTGACCTACTGAACACATTTTTGTCCCAAAGGTCAAAAAGTCACTCATTGACTTTCCTTCTGGTTCCAATAAGTAGCTAAAAGGTCTACAAAAGGTTTAAAAAAAATAAATAAAGCATTTATTGTTATTTTTTTTTTTTACATATTATGGCTGTACAAGAAGTCCATATTTGACCTACTGAACAAATTTTTGTCCCAAAGGTCAAAAAGTCACTCATTGACTTCCCTTCTGGTTCCAATAAGTAGCTTAAAGGTCTAAAAAAGGTTAAAATTTATTTATTTATTTATTTTTATTTTTTTACATTTTACGGCTGTACAAAGTCCATATTTGACCTACTGAACAAATTTTTGTCCCAAAGGTCAAAAAGTCACTCATTGACTTCCCTTCTGGTTCCAATTAATTGACTTCCCTTCTGATTCCAATTTTTAGCTTACAGGTCTAAAAAAGTTTAAATTTTTTAAATATTTTTTTTTAAAATACATATTATGGCTGTACAAGAAGTCCATATTTGACCTACTGAACAATTTTTTGTCCCAAAGGTCAAAAAGTCACTCATTGACTTTCCTTCTGGTTCCAATTAGTAGCTAAAAGGTCTACAAAAGGTTTAATATATATATATATATATTACATATTATGGCTGTACAGATGTCCATATTTGACCTACTGAACATACTTTTGTTCCAAAGGTCAAAAAGTCACTCATTGATTTCCCTTCTGATTCCAATAAGTAGCTAAAAGGTTTAAAAAAATTTTTTTTTTTTTTTTTTTTTTACATATTATGGCTGTACAGAAGTCCATATTTGACCTACTGAAATTTTTTTTGTCCCAAAGGTCAAAAAGTCCCTCATTGATTTCCCTTCTGATTCCAGTAAGTAGCTTACAGGTCTAAAGAAGGTTTAAGTGTTTTGTTTTTTTTTTGTTTTTTACATATTATGGCTGTACAAGAAGTCCATATTTGACCTACTGAGCAAATGTTTGCCCCAAACGTCAAAAAGTCACTCATTGACTTTCCTTCTGGTTCCAATAAGTAGCTAAAAGGTCTACAAAAGGTTATAATTTTTCTTTTTCTTTTTACATGTTATGGCTGTACAAGAAGTCCATATTTGACCTACTGAACAAATTTTTGTCCCAAAGGTCAAAAAGTAACTCATTGACTTTCCTTCTGGTTCCAATAAGTAGCTAAAAGGTCTACAAAAGGTTATAATTTTTTTTTTTTTTTTTTTTTTACATATTATGGCTGTACAAAGTCCATATTTGACCTACTGAACAATTTTTTGTTCCAAAGGTCAAAAAGTCACTCATTGACTTCCCTTCTGGTTCCAATAAGTAGCTTACAGGTCTAAAAAAGGTTTAAGTGTTTTTTTTTTTTTTTTTTTTTTTTTTTTACATATTATGGCTGTACAAGAAGTCCATATTTGACCTACTGAACAAATTTTTTTCCCAAAGGTCAAAAAGTCACTCATTGACTTTCCTTCTGGTTCCAATAAGTAGCTAAAAGGTCTACAAAAGGTTTTAATTTTTTTTTTTTTACATATTATGGCTGTACAAGAAGTCCATATTTGACCTACTGAACAAATTTTTGTCCCAAAGGTCAAAAAGTCACTCATTGACTTTCCTTCTGATTCCAATTAGTAGCTAAAAGGTCTACAAAAGGTTTAATATATATATATATATATATATATATATATATATATATATATATATATATATATATATATATATATATATATATATATATATATATATATATATATATATATATATATATATATATATATATATATATATATATATATATATATATATATATATATATATATATATATATATATATATATATATATATATATATATATATATATATATATATATATATATATATATATATATATATATATATATGAGTGTTCTTCTGAGATCGTGATGTGACGCGCGCCCGGTGATCTCAGCGAAAACACCACCCAAAATCATTACATAGAATGGCAAAATGGCGGCCACCAGAACGCGAGAGCTGCCATTCTATCTAATATTTCTAATCTAGTATATCTCACAGACAGTAAAAGTATATGTCTATAAACTAAAATAACGTGGTGTTCGTGTCTTCAACTCCCTCGACGACTAATCTTTCTTACTAATCTTTCTTCTTTCATTCTAACTCCAGACTAAATTGAAATTTAGACAATAAATGTTCAAATTTAGTGGGGTTTTTTTTTTTTTTGTTGAGAAAACGAAAAGGGGAGAATAGCCTATATATATATATATATATATTTTTTTATATATATATATATATATATATATATATATATATATATATATATATATATATATATATATATATATATATATATATATATATATATATATATATATATATATATATATATATATATATATATATATATATATATATATATATATATATATATATATATATATATATATATATATATATATATTGTTACGGCCATAACCAGCAAATAAGGCTCATTAATCAAATTAACTTAAACAGCTGATTCGGACCGAACACATAAATCAATCACAGACACAAAGTAACGCTTCAAGACGCCATGTACGCCTTCATTTACTATAAAAAATGAACAAGAGAAACAAATGTACACAACCCAAAAGAGAATACAAATCAGAATCCAAATCAGGTCAACCTATTAACAAACATAAATCAAACAAGTAATAAACAACAGTAAACTGGTAGGACAACTAAGAAAGTAAACAGAGAACACCTGCCTACGCCTGTACTCAGCAGTTCTTACCTGGCTTCCGACAAAACAAAGACAAGTGAATCTTCCGGGTCTCTGCTTACCTCCATACTCTTTCTAAATAACCATAAAGTGACATAATGAAATAATTCCTACCAGTTACTGAACTTATGGAAAAGTGAGTAAATAATGCTAAGTCTCAACAAATAATTATACTCAACAAAACCACAAAGAACCTAATAAAGAAAGGAGAACGGAGAGGCGAGGAGAGCGGCAGCCGTGATGTCCACAGGACACGAGATGAGAGAGAGAGACCATCCATGTCGCCGCCAACGCCCTTTTATCCGGTATCCCGGGTGACGTCATGTCTTTGTCACAAGTTGGGGAATTCCCCCGCCACCTATGGACTCAAAACGGTATCAGCACAAATATACGTAACAATATATATATATATATATAATTATTTTGCAATGTAGTTACACAGAAAATACAGTAAATTTGTACTTGTTGTACTTATTGTGTTTAATGTTCAATTACATTACATTTAATTCATGTTTGTCCTTTCTTATTGTGTTGATAATAAAATCTTTTAAGCTATTACCTGCACAGTAAATTCCCCGGTGTTGAATTAACACCGCTCGGTGTTCATATGGGAACCACCCGCAGGGTGTTAAAGTAACACTGAAGCAGTGTTAGAGTTAATAAGATACTTAAGTGATTAATTGAGTGATGATTGTTTGATTATTGAAGACACCTGATGATAATGAGCAGAATCACTGAAGAAAAGAGAAACACAAGAACTACAACTGACTTCAGCCACAGCCTTAGATGAAATCAACTGAAGACATTAAATCTCTCTTTTTACTAACCAGATTGACTTTATTTCTGACATCTACAGAAGCTCTTATTGAGAATGAACAGAGGTTTAGAGGTTGATGTTGTATTGAAAATATTTGGTCACCATTATGGTGATCATTGTTTCATTTAGTTGTGCAGTTTGACTCTTGGCTTTTGATGTCAGTTTGTGGTCTTTGTAACAGTGTTTACTCAAACACAAACACCAATTTTTTTGCGAAAGAAGCCATAAACAAAGCTGATCATATGATATATCTTTCAACATCATAGACGAGACGGATAATTGACACATAAAATATAAAATTGTCAAATTGTTATTAGTATTTAACCAGCAATCATTTCTTTCCAGATATCAAAATATGACTGATCTGTGGCAGTAAAGCATTTATGGTGAAAATCTATTAAAACAACTTTTATTAACATTTCGATTATCGAATGTGGTTTATAATAAGAGAGATTTAATGTCTTTTCAGTTGATGTCATCTTAAGCTGTGGCTGTGTTTCTCTGTCCTTCAGTGATTACCAAGATAACCAAGAAAAACATGTGATTAGGTGATGATCATCACATTGATTATGATTATAGTGGTGATCTGTTATTAAATTTTGTATTATTCATAATAGTGACCATGTGATTCTACAGAATGTAATCAGCACTATTGTGGCAATCTGATAATATGCTGGACTTAAATAGTTCTCAAAAGGTTTTAATCTATGCACAAACTAGACACACACAGACATCAAGAATCAGTGTATGAATCTCAACACTGGTGACAATCAATAAAAAGATTCATGCTGCAATGCATGCTGGTCCACCAATCAAAACACCCCGATGGGTCCCAGCATGCATTGCGGCATGAATAAATTATGCATCTGAATTGAGACAAATTTTCTTTGAATCTTACTAATTGCTTTTACTTTTGTATTTTATTTTACTTTTTGTGACTTTTTGTAGCTTGTTTTATGTTCAGAGTGGATCTGGTTATCTGATTTTTTTTATTGTCACCAGTGTTGAGTTTCATTCACTGATTATCGATATCTGTGTGTGTCTAAATGATGCTGAAGATAAATCCCCTTTGAGCTCACATTTTTCTGAAAATCATATTGTAATAACAATGCTAAGTTTAAACTGTCAAATCATATGGTCACTATTATGACTGCTATACACTATAACTAGAGCGTTAAACTCTAAATGGAATCAGTGATTCAGGCCAATACATTAATATGTCATTATCACCCAATCACAGATTCTTTTGCCATAACAAATGTGTTTTTATACACACAGTGAAAGTAGCCAGAGAATCATTAAAGTTAAAAAGAAAAGGGTCAAGAGCCCAACTAAAGCAAACACTGATCACCAGTATGGTAACTATTAAAATGCAGTTTGACTGAAAGTGGTTATGAAAATTTGCCTGACGTCGTCATACTCAATTCTAGTCAGAATATGAACTGCCCAAAGAAAAATGTTGTGGGCGCGGCTAAGTTCGGCTGGCATCCAGGCTATATAAATTTTTTTTAAATAATATTTTAATAAAAGTCAGTCTGGTTAGTAATGTGTGAAGCAGGTAATGCTGTTTGTGGAGTTGTTTAATCCTCCTCTGCTGAGATCTTCAGAGAATTAATGTCTTCTTTTAACTTCAATTGATTTAATCTAAAGCTGTGGCTGAAGTCAGTTGTAGTTCTTGTGTTTCTCATCACTAATGGTCAATCATCACTTAATTAAACACTTAATTATCTCATTAACTTTAACACTTCTTAAGTGTTACTTTTAACACCCTGTAGTGTGGACACATATGTACACTGAGGAGTGTTAATTTAACACTGGGGATTTTGCTGTGTACTGAACATATTTTTGGCCCACGAGTCCTTAAACATTAACTTACTATATATACTCATTGACTTCCCTTCTGATTCCAATAAGTAGCTGACAGATCTAAAAAAGGTTTGGAATTTTTTTTTTTTACATATTATGGCTTTACAAGAAGTCCATATTTGACCTACTGAACAATTTTATTTTCCAAAGGTCAAAAAGTCACTCATTGACTTCCCTTCTGATTCCAATAAGTAGCTGACAGATCTAAAAAAGGTTTGGAATTTTTTTTTTTTTTTTTACATATTATGGCTGTACAGAAGTCCATATTTGACCTACTGAACAAATTTTTGTCCAAAAGGTCAAAAAGTCACTCATTGACTTTCCTTCTGGTTCCAATAAGTAGCTAAAAGGTCAACAAAATGTTAATTTTTTTTTTTTTTTTTTTTTTTACATATTATGGCTGTACAAAGTCCATATGTGACCTACTGAACAAATTTTTGTCCCAAAGGTCAAAAAGTCACTCATTGACTTCCCTTCTGATTCCAATAAGTAGCTGACAGATCTAAAAAAGGTTTGGAATTTTTTTTTTTTTACATATTATGGCTGTACAGAAGTCCATATTTGACCTACTGAACAATTTTTTTTCCCAAAGGTCAAAAAGTCACTCATTGACTTCCCTTCTGATTCCAATAAGTAGCTGACAGATCTAAAAAAGGTTTGGATTTTTTTTTTTTGCATATTATGGTTGTACAAGAAGTCCATATTTGACCTACTGAACTAATTTTTTTTCCAAAGGTCAAAAAGTCACTCATTGACTTTCCTTCTGGCTCCAATAAGTAGCTAAAAGGTCTACAAAAGGTTTAAATTTTTTTTTTTTTTTTTTTTACATATTATGGCTGTTTAGAAGTCCATATTTGACCTACTGAACAAATTTTTGTCCCAAAAGTCAAAAGGTCACTCATTGACTTCCCTTCTGATTCCAATAAGTAGCTGACAGATCTAAAAAAGGTTTGGATTTTTTTTTTTTTTTTGTATATTATGGCTGTACAAGAAGTCCATATTTGACCTACTGAACAAATTTTTGTCCCAAAGGTCAAAAGGTCACTCATTGACTTCCCTTCTGATTCCAATAAGTAGCTTACAGGTCTAAAAATGGTTTGGATTTTTTTTTTTTTTTTTTACATATTATGGCTGTACAGAAGTCCATATTTGACCTACTGAACAAATTTTTTTTTCCAAAGGTCAAAAAGTCACTCATTGACTTCCCTTCTGATTCCAATAAGTAGCTAAAAGGTCTACAAAAGGTTTCAATTTTTTTTTTTTTTTTTTACATATTATGGCTGTACAAGAAGTCCATATTTGACATACTGAACAATTTTTTTTTCCAAAGGTCAAAAAGTCACTCATTGACTTTCCTTCTGGTTCCAATAAGTAGCTAAAAGGTCAACAAAAGGTTAATTTTTTTTTTTTTTTTTTTTTTTTACATATTATGGCTGTACAAAGTCCATATGTGACCTACTGAACAAATTTTTGTCCCAAAGGTCAAAAAGTCACTCATTGACTTCCCTTCTGATTCCAATAAGTAGCTGACAGATCTAAAAAAGGTTTGGATTTTTTTTTTTTGCATATTATGGTTGTACAAGAAGTCCATATTTGACCTACTGAACTAATTTTTTTTCCAAAGGTCAAAAAGTCACTCATTGACTTTCCTTCTGGCTCCAATAAGTAGCTAAAAGGTCTACAAAAGGTTTAAATTTTTTTTTTTTTTTTTTTTTGTATATTATGGCTGTACAAGAAGTCCATATTTGACCTACTGAACAAATTTTTGTCCCAAAGGTCAAAAGGTCACTCATTGACTTCCCTTCTGATTCCAATAAGTAGCTTACAGGTCTAAAAATGGTTTGGATTTTTTATTTTTTTTTACATATTATGGCTGTACAGAAGTCCATATTTGACCTACTGAACAAATTTTTGTCCCGAAGGTCAAAAAGTCACTTATTGACTTTCCTTCTGGTTCCAATAAGTAGCTAAAAGGTCTACAAAAGGTTTCAAATTTTTTTTTTTTTAAATATTATGGCTGTACAAAGTCCATATTTGACGTACTGAACAAATTTTTGTCCCAAAGGTCAAAAAGTCACTCATTGACTTCCATTCTGATTCCAATATGTAGCTTACAGGTCTAAAAATGGTTTGGATTTTTTTTTTTTTTTTTTTTTTTTTTTTACATATTATGGCTGTACAAAGTCCATATGTGACCTACTGAACTAATTTTTTTTCCAAAGGTCAAAAAGTCACTCATTGACTTTCCTTCTGGCTCCAATAAGTAGCTAAAAGGTCTACAAAAGGTTTAAATTTTTTTTTTTTTTTTTACATATTATGGCTGTTTAGAAGTCCATATTTGACCTACTGAACAAATTTTTGTCCCAAAGGTCAAAAGGTCACTCATTGACTTCCCTTCTGATTCCAATAAGTAGCTGACAGATCTAAAAAAGGTTTGGATTTTTTTTTTTTTTTTTTTTTTTTTTTATATTATGGCTGTACAAGAAGTCCATATTTGACCTACTGAACAAATTTTTGTCCCAAAGGTCAAAAGGTCACTCATTGACTTCCCTTCTGATTCCAATAAGTAGCTTACAGGTCTAAAAATGGTTTGGATTTTTTTTTTTTTTTTTTTTTTTTACATATTATGGCTGTACAAGAAGTCCATATTTGACATACTGAACAATTTTTTTTTCCAAAGGTCAAAAAGTCACTCATTGACTTTCCTTCTGGTTCCAATAAGTAGCTAAAAGGTCAACAAAAGGTTAATTTTTTTTTTTTTTTTTTTTACATATTATGGCTGTACAAAGTCCATATGTGACCTACTGAACAAATTTTTGTCCCAAAGGTCAAAAAGTCACTCATTGACTTCCCTTCTGATTCCAATAAGTAGCTGACAGATCTAAAAAAGGTTTGGATTTTTTTTTTTTGCATATTATGGCTGTACAAGAAGTCCATATTTGACCTACTGAACAAATTTTTGTCCCAAAGGTCAAAAGGTCACTCATTGACTTCCCTTCTGATTCCAATAAGTAGCTTACAGGTCTAAAAATGGTTTGGATTTTTTATTTTTTTTTACATATTATGGCTGTACAGAAGTCCATATTTGACCTACTGAACAAATTTTTGTCCCGAAGGTCAAAAAGTCACTTATTGACTTTCCTTCTGGTTCCAATAAGTAGCTAAAAGGTCTACAAAAGGTTTCAAATTTTTTTTTTTTTAAATATTATGGCTGTACAAAGTCCATATTTGACGTACTGAACAAATTTTTGTCCCAAAGGTCAAAAAGTCACTCATTGACTTCCCTTCTGATTCCAATATGTAGCTTACAGGTCTAAAAATGGTTTGGATTTTTTTTTTTTTTTTTTTTTTTTTTTTACATATTATGGCTGTACAAAGTCCATATGTGACCTACTGAACTAATTTTTTTTCCAAAGGTCAAAAAGTCACTCATTGACTTTCCTTCTGGCTCCAATAAGTAGCTAAAAGGTCTACAAAAGGTTTAAATTTTTTTTTTTTTTTTACATATTATGGCTGTTTAGAAGTCCATATTTGACCTACTGAACAAATTTTTGTCCCAAAGGTCAAAAGGTCACTCATTGACTTCCCTTCTGATTCCAATAAGTAGCTGACAGATCTAAAAAAGGTTTGGATTTTTTTTTTTTTTTTTTTTTTTTTTTATATTATGGCTGTACAAGAAGTCCATATTTGACCTACTGAACAAATTTTTGTCCCAAAGGTCAAAAGGTCACTCATTGACTTCCCTTCTGATTCCAATAAGTAGCTTACAGGTCTAAAAATGGTTTGGATTTTTTTTTTTTTTTTTTTTTTACATATTATGGCTGTACAAGAAGTCCATATTTGACATACTGAACAATTTTTTTTTCCAAAGGTCAAAAAGTCATTCATTGACTTTCCTTCTGGTTCCAATAAGTAGCTAAAAGGTCAACAAAAGGTTAATTTTTTTTTTTTTTTTTTTTACATATTATGGCTGTACAAAGTCCATATGTGACCTACTGAACAAATTTTTGTCCCAAAGGTCAAAAAGTCACTCATTGACTTCCCTTCTGATTCCAATAAGTAGCTGACAGATCTAAAAAAGGTTTGGATTTTTTTTTTTTGCATATTATGGCTGTACAAGAAGTCCATATTTGACCTACTGAACAAATTTTTGTCCCAAAGGTCAAAAGGTCACTCATTGACTTCCCTTCTGATTCCAATAAGTAGCTTACAGGTCTAAAAATGGTTTGGATTTTTTATTTTTTTTTACATATTATGGCTGTACAGAAGTCCATATTTGACCTACTGAACAAGTTTTTGTCCCGAAGGTCAAAAAGTCACTTATTGACTTTCCTTCTGGTTCCAATAAGTAGCTAAAAGGTCTACAAAAGGTTTCAAATTTTTTTTTTTTTAAATATTATGGCTGTACAAAGTCCATATTTGACGTACTGAACAAATTTTTGTCCCAAAGGTCAAAAAGTCACTCATTGACTTCCCTTCTGATTCCAATATGTAGCTTACAGGTCTAAAAATGGTTTGGATTTTTTTTTTTTTTTTTTTTTTTTTTTTTTACATATTATGGCTGTACAAAGTCCATATGTGACCTACTGAACTAATTTTTTTTCCAAAGGTCAAAAAGTCACTCATTGACTTTCCTTCTGGCTCCAATAAGTAGCTAAAAGGTCTACAAAAGGTTTAAATTTTTTTTTTTTTTTTTACATATTATGGCTGTTTAGAAGTCCATATTTGACCTACTGAACAAATTTTTGTCCCAAAGGTCAAAAGGTCACTCATTGACTTCCCTTCTGATTCCAATAAGTAGCTGACAGATCTAAAAAAGGTTTGGATTTTTTTTTTTTTTTTTTTTTTTTTTTATATTATGGCTGTACAAGAAGTCCATATTTGACCTACTGAACAAATTTTTGTCCCAAAGGTCAAAAGGTCACTCATTGACTTCCCTTCTGATTCCAATAAGTAGCTTACAGGTCTAAAAATGGTTTGGATTTTTTTTTTTTTTTTTTTTTTACATATTATGGCTGTACAAGAAGTCCATATTTGACATACTGAACAATTTTTTTTTCCAAAGGTCAAAAAGTCATTCATTGACTTTCCTTCTGGTTCCAATAAGTAGCTAAAAGGTCAACAAAAGGTAAAAATTTTTTTTTTTTTTTTTTTTTTTTTTTACACATTATGGCTGTTCAAAGTCCATATTTGACGTACTGAACAAATTTTTGTCCCAAAGGTCAAAAAGTCACTCATTGACTTCCCTTCTGATTCCAATATGTAGCTTACAGGTCTAAAAATGGTTTGGATTTTTTTTTTTTTTTTTTTTTTTTTTTACATTTTATGGCTGTACAGATGTCCATATTTGACCTACTGAACACATTTTTGTCCCAAAGGTCAAAAAGTCACTCATTGACTTCCCTTCTGATTCCAATAAGTAGCTGACAGATCTAAAAAAGGTTTGGATTTTTTTTTTTGCATATTATGGCTGTACAAGAAGTCCATATGTGACCTACCGAACTAATTTTTTTTCCAAAGGTCAAAAAGTCACTCATTGACTTTCCTTCTGGTTCCAATAAGTAGCTAAAAGGTCTACAAAAGGTTTACATTTTTATTTTATTTTTATTTTTTACATATTATGGCTGTTTAGAAGTCCATATTTGACCTATTGAACACATTTTTGTCCCAAAGGTCAAAAAGTCACTCATTGACTTCCCTTCTGATTCCAATAAGTAGCTGACAGATCTAAAAAAGGTTTGGAATTTTTTTTTTTTTACATATTATGGCTTTACAAGAAGTCCATATTTGACCTACTGAACAATTTTTTTTTCCAAAGGTCAAAAAGTCACTCATTGACTTCCCTTCTGATTCCAATAAGTAGCTTACAGGTCTAAAAATGGTTTGGATTTTTTTTTTTTTTTTTACATATTATGGCTGTACAGAAGTCCATATTTGACCTACTGAACAAATTTTTGTCCCAAAGGTCAAAAAGTCACTTATTGACTTTCCTTCTGGTTCCAATAAGTAGCTAAAAGGTCTACAAAAGGTTTCAAAATTTTTTTTTTTTTTAAATATTATGGCTGTACAAAGTCCATATTTGACGTACTGAGCAAATTTTTGTCCCAAAGGTCAAAAAGTCACTCATTGACTTCCCTTCTGATTCCAATATGTAGCTTACAGGTCTAAAAATGGTTTGGATTTTTTTTTTTTTTTTTTTTTTTTTTTTTACATATTATGGCTGTACAAAGTCCATATTTGACCTACTGAACAAATTTTTGTCCCAAAGGTCAAAAAGTCACTCATTGACTTTCCTTCTGGCTCCAATAAGTAGCTAAAAGGTCTACAAAAGGTTTAAATTTATTTATTTTTTAATTTTTTTACATATTATGGCTGTTTAGAAGTCCATATTTGACCTACTGAACAAATTTTTGTCCCAAAGGTGAAAAGGTCACTCATTGACTTCCCTTCTGGTTCCAATAAGTAGCTAAAAGGTCTACAAAAGGTTAAAAAATTTTTTTAATTATTATTATTTTTTTTTTTACATATTATGGCTGTACAAAGTCCATATGTGACCTACTGAACAAATTTTTGTCCCAAAGGTCAAAAAGTCACTCATTGACTTCCCTTCTGATTCCAATAAGTAGCTGACAGATCTAAAAAAGGTTTGGAATTTTTTTTTTTTTTGCATATTATGGCTGTACAGAAGTCCATATTTGACCTACTGAACAGATTTTTATCCCAAAGGTCAAAAAGTCACTCATTGACTTTCCTTCTGATTCCAATAAGTAGCTTACAGGTCTAAAAAGGGTTTAAGTTTTCTTTTTTTTTTTTTTTTTTTTACATATTATGGCTGTACAAGAAATACATATTTGACCTACTGAGCAATTTTTTGTCCCAAAGGTCAAAAAGTCACTCATTGACTTTCCTTCTGGTTCCAATAAGTAGCTAAAAGGTCTACAAAAGGTTTTAATTTTTTTTTTTTTTTTTACATATTATGGCTGTACAAGAAATACATATTTGACCTACTGAACACATTTTTGTCCCAAAGGTCAAAAAGTCACTCATTGACTTTCCTTCTGGTTCCAATAAGTAGCTAAAAGGTCTACAAAAGGTTTAAAAAAATAAATAAAGTATTTATTGTTATTTTTTTTTTTTTTTTACATATTATGGCTGTACAAGAAGTCCATATTTTACCTACTGAACAAATTTTTGTCCCAAAGGTCAAAAAGTCACTCATTGACTTCCCTTCTGTTTCCAGTAAGTAGCTTACAGGTCTAAACAAGGTTTTTTTTTTTTTTTTTTGTTTAGTTTTTACATATTATGGCTGTACAAGAAGTCCATATTTGACCTACTGAACAAATTTTTGTCCCAAAGGTCAAAAAGTCACTCATTGACTTCCCTTCTGGTTCCAATTAATTGACTTCCCTTCTGATTCCAATTTTTAGCTTACAGGTCTAAAAAAGGTTTAAATTTTTTAAATAAATTTTTTTTTTTACATATTATGGCTGTACAAGAAATACATATTTGACCTACTGAGCAATTTTTTGTCCCAAAGGTCAAAAAGTCACTCATTGACTTTCCTTCTGGTTCCAATAAGTAGCTAAAAGGTCTACAAAAGGTTTTAATTTTTTTTTTTTTTTTTACATATTATGGCTGTACAAGAAATACATATTTGACCTACTGAACAAATTTTTGTCCCAAAGGTCAAAAGGTCACTCATTGACTTCCCTTCTGATTCCAATAAGTAGCTGACAGATCTAAAAAAGGTTTGGATTTTTTTTTTTTTTTTTTTTTTATATTATGGCTGTACAAGAAGTCCATATTTGACCTACTGAACAAATTTTTGTCCCAAAGGTCAAAAGGTCACTCATTGACTTCCCTTCTGATTCCAATAAGTAGCTTACAGGTCTAAAAATGGTTTGGATTTTTTTTTTTTTTTTTACATATTATGGCTGTACAGAAGTCCATATTTGACCTACTGAACAAATTTTTGTCCAAAAGGTCAAAAAGTCACTTATTGACTTTCCTTCTGGTTCCAATAAGTAGCTAAAAGGTCTACAAAAGGTTTCAATTTTTTTTTTTTTTTTTTTACATATTATGGCTGTACAAGAAGTCCATATTTGACATACTGAACAATTTTTTTTTCCAAAGGTCAAAAAGTCACTCATTGACTTTCCTTCTGGTTCCAATAAGTAGCTAAAAGGTCTACAAAAGGTTTCAATTTTTTTTTTTTTTTTTTACATATTATGGCTGTACAAGAAGTCCATATTTGACATACTGAACAATTTTTTTTTCCAAAGGTCAAAAAGTCACTCATTGACTTTCCTTCTGGTTCCAATAAGTAGCTAAAAGGTCAACAAAAGGTTAATTTTTTTTTTTTTTTTTACATATTATGGCTGTACAAAGTCCATATGTGACCTACTGAACAAATTTTTGTCCCAAAGGTCAAAAAGTCACTCATTGACTTCCCTTCTGATTCCAATAAGTAGCTGACAGATCTAAAAAAGGTTTGGATTTTTTTTTTTTGCATATTATGGTTGTACAAGAAGTCCATATTTGACCTACTGAACTAATTTTTTTTCCAAAGGTCAAAAAGTCACTCATTGACTTTCCTTCTGGCTCCAATAAGTAGCTAAAAGGTCTACAAAAGGTTTAAATTTTTTTTTTTTTTTTTTTAACATATTATGGCTGTTTAGAAGTCCATATTTGACCTACTGAACAAATTTTTGTCCCAAAAGTCAAAAGGTCACTCATTGACTTCCCTTCTGATTCCAATAAGTAGCTGACAGATCTAAAAAAGGTTTGGATTTTTTTTTTTTTTTTTTTTTTTGTATATTATGGCTGTACAAGAAGTCCATATTTGACCTACTGAACAAATTTTTGTCCCAAAGGTCAAAAGGTCACTCATTGACTTCCCTTCTGATTCCAATAAGTAGCTTACAGGTCTAAAAATGGTTTGGATTTTTTATTTTTTTTTACATATTATGGCTGTACAGAAGTCCATATTTGACCTACTGAAAAAATTTTTGTCCCGAAGGTCAAAAAGTCACTTATTGACTTTCCTTCTGGTTCCAATAAGTAGCTAAAAGGTCTACAAAAGGTTTAAATTTTTTTTTTTTTTTTTACATATTATGGCTGTTTAGAAGTCCATATTTGACCTACTGAACAAATTTTTGTCCCAAAGGTCAAAAGGTCACTCATTGACTTCCCTTCTGATTCCAATAAGTAGCTGACAGATCTAAAAAAGGTTTGGATTTTTTTTTTTGCATATTATGGCTGTACAAGAAGTCCATATGTGACCTACCGAACTAATTTTTTTTCCAAAGGTCAAAAAGTCACTCATTGACTTTCCTTCTGGTTCCAATAAGTAGCTAAAAGGTCTACAAAAGGTTTACATTTTTATTTTATTTTTATTTTTTACATATTATGGCTGTTTAGAAGTCCATATTTGACCTATTGAACACATTTTTGTCCCAAAGGTCAAAAAGTCACTCATTGACTTCCCTTCTGATTCCAATAAGTAGCTGACAGATCTAAAAAAGGTTTGGAATTTTTTTTTTTTTACATATTATGGCTTTACAAGAAGTCCATATTTGACCTACTGAACAATTTTTTTTTCCAAAGGTCAAAAAGTCACTCATTGACTTCCCTTCTGATTCCAATAAGTAGCTTACAGGTCTAAAAATGGTTTGGATTTTTTTTTTTTTTTTTACATATTATGGCTGTACAGAAGTCCATATTTGACCTACTGAACAAATTTTTGTCCCAAAGGTCAAAAAGTCACTTATTGACTTTCCTTCTGGTTCCAATAAGTAGCTAAAAGGTCTACAAAAGGTTTCAAAATTTTTTTTTTTTTTAAATATTATGGCTGTACAAAGTCCATATTTGACGTACTGAGCAAATTTTTGTCCCAAAGGTCAAAAAGTCACTCATTGACTTCCCTTCTGATTCCAATATGTAGCTTACAGGTCTAAAAATGGTTTGGATTTTTTTTTTTTTTTTTTTTTTTTTTTTTACATATTATGGCTGTACAAAGTCCATATTTGACCTACTGAACAAATTTTTGTCCCAAAGGTCAAAAAGTCACTCATTGACTTTCCTTCTGGCTCCAATAAGTAGCTAAAAGGTCTACAAAAGGTTTAAATTTATTTATTTTTTAATTTTTTTACATATTATGGCTGTTTAGAAGTCCATATTTGACCTACTGAACAAATTTTTGTCCCAAAGGTGAAAAGGTCACTCATTGACTTCCCTTCTGGTTCCAATAAGTAGCTAAAAGGTCTACAAAAGGTTAAAAAATTTTTTTAATTATTATTATTTTTTTTTTTACATATTATGGCTGTACAAAGTCCATATGTGACCTACTGAACAAATTTTTGTCCCAAAGGTCAAAAAGTCACTCATTGACTTCCCTTCTGATTCCAATAAGTAGCTGACAGATCTAAAAAAGGTTTGGAATTTTTTTTTTTTTTGCATATTATGGCTGTACAGAAGTCCATATTTGACCTACTGAACAGATTTTTATCCCAAAGGTCAAAAAGTCACTCATTGACTTTCCTTCTGATTCCAATAAGTAGCTTACAGGTCTAAAAAGGGTTTAAGTTTTCTTTTTTTTTTTTTTTTTTTTACATATTATGGCTGTACAAGAAATACATATTTGACCTACTGAGCAATTTTTTGTCCCAAAGGTCAAAAAGTCACTCATTGACTTTCCTTCTGGTTCCAATAAGTAGCTAAAAGGTCTACAAAAGGTTTTAATTTTTTTTTTTTTTTTTACATATTATGGCTGTACAAGAAATACATATTTGACCTACTGAACACATTTTTGTCCCAAAGGTCAAAAAGTCACTCATTGACTTTCCTTCTGGTTCCAATAAGTAGCTAAAAGGTCTACAAAAGGTTTAAAAAAATAAATAAAGTATTTATTGTTATTTTTTTTTTTTTTTTACATATTATGGCTGTACAAGAAGTCCATATTTTACCTACTGAACAAATTTTTGTCCCAAAGGTCAAAAAGTCACTCATTGACTTCCCTTCTGTTTCCAGTAAGTAGCTTATAGGTCTAAACAAGGTTTTTTTTTTTTTTTTTTGTTTAGTTTTTACATATTATGGCTGTACAAGAAGTCCATATTTGACCTACTGAACAAATTTTTGTCCCAAAGGTCAAAAAGTCACTCATTGACTTCCCTTCTGGTTCCAATTAATTGACTTCCCTTCTGATTCCAATTTTTAGCTTACAGGTCTAAAAAAGGTTTAAATTTTTTAAATAAATTTTTTTTTTTACATATTATGGCTGTACAAGAAATACATATTTGACCTACTGAGCAATTTTTTGTCCCAAAGGTCAAAAAGTCACTCATTGACTTTCCTTCTGGTTCCAATAAGTAGCTAAAAGGTCTACAAAAGGTTTTAATTTTTTTTTTTTTTTTTACATATTATGGCTGTACAAGAAATACATATTTGACCTACTGAACAAATTTTTGTCCCAAAGGTCAAAAGGTCACTCATTGACTTCCCTTCTGATTCCAATAAGTAGCTGACAGATCTAAAAAAGGTTTGGATTTTTTTTTTTTTTTTTTTTTTATATTATGGCTGTACAAGAAGTCCATATTTGACCTACTGAACAAATTTTTGTCCCAAAGGTCAAAAGGTCACTCATTGACTTCCCTTCTGATTCCAATAAGTAGCTTACAGGTCTAAAAATGGTTTGGATTTTTTTTTTTTTTTTTACATATTATGGCTGTACAGAAGTCCATATTTGACCTACTGAACAAATTTTTGTCCAAAAGGTCAAAAAGTCACTTATTGACTTTCCTTCTGGTTCCAATAAGTAGCTAAAAGGTCTACAAAAGGTTTCAATTTTTTTTTTTTTTTTTTACATATTATGGCTGTACAAGAAGTCCATATTTGACATACTGAACAATTTTTTTTTCCAAAGGTCAAAAAGTCACTCATTGACTTTCCTTCTGGTTCCAATAAGTAGCTAAAAGGTCTACAAAAGGTTTCAATTTTTTTTTTTTTTTTTTACATATTATGGCTGTACAAGAAGTCCATATTTGACATACTGAACAATTTTTTTTTCCAAAGGTCAAAAAGTCACTCATTGACTTTCCTTCTGGTTCCAATAAGTAGCTAAAAGGTCAACAAAAGGTTAATTTTTTTTTTTTTTTTTACATATTATGGCTGTACAAAGTCCATATGTGACCTACTGAACAAATTTTTGTCCCAAAGGTCAAAAAGTCACTCATTGACTTCCCTTCTGATTCCAATAAGTAGCTGACAGATCTAAAAAAGGTTTGGATTTTTTTTTTTTGCATATTATGGTTGTACAAGAAGTCCATATTTGACCTACTGAACTAATTTTTTTTCCAAAGGTCAAAAAGTCACTCATTGACTTTCCTTCTGGCTCCAATAAGTAGCTAAAAGGTCTACAAAAGGTTTAAATTTTTTTTTTTTTTTTTTAACATATTATGGCTGTTTAGAAGTCCATATTTGACCTACTGAACAAATTTTTGTCCCAAAAGTCAAAAGGTCACTCATTGACTTCCCTTCTGATTCCAATAAGTAGCTGACAGATCTAAAAAAGGTTTGGATTTTTTTTTTTTTTTTTTTTTTTGTATATTATGGCTGTACAAGAAGTCCATATTTGACCTACTGAACAAATTTTTGTCCCAAAGGTCAAAAGGTCACTCATTGACTTCCCTTCTGATTCCAATAAGTAGCTTACAGGTCTAAAAATGGTTTGGATTTTTTATTTTTTTTTACATATTATGGCTGTACAGAAGTCCATATTTGACCTACTGAAAAAATTTTTGTCCCGAAGGTCAAAAAGTCACTTATTGACTTTCCTTCTGGTTCCAATAAGTAGCTAAAAGGTCTACAAAAGGTTTAAATTTTTTTTTTTTTTTTTACATATTATGGCTGTTTAGAAGTCCATATTTGACCTACTGAACAAATTTTTGTCCCAAAGGTCAAAAGGTCACTCATTGACTTCCCTTCTGATTCCAATAAGTAGCTGACAGATCTAAAAAAGGTTTGGATTTTTTTTTTTTTTTTTTTTTTTTTTTATATTATGGCTGTACAAGAAGTCCATATTTGACCTACTGAACAAATTTTTGTCCCAAAGGTCAAAAGGTCACTCATTGACTTCCCTTCTGATTCCAATAAGTAGCTTACAGGTCTAAAAATGGTTTGGATTTTTTTTTTTTTTTTTTTTTACATATTATGGCTGTACAAGAAGTCCATATTTGACATACTGAACAATTTTTTTTTCCAAAGGTCAAAAAGTCATTCATTGACTTTCCTTCTGGTTCCAATAAGTAGCTAAAAGGTCAACAAAAGGTAAAACATTTTTTTTTTTTTTTTTTTTTTTTTTTTACACATTATGGCTGTACAAAGTCCATATTTGACGTACTGAACAAATTTTTGTCCCAAAGGTCAAAAAGTCACTCATTGACTTCCCTTCTGATTCCAATATGTAGCTTACAGGTCTAAAAATGGTTTGGATTTTTTTTTTTTTTTTTTTTTTTTTTTTACATATTATGGCTGTACAAAGTCCATATGTGACCTACTGAACAATTTTTTTTTCCAAAGGTCAAAAAGTCACTCATTGACTTTCCTTCTGATTCCAATAAGTAGCTGACAGATCTAAAAAAGGTTTTGAATTTTTTTTTTTTTTACATATTATGGCTTTACAAGAAGTCCATATTTGACCTACTGAACAATTTTTTTTTCCAAAGGTCAAAAAGTCACTCATTGACTTCCCTTCTGATTCCAATAAGTAGCTTACAGGTCTAAAAATGGTTTGGATTTTTTTTTTTTTTTTTTTACATATTATGGCTGTACAGAAGTCCATATTTGACCTACTGAACAAATTTTTGTCCCAAAGGTCAAAAAGTCACTTATTGACTTTCCTTCTGGTTCCAATAAGTAGCTAAAAGGTCTACAAAAGGTTTCAAAATTTTTTTTTTTTTTAAATATTATGGCTGTACAAAGTCCATATTTGACCTACTGAACAAATTTTTGTCCCAAAGGTCAAAAAGTCACTCATTGACTTTCCTTCTGGCTCCAATAAGTAGCTAAAAGGTCTACAAAAGGTTTAAATTTATTTATTTTTTAATTTTTTTACATATTATGGCTGTTTAGAAGTCCATATTTGACCTACTGAACAAATTTTTGTCCCAAAGGTGAAAAGGTCACTCATTGACTTCCCTTCTGGTTCCAATAAGTAGCTAAAAGGTCTACAAAAGGTTAAAAAATTTTTTTAATTATTATTATTTTTTTTTTTACATATTATGGCTGTACAAAGTCCATATGTGACCTACTGAACAAATTTTTGTCCCAAAGGTCAAAAAGTCACTCATTGACTTCCCTTCTGATTCCAATAAGTAGCTGACAGATCTAAAAAAGGTTTGGAATTTTTTTTTTTTTTGCATATTATGGCTGTACAGAAGTCCATATTTGACCTACTGAACAGATTTTTATCCCAAAGGTCAAAAAGTCACTCATTGACTTTCCTTCTGATTCCAATAAGTAGCTTACAGGTCTAAAAAGGGTTTAAGTTTTTTTTTTTTTTTTTTTTTTTACATATTATGGCTGTACAAGAAATACATATTTGACCTACTGAGCAATTTTTTGTCCCAAAGGTCAAAAAGTCACTCATTGACTTTCCTTCTGGTTCCAATAAGTAGCTAAAAGGTCTACAAAAGGTTTAAATTTTTTTTTTTTTTTTTACATATTATGGCTGTACAAGAAATACATATTTGACCTACTGAACACATTTTTGTCCCAAAGGTCAAAAAGTCACTCATTGACTTTCCTTCTGGTTCCAATAAGTAGCTAAAAGGTCTACAAAAGGTTTAAAAAAATAAATAAAGTATTTATTGTTATTTTTTTTTTTTTTTACATATTATGGCTGTACAAGAAGTCCATATTTTACCTACTGAACAAATTTTTGTCCCAAAGGTCAAAAAGTCACTCATTGACTTCCCTTCTGTTTCCAGTAAGTAGCTTACAGGTCTAAACAAGGTTTTTTTGTTTTTTTTTTGTTTAGTTTTTACATATTATGGCTGTACAAGAAGTCCATATTTGACCTACTGAACAAATTTTTGTCCCAAAGGTCAAAAAGTCACTCATTGACTTCCCTTCTGGTTCCAATAAGTAGCTTAAAGGTCTAAAAAAGGTTAAAATTTATTTATTTATTTATTTTTATTTTTTTACATTTTACGGCTGTACAAAGTCCATATTTGACCTACTGAACAAATTTTTGTCCCAAAGGTCAAAAAGTCACTCATTGACTTCCCTTCTGGTTCCAATTAATTGACTTCCCTTCTGATTCCAATTTTTAGCTTACAGGTCTAAAAAAGGTTTAAATTTTTTAAATAATTTTTTTTTTTTTACATATTATGGCTGTACAAGAAATACATATTTGACCTACTGAGCAATTTTTTGTCCCAAAGGTCAAAAAGTCACTCATTGACTTTCCTTCTGGTTCCAATAAGTAGCTAAAAGGTCTACAAAAGATTTTAATTTTTTTTTTTTTTTACATATTATGGCTGTACAAGAAATACATATTTGACCTACTGAACACATTTTTGTCCCAAAGGTCAAAAAGTCACTCATTGACTTTCCTTCTGGTTCCAATAAGTAGCTAAAAGGTCTACAAAAGGTTTAAAAAAATAAATAAAGTATTTATTGTTATTTTTTTTTTTTTACATATTATGGCTGTACAAGAAGTCCATATTTGACCTACTGAACAAATTTTTGTCCCAAAGGTCAAAAAGTCACTCATTGACTTCCCTTCTGGTTCCAATAAGTAGCTTAAAGGTCTAAAAAAGGTTAAAATTTATTTATTTATTTATTTTTATTTTTTTACATTTTACGGCTGTACAAAGTCCATATTTGACCTACTGAACAAATTTTTGTCCCAAAGGTCAAAAAGTCACTCATTGACTTCCCTTCTGGTTCCAATTAATTGACTTCCCTTCTGATTCCAATTTTTAGCTTACAGGTCTAAAAAAGTTTAAATTTTTTAAATATATTTTTTTTAAATACATATTATGGCTGTACAAGAAGTCCATATTTGACCTACTGAACAATTTTTTGTCCCAAAGGTCAAAAAGTCACTCATTGACTTTCCTTCTGGTTCCAATTAGTAGCTAAAAGGTCTACAAAAGGTTTAATATATATATATATATATTACATATTATGGCTGTACAGATGTCCATATTTGACCTACTGAACATACTTTTGTTCCAAAGGTCAAAAAGTCACTCATTGATTTCCCTTCTGGTTCCAATAAGTAGCTAAAAGGTCTATAAAAGGTTTAAAAAAAATTTTTTTTTTTTTTTTTTTTTTTACATATTATGGCTGTACAGAAGTCCATATTTGACCTACTGAAATTTTTTTTTGTCCCAAAGGTCAAAAAGTCCCTCATTGATTTCCCTTCTGATTCCAGTAAGTAGCTTACAGGTCTAAAGAAGGTTTAAGTGTTTTTTTTTTTTTTTTTTTTTTTTACATATTATGGCTGTACAAGAAGTCCATATTTGACCTACTGAGCAAATGTTTGCCCCAAACGTCAAAAAGTCACTCATTGACTTTCCTTCTGGTTCCAAGAAGTAGCTAAAAGGTCTACAAAAGGTTTTAATTTTTTTTTTCTTTTTACATGTTATGGCTGTACAAGAAGTCCATATTTGACCTACTGAACAAATTTTTGTCCCAAAGGTCAAAAAGTAACTCATTGACTTTCCTTCTGGTTCCAATAAGTAGCTAAAAGGTCTACAAAAGGTTATAATTTTTTTTTTTTTTTTTTTTTTACATATTATGGCTGTACAAAGTCCATATTTGACCTACTGAACAATTTTTTGTTCCAAAGGTCAAAAAGTCACTCATTGACTTCCCTTCTGGTTCCAATAAGTAGCTTACAGGTCTAAAAAAGGTTTAAGTGTTTTTTTTTTTTTTTTTTTTTTTTTTTTTACATATTATGGCTGTACAAGAAGTCCATATTTGACCTACTGAACAAATTTTTTTCCCAAAGGTCAAAAAGTCACTCATTGACTTTCCTTCTGGTTCCAATAAGTAGCTAAAAGGTCTACAAAAGGTTTTAATTTTTTTTTTTTTTTACATATTATGGCTGTACAAGAAGTCCATATTTGACCTACTGAACAAATTTTTGTCCCAAAGGTCAAAAAGTCACTCATTGACTTTCCTTCTGATTCCAATTAGTAGCTAAAAGGTCTACAAAAGGTTTAATATATATATATATATATATATATATATATATATATATATATATATATATATATATATATATATATATATATATATATATATATATATATATATATATATATATATATATATATATATATATATATATATATGAGTGTTCTTCTGAGATCGTGATGTGACGCGCGCCCGGTGATCTCAGCGAAAACACCACCCAAAATCATTACATAGAATGGCAAAATGGCGGCCACCAGAACGCGAGAGCTGCCATTCTATCTAATATTTCTAATCTAGTATATCTCACAGACAGTAAAAGTATATGTCTATAAACTAAAATAACGTGGTGTTCGTGTCTTCAACTCCCTCGACGACTAATCTTTCTTACTAATCTTTCTTCTTTCATTCTAACTCCAGACTAAATTGAAATTTTGACAATAAATGTTCAAATTTAGTGGGGTTTTTTTTTTTTTTGTTGAGAAAACGAAAAGGGGAGAATAGCCTATATATATATATATATATATATATATATATTTTTTTTTTTATATATATATATATATATATATATATATATATATATATATATATATATATATATATATATATATATATATATATATATATATATTGTTACGGCCATAACCAGCAAATAAGGCTCATTAATCAAATTAACTTAAACAGCTGATTCGGACCGAACACATAAATCAATCACAGACACAAAGTAACGCTTCAAGACGCCATGTACGCCTTCATTTACTATAAAAAATGAACAAGAGAAACAAATGTACACAACCCAAAAGAGAATACAAATCAGAATCCAAATCAGGTCAACCTATTAACAAACATAAATCAAACAAGTAATAAACAACAGTAAACTGGTAGGACAACTAAGAAAGTAAACAGAGAACACCTGCCTACGCCTGTACTCAGCAGTTCTTACCTGGCTTCCGACAAAACAAAGACAAGTGAATCTTCCGGGTCTCTGCTTACCTCCATACTCTTTCTAAATAACCATAAAGTGACATAATGAAATAATTCCTACCAGTTACTGAACTTATGGAAAAGTGAGTAAATAATGCTAAGTCTCAACAAATAATTATACTCAACAAAACCACAAAGAACCTAATAAAGAAAGGAGAACGGAGAGGCGAGGAGAGCGGCAGCCGTGATGTCCACAGGACACGAGATGAGAGAGAGAGACCATCCATGTCGCCGCCAACGCCCTTTTATCCGGTATCCCGGGTGACGTCATGTCTTTGTCACAAGTTGGGGAATTCCCCCGCCACCTATGGACTCAAAACGGTATCAGCACAAATATACGTAACAATATATATATATATATATATATATATATATATATATATATATATATATATATATATATATATATATATATATATATATATATATATATATATATATATATATATATATAATTATTTTGCAATGTAGTTACACAGAAAATACAGTAAATTTGTACTTGTTGTACTTATTGTGTTTAATGTTCAATTACATTGCATTTAATTCATGTTTGTCCTTTCTTATTGTGTTGATAATAAAATCTTTTAAGCTATTACCTGCACAGTAAATTCCCCGGTGTTGAATTAACACCGCTCGGTGTTCATATGGGAACCACCCGCAGGGTGTTAAAGTAACACTGAAGCAGTGTTAGAGTTAATAAGATACTTAAGTGATTAATTGAGTGATGATTGTTTGATTATTGAAGACACCTGATGATAATGAGCAGAATCACTGAAGAAAAGAGAAACACAAGAACTACAACTGACTTCAGCCACAGCCTTAGATGAAATCAACTGAAGACATTAAATCTCTCTTTTTACTAACCAGATTGACTTTATTTCTGACATCTACAGAAGCTCTTATTGAGAATGAACAGAGGTTTAGAGGTTGATGTTGTATTGAAAATATTTGGTCACCATTATGGTGATCATTGTTTCATTTAGTTGTGCAGTTTGACTCTTGGCTTTTGATGTCAGTTTGTGGTCTTTGTAACAGTGTTTACTCAAACACAAACACCAAATTTTTTGCGAAAGAAGCCATAAACAAAGCTGATCATATGATATATCTTTCAACATCATAGACGAGACGGATAATTGACACATAAAATATAAAATTGTCAAATTGTTATTAGTATTTAACCAGCAATCATTTCTTTCCAGATATCAAAATATGACTGATCTGTGGCAGTAAAGCATTTATGGTGAAAATCTATTAAAACAACTTTTATTAACATTTCGATTATCGAATGTGGTTTATAATAAGAGAGATTTAATGTCTTTTCAGTTGATGTCATCTTAAGCTGTGGCTGTGTTTCTCTGTCCTTCAGTGATTACCAAGATAACCAAGAAAAACATGTGATTAGGTGATGATCATCACATTGATTATGATTATAGTGGTGATCTGTTATTAAATTTTGTATTATTCATAATAGTGACCATGTGATTCTACAGAATGTAATCAGCACTATTGTGGCAATCTGATAATATGCTGGACTTAAATAGTTCTCAAAAGGTTTTAATCTATGCACAAACTAGACACACACAGACATCAAGAATCAGTGTATGAATCTCAACACTGGTGACAATCAATAAAAAGATTCATGCTGCAATGCATGCTGGTACCACCAATCAAAACACCCCGATGGGTCCCAGCATGCATTGCGGCATGAATAAATTATGCATCTGAATTGAGACAAATTTTCTTTGAATCTTACTAATTGCTTTTACTTTTGTATTTTATTTTACTTTTTGTGACTTTTTGTAGCTTGTTTTATGTTCAGAGTGGATCTGGTTATCTGATTTTTTTTATTGTCACCAGTGTTGAGTTTCATTCACTGATTATTGATATCTGTGTGTGTCTAAATGATGCTGAAGATAAATCCCCTTTGAGCTCACATTTTTCTGAAAATCATATTGTAATAACAATGCTAAGTTTAAACTGTCAAATCATATGGTCACTATTATGACTACTATACACTATAACTAGAGCGTTAAACTCTAAATGGAATCAGTGATTCAGGCCAATACATTAATATGTCATTATCACCCAATCACAGATTCTTTTGCCATAACAAATGTGTTTTTATACACACAGTGAAAGTAGCCAGATAATCATTAAAGTTAAAAAGAAAAGGGTCAAGAGCCCAACTAAAGCAAACACTGATCACCAGTATGGTAACTATTAAAATGCAGTTTGACTGAAAGTGGTTATGAAAATTTGCCTGACGTCGTCATACTCAATTCTAGTCAGAATATGAACTGCCCAAAGAAAAATGTTGTGGGCGCGGCTAAGTTCGGCTGGCATCCAGGCTATATAAATTTTTTTTAAATAATATTTTAATAAAGTCAGTCTGGTTAGTAATGTGTGAAGCAGGTAATGCTGTTTGTGGAGTTGTTTAATCCTCCTCTGCTGAGATCTTCAGAGATTTAATGTCTTCTTTTAACTTCAATTGATTTAATCTAAAGCTGTGGCTGAAGTCAGTTGTAGTTCTTGTGTTTCTCATCACTAATGGTCAATCATCACTTAATTAAACACTTAATTATCTCATTAACTTTAACACTTCTTAAGTGTTACTTTTAACACCCTGTAGTGTGGACACATATGTACACTGAGGAGTGTTAATTTAACACTGGGGATTTTGCTGTGTACTGAACATATTTTTGGCCCACGAGTCCTTAAACATTAACTTACTATATATACTCATTGACTTCCCTTCTGATTCCAATAACTAGCCAAAAGTTCCACAAAGGTTTTTACATTTTTCTTTTTAATTACTTTTTTTTTTTTTTTTTTTTTTTTTTTTTACATGTTATGGCTGTACAGAAGTCCATATTTGACCTACTGAACACACTTTTGGCCCAAGAGTCCTTAAACACTAACTTACTATAAATACTCATTGACTTTTTATTCTTATTCCCATTAGTAGCCAAAAGCTCAGCAAAAGTTTTTTTTTAAATAATTTAAAACATTTTTTTATGTTTTCATTAAATTTTTGTTGTTGATTTTTTATTATTTTATTTTTTTACATGTTATGGCTGTACAGAAGTCCATATTTGACCTACTGAACATATTTCTGGCCCAAGAGTCCTTTAACACTAACTTACAATACATACTCCCTTCTGATTCTCAATATTAGCCCAAAGTTTCCAAAAAAGGTTTTATTAAAGGTTTTTTTTTTTTTTTTTTTTTTTTTTACATGTTATGGCTTTACAGAAGTCCACATTTGACCTACGGAACATATTTTTTTTGCCCAAGAGTCCTTAAACACTAACTTATTATACATACTCATTGACTTCCCACCTGATTCCCATTACTAGCCAAAAGTTCCACAGAGGTTTTTAATTTTTTTTTTTTTTTTTTTTACATGTTATGGCTGTACAGAAGTCCATATTTGACCTACTGAACATATTTTTGGCCCAAGAGTCCTTAAACACACTCATTGACTTCCCTTCTGATTCCAATAACAAGCCAAAAGTTCTACAAAAGGTTTAAAAAAAAAATTTTTTGTTTTTTTTTGTTACATATTATGGCTGTAGCCTACAGAAGTCCATATTTGACCTACTGAACATATTTTTGGCCCAAGAGTCCTTAAACTCTAAATTACAATACACACTCATTGACTTCTCTTCTCATTCCCATTACTAGCCAAAAGTCCCACAAAGGTTTTTCCCTTTTTATTTTTTTAAATATTTTTTTTTACATGTTATGGCTGTACAAGAAGTCCATATTTGACCTACTGAACATATTTTTGGCCCAAAAGTCCTTAAACACTAACTTACTATACACACTCATTGACTTCCCGTCTGATTCCAATTGCTAGCCAAAAGTTCCACAAAAGTTTTTAAAATGTTTTATTTATTTATTTATTTATTTATTTATTTATTTATTTATTTATTTATTTATTTATTTATTTGTTTGTTTGTTTGTTTGTTTGTTTATTTATTTATTTATTTATTTATTTATTTTTATTTATTTATTTATTTATTTATTTATTTATTTATTTATTTATTTATTTATTTATTTATTTATTTATTTATTTATTTATTTATTTATTTATTTACTTACTTATTTATTTCCCGCCTGATTCCAATTACTAGCCAAAAGTTCCAAAAAGTTTATAACATTTTTTTTTTTTTTTTTTTTTACATGTTATGGCTGTACAGAAGTCCATATTTGACCTACTGACAATATTTTTACTCTAACTTACTACACACACTCATTGACTTCTGATTCCAACTACAAGACAAAAGTTTTAAAAAAGGTTTTAATTTTTTTTATTTATTTTTTATTTTTTTACATGTTATGGCTGTACAGAAGTCCATATTTGACCTACGGAACATATTTTTGGCCTAAGAGTCCTTAAATACTAACTTTCTGTACATACTCATTGACTTCCCTTCTGAAACCAATTACTAGCCAAAAGTTCCACAAAAAGTTTTTAATTATTATTATTTTTTTTCTTCATGTAAATGCTGTAGCGAAGTCCATATTTGACCGACTGAACACATTTCTGGCCCAAGAGGCAACTGTAAAAAAACACAACTTGAAAAAAGTTGAAAAGACTCATTTTGTTTTGTTGGTTCAGCAAAAATCCACACTGTAAAAATATCGTACAACAAAAAAAAAATATTTTTGATGGAAAAAGTTTTGATGGTAAAATACTTATTAGAAATAAGACTATTGCTTTAATAGAGTTTATGAGGCTGAGAGCTTGATCATCTTGTTTTTTTTTTCTTAGCAAAAAATTAATTATGTGTTTTGCCAAACACTGTTACTAAGGACATAAAATCAGACAAAGAGGCTAACTGACCAACCAAAGGAAACACTCATCACCAAAATGGTGATGACCAAATGATTTTCAATTAAAAAAAAAATCAACATCTAAACCTGTAAATTCTTAAGAACTTCTGTTTCCAATGGACAACATTTCTTGAATTGGCTCAACAATAAAAGATTTGTTACAGAATAGTTGCATATCTCCAGAAAACAAATAATGTCAATTTGACTAAACTAAACATTTTTTGTCAGAGACAAATTATTTTCAGTTCGTATAACTATTATTTACAAAAGTTGAGTAAGCCAAAAAAAAAAAAAAAAAAATTGGAAATTGGAAATTTGTACAAAGATTTTTTGTTGTTGTACAACCTTAATTTTGTTACAGTGTACATACTCATTGACTTTCCTTCGTATTCTCATTATTAGCCAAAAGTTCCACAAAAAGTTTTTTATTTTTATTTTCTTTATTTTTTTTTGTTTTTTTTAGTTTTTTTTACGTTATGGCTGTACAGAAGTCCATATTTGAACGACTGAACATATTTCTGGCCCAAGAGTCCTTAAACAAGAACTTGCTATACATACTCATTGACTTTCCTTCTGATTCTCATTAAAAGCCAACATTTCTACAAAAGGTTTTACATTCTTTATTTATTTATTTATTTATTTGACATGTTATGGCTATACATCAGTCCATATTTCACCTAATGAACATATATCTGGCCCAAGAGTCCTTAAATACTAACTTACTATACACACTCATTGACTTCCCGTCTGATTCCAATTGCTAGCCAAAAGTTCCACAAAAGTTTTTAAAATGTTTTATTATTTATTTATTTATTTATTTATTTATTTATTTATTTATTTATTTATTTATTTATTTATTTATTTATTTATTTATTTATTTATTTATTTATTTATTTATTTATTTATTTATTTATTTATTTATTTACTTACTTATTTATTTCCCGCCTGATTCCAATTACTAGCCAAAAGTTCCAAAAAGGTTTTTACATTTTTTTTAAAAAAATTTTTTACATGTTATGGCTGTACAGAAGTCCATATTTGACCTACTGACAATATTTTTACTCTAACTTACTACACACACTCATTGACTTCTGATTCCAACTACAAGACAAAAGTTTTAAAAAAGGTTTTAATTTTTTTTATTTATTTTTTATTTTTTTACATGTTATGGCTGTACAGAAGTCCATATTTGACCTACGGAACATATTTTTGGCCCAAGAGTCCTTAAATACTAACTTTCTGTACATACTCATTGACTTCCCTTCTTAAACCAATTACTAGCCAAAAGTTCCACAAAAAGTTTTAATTATTATTATTTTTTTTTTCATGTAAATGCTGTAGAGAAGTCCATATTTGACCGACTGAACACATTTCTGGCCCAAGAGGCAACTGTAAAAGAACACATCTTGAAAAAAGTTGAAAAGACTCATTTTGTTTTGTTGGTTCAGCAAAAATCCACACTGTAAAAATATCGTACAACAAAAAAAATATTTTTGATGGAAAAAGTTTTGATGGTAAAATACTTATTAGAAATAAGACTATTGCTTTAATAGAGTTTATGAGGCTGAGAGCTTGATCATCTTGGTTTTTTTTTTCTTAGCAAAAAATTAATTATGTGTTTTGCCAAACACTGTTACTAAGGACATAAAATCAGACAAAGAGGCTAACTGACCAACCAAAGGAAACACTCATCACCAAAATGGTGATGACCAAATGATTTTCAATTTTAAAAAAAATCAACATCTAAACCTGTAAATTCTTAAGAACTTCTGTTTCCAATGGACAACATTTCTTGAATTGGCTCAACAATAAAATATTTGTTACAGAATAGTTGCATATCTCCAGAATAAAATAATGTCAATTTGACTAAACTAAACATTTTTTGTCAGAGACAAATTATTTTCAGTTCGTATAACTATTATTTACAAAAGTTGAGTAAGCAAAAAAAAAAAAAAAAAAAAATTGGAAATTTGAAATTTGTACAAAGATTTTTTGTTGTTGTACAACCTTAATTTTGTTTCAGTGTACATACTCATTGACTTTCCTTCGTATTCTCATTATTAGCCAAAAGTTCCACAAAAAGTTTTTTATTTTTATTTTCTTTATTTTTTTAAAGTTTTTTTTTGTTTTTTTACGTTATGGCTGTACAGAAGTCCATATTTGAACGACTGAACATATTTCTGGCCCAAGAGTCCTTAAACAAGAACTTGCTATACATACTCATTGACTTTCCTTCTGATTCTCATTAAAAGCCAAAATTTCTACAAAAGGTTTTACATTCTTTATTTATTTATTTATTTGACATGTTATGGCTATACATCAGTCCATATTTCACCTAATGAACATATATCTGGCCCAAGAGTCCTTAAACCCTAACTTACTATACATACTCATTGACTTCACTTCTGATTCTTATTACTAGCCAAAAGTTTTCACAAAAGGTTTTTATTTTTATTTTTTTATTTTTTTTACATGTTATGGCTTTACAGAAGTCCACATTTGACCTACCGAACATATTTTTTTTGCCCAAGAGTCCTTAAACACTAACTTATTATACATACTCATTGACTTCCCACCTGATTCCCATTACTAGCCAAAAGTTCCACAGAGGTTTTTAATTGAAAATTTTTTTTTAATTTTTTTTTTTTTTTTTTATACATATTATGGCTGTAGCCTACAGAAGTCCATATTTGACCTACTGAACATATTTTTGGCACAAGAGTCCTTAAACACTTAATTACCATACACACTCATTGACTTCTCTTCTCTTTCCCATTACTAGCCAAAAGTTCCAAAAAAGTTTTTTTTACCATTTTTTATTTTTTTTTTTATTTTTTTTTTTTTACATGTTATGGCTTTACAGAAGACCACATTTGACCTACGGAACATATTTTTTTGCCCAAGAGTCAATAAACACTCACTTACTATATATACTCATTGACTTCCCTTCTGATTCCAATTACTAGCCAAAAATTCCACAAAGGTTTGTACATTTTTTTTTTTTTTTTTTTTTTTACATGTTATGGCTGTACAGAAGTCCATATTTGACCTACTGAACATATTTTTGGCCCAAGAGTCCTTAAACACACTCATTGACTTCCCTTCTGATTCCAATTACAAGCCAAAAGTTCTACAAAAGGTTAAAAAAAAAAATGTTTTTTTTTTTTTTTTTTTCATATTATGGCTGTAGCCTACAGAAGTCCATATTTGACCTACTGAACATATTTTTGGCCCAAGAGTCCTTAAACTCTAAATTACAATACACACTCATTGACTTCTCTTCTCATTCCCATTACTAGCCAAAAGTCCCACAAAGGTTTTTCCCTTTTTATTTTTTTAAATATTTTTTTTACATGTTATGGCTGTACAAGAAGTCCATATTTGACCTACTGAACATATTTTTGGCCTAAGAATCCTTAAATACTAACTTACTATACACACTCATTGACTTCCCGTCTGATTCCAATTGCTAGCCAAAAGTTCCACAAAAGTTTTTAAAATGTTTTATTTATTTATTTATTTATTTATTTATTTATTTATTTATTTATTTATTTATTTATTTATTTATTTATTTATTATTTATTTATTTATTTATTTATTTATTTATTTATTTACTTACCGCCTGATTCCAATTACTAGCCAAAAGTTCCAAAAAGGTTTATAAAATTTTTTTTTTTTTTTTTTTTTTACATGTTATGGCTGTACAGAAGTCCATATTTGACCTACTGACAATATTTTTACTCTAACTTACTACACACACTCATTGACTTCTAATTCCAATTACAAGACAAAAGTTTTAAAAAAGGTTTTAATTTTTTTTTTTTTTTTTTTTTTTTTTACATGTTATGGCTGTACAGAAGTCCATATTTGACCTACGGAACATATTTTTGGCCTAAGAGTCCTTAAATACTAACTTTCTGTACATACTCATTGACTTCCCTTCTGAAACCAATTACTAGCCAAAAGTTCCACAAAAAGTTTTTAATTATTATTATTTTTTTTCTTCATGTAAATGCTGTAGCGAAGTCCATATTTGACCGACTGAACACATTTCTGGCCCAAGAGGCAACTGTAAAAAAACACAACTTGAAAAAAGTTGAAAAGACTCATTTTGTTTTGTTGGTTCAGCAAAAATCCACACTGTAAAAATATCGTACAACAAAAAAAAATATTTTTGATGGAAAAAGTTTTGATGGTAAAATACTTATTAGAAATAAGACTATTGCTTTAATAGAGTTTATGAGGCTGAGAGCTTGATCATCTTGGTTTTTTTTTCTTAGCAAAAAATTAATTATGTGTTTTGCCAAACACTGTTACTAAGGACATAAAATCAGACAAAGAGGCTAACTGACCAACCAAAGGAAACGTCTAAGGTTACGTATGTAACCTCTGTTCCCTGAGAACAGGGAACGAGCGCTGCGTCTAGCTGACGCTATGGGGAACGCCCTCGGCGTGACTGGTGTCTGAAGCTACTATCGAATCACGGCAAAGTCTTTGACCGACGTCAGCCCATGACGTCATCAACGTGCGACCCGGAAGTATAAAAGGGCGCCGTGCCAACACATACACATCTTCTCGTCTGAAGGGACTGTATGGCAGATAGGCCCTGAAGCATGGCAACGCGACGCAGCGCTCGTTCCCTGTTCTCAGGGAACAGAGGTTACATACGTAACCTTAGACGTTCCCTTTCGAAAGGGAACTCTCGCTGCGTCTAGCTGACGCTATGGGGAACGATATACCAACGCCGCCATGCTGAGGGGAGTGTCTGCCCATTGGCAGTGACAACTGTCAACTCAAGTAATTCATAGAAAAACCTGAGCGATTCCCCCTCAGGTCCTGGGCTGACAGTGACAGCACTCCCTACGGTCATAGCCCAAGCTATACAACTAAACGGAACCCTAACGCACTGCGTGGAGTTCCATCTAGACAGCTTGAAGGCCCGGGACCACTACTTCCAAAGAAGGGGTCCCTTCAAGGGAATGTGGCTAGGGGACCCGAAGGAACCCCAGCCAGTCACTACTCGGGAAATGTTCTCCCGAGTGCCACCAGGGAGGCCTGACCTGGTGCCCTAAGTGTTATGGACACTTCGGTTTAGCCAACCCTGTCTGTTCAAACAGAGCCTCTGGATGGTGCCCAAGGGGCGTCCAAGCTAAGGGACTGAAACACAGGCAGTCTTACTTAGCCCGGAACTCAGAGACGGGTTATCCAAGAGAGCAACACTCAGCGTAGTGCTTTTCAACCCTTGCTATCGAGGGGAGTCTGCCTGCTCAAATCAAGGATCTACCAGGTGCTTGTGTTTCAAAGCAGTAGGGAGGCCGAAAGGGCCTTAATGAGTGATCTAACAGGGAGGCCTCATGAGAGGCCTACGACCGTCTGACCAGGCTCAGGCGGCTGAGCACTCATAGACGACCCTCATAGAGGGGAGCAGCTGAGCCTGCCTGGCGAGTAACCTCCAGCTGTAAGCCCAACCACCACAATTTCTCACAGAGAACTGGTAATCAAAGTGCCTAGCTCAGGAACTTCAACTTCAAGGAGGCCCTGTGGGCCTACTACTTGATAGCGGGTATTCCAGGGAGGCCTATAGAGGCCTACTACCTAACCGCAAGCCATGCTGGAAACCCAAGCATCCAGGCTCGGGACTCCGTCCTCAGGGAGGCCTTAGTGAGGCCTACTACCTGACAGCAATACCGCCTGCTGAGGTTACCCTTGTTTTCTCAAGGAGGCCTATGGAGGCCTACTACTTGACAGTCAAGCTACGCAGGCTAGTCGGGCATCCTGTTTAAGGAACCCGTCCTCAAGGGAGGCCTATTTTAGGCCTACTACCTGATAACCAGCCTTTAGGGAGGCCTGGAGAGGCCTACTACCTGATTGCAATACGTGCTAAATGACTGGGTCCCAGGAACACCTCAGGGAGGCCTGATGGGGCCTACTACCTCGTTCGAGTGACCACCATCTGGGACTCGACAGTCAAGCTACGCAGGCTTTTCGAGCATCCTGATTAAGGAACTCGCCCTCAAGGGAGGCCTATTAAGGCCTACTACCTGATAAGCAGCCTTCAGGGAGGCCTGGAGAGGCCTACTACCTGTTTGCAATACGTGCTAACTGTTTCAAATGACTGGGTCCCAGGAACACATTAGGGAGGCCTGATGGGGCCTACTACCTTGTTCGAGTGACCACAATCTGGGAGCTCACCCTCCGGGAGGCCTATTGAGGCCTACTACCCGACAGTCAAGCTACGCAGGCTTTTCGAGCATCCTGATTAAGGAACTCGCCCTCAAGGGAGGCCTATTAAGGCCTACTACCTGATAACCAGCCTTCAGGGAGGCCTGGAGAGGCCTGCTACCTGTTTGCAATGCGTGCTAACTGTATCAAATGACTGGATCCCAGGAACGCCTTAGGGAGGCCTGATGGGGCCTACTACCTCGTTCGAGTGACCACAACCTGGGAGCTCACCCTCAGGGAGGCCTATTGAGGCCTACTAGTCGACAGTCAAGCTACGCAGGCTATCCGAGCATCCTGATTAAGGAACTCGCTCTCAAGGGAGGCCTATTGAGGCCTACTACCAGATAATCAGCCTTTAGGGAGGCCTGGAGAGGCCTGCTACCTGTTTGCAATTCGTGCTTAACTGTTTTAGATGACTGGATCCCAGGAACACCTTAGGGAGGCCTGATGGGGCCTACTACCTTAGAATTTAACAGCAGGTCTTCAGGGAGGCCTGATGAGGCCTACAACCTGCCTCTGGGAGTGACCACAATCTGGGAGCTCACCCTCAGAAAGGCCTAGTAAGGTCTTAGAGTTAACAGCAGGCCTTCAGGGAGGCCTGATGAGGCCTACAACCTGCCTCTGGTAGTGATCACAACCTGAGAGCTCACCCTCAGGGAGGCCTAATAAGGCCTTACAACTAACAGCGGGCCTTCAGGGAGGCCTGATGAGGCCTACAACCTGATAGCCGCCAGGCTAGCTGTCCCGATGCGCACATCGGTACATACCTCCAGTGAGGCCTGGTTGAGGCCTTCCAACTGAAAACGCGCCTTGTTCAAGAGGCCTACTGAGGCCTACAATTGACAGCCGACCTTCAGGAGAGCGTTTTTTGCCCCTCTTTAACCTGATAGCCAGCTAGGCTAGCAGTACCTTGATGCCTCAGCATTGGCACCTGCCTTACTAGAGCCTCCGATCTAAGTGGTACATATTACCAACGGTGGCGGTGCCTCAGCAACGCGCCTCCTTCATCCACATCCCAACTGACGCCTCAGCGTTCAGTCGTTGATGAATACCCAACTCTATACAGGAAACCTGGGGTCTGTAAGAAATACATATTTTTAGTGTAATACACAAAAATGACCACTCTCACCTGCGGCATGCTGAGCGAAGACTCATTGTGCGGTTCTCACCACCATGTTCTACCGCCCTTGAATGCCTAAAAGGGGCGTTCTCACTGAGCAGGTCCGGGTGGGCCATCAGAACATAGTTCTACTCATCATGGGCCCGCCTCAGGCCTGATGTAAGAAGTGCCTGGGTAAAAAATCATTAAAAGACATTAAAAAGGAAAAAGGAGAGGGCTAGGATGTAACCGCCCTCAAGGGAAGTGATCCATCACCAACGCCGAGAGCGTTGGTCCTGGATCACCTCCCTCAGATCCTTTTTCCCCCCCGGGAATCCCATCTCCTCTGTGCCCTGCTCCTCCACGGAGGGGGGGGCACGAGAGGAGACGCTAGCTCTCTGGTCCTGCCTACGGTCCTCAGACCGTGAAGGACCAGGTCCCGCCTGCCTGGGTGGGGGCGCGGATCTCAGCGGTATGCATGTCTTAAATGCCGCTGAACGCGCCTTCGCCTCCCTGAACTTTCCAACCCCCGCCTCAACGGAGGTGCCGAAAAGTTCAGTCGGCGAAACCGGCGAATCGAGGAGAAAGCCTTTCTCTTTCTCCCCGATATCAGCCAGGCTCAGCCACAGATGCCTCTCCGTGACCACCATAGCCGCCATAGAGCGGCCGATGGCAGCAGCAGTCTGCTTGGTGGCCCGGAGAGCAAGATCTGTGGTGCGGCGCAGCTCAGCAACCGCCTCAGGGGACAGCCCGGCCCCCTGGTCGAGATCCTCCAGCAGGTCCGCCTGGTACGCCTGAAACACCGCCATGGTGTGAAAAGCAGCACCAGCCTGACCCGCTGCCGTGTATGCCCCTGCCATTAAAGCACAGTTTGAGCTCTCAGTGTTGATGCCCACGAAATACGAGAAAAGTCTGCAAACTTTCCTCGCCAGTCGGTAGCCTCAACACATATCCATATTCCCCTATCCCCTCGACATCAGCGAAGTTAAACGCTGATGCTGATGAATATTGGGTCGAATATGGATTCTTCCATGCCCTCTCGATCTCTGTAAGAAGATCAAGAAGGAATGGAAGGCTCATCTGAGCTGATGGTTTATGGCCAAGGAGAAAACGATTGTGCAATCTACCACGAGCGATCTCTCCTCTAACGCGCCAACATGGCAGCCGCAGCCTGCCTGCAGTACGTTCCATAACATTCATCAGCTCAGCATACACGGTCAGGGTGGCTGAGAGGATTCATACCACTCTCACCAGCCATCCCTAAGAGCACTTGCTGTTTAGTCTCGTTAACCGCCAGATCGTCGCGACGATCGGCGAGCTGCATCTGAGAACCCATGATGTATGCCAACGCTCAGCCTCAGCTTGAACGGGACAGCATCATCCAGTCCCAGATGCCAAACTTTCTTCCCTCAGGAAAAAAGCCAGACTAGAGTGGAGCGATCTCAGATTGAAAACCGCTCACACTCACACACAAACAACTTCAAATGAACTTGACTGTGCATGCTCTTGATCCCAGGCAGTAAATACACACTCGTGTGTATTAATAATTGAATTTGTTTTACCTTAACTCGTATAGCAGTTCAAACAGACAGTCCCTGAAGACGAGAAAGATGTGTATGTGTTGGCACGGCGCCCTTTTATACTTCCGGGTCGCACGTTGATGACGTCATGGGCTGACGTCGGTCAAAGACTTTGCCGTGATTCGATAGTAGCTTCAGACACCAGTCACGCCGAGGGCGTTCCCCATAGCGTCAGCTAGACGCAGCGAGAGTTCCCTTTCGAAAGGGAACAAAAAGTTTTTTTTTTTTATTTTCTTTATTTTTTTTAAGTTTTTTTTTGTTTTTTTACGTTATGGCTGTACAGAAGTCCATATTTGAACGACTGAACATATTTCTGGCCCAAGAGTCCTTAAACAAGAACTTGCTATACATACTCATTGACTTTCCTTCTGATTCTCATTAAAAGCCAAAATTTCTACAAAAGGTTTTACATTCTTTATTTATTTATTTATTTGACATGTTATGGCTATACATCAGTCCATATTTCACCTAATGAACATATATCTGGCCCAAGAGTCCTTAAACCCTAACTTACTATACATACTCATTGACTTCACTTCTGATTCTTATTACTAGCCAAAAGTTTTCACAAAAGGTTTTTATTTTTATTTTTTTATTTTTTTTACATGTTATGGCTTTACAGAAGTCCACATTTGACCTACCGAACATATTTTTTTTGCCCAAGAGTCCTTAAACACTAACTTATTATACATACTCATTGACTTCCCACCTGATTCCCATTACTAGCCAAAAGTTCCACAGAGGTTTTTAATTGAAAATTTTTTTTTTTTTTTTTTTTTTTTTTTTTACATATTATGGCTGTAGCCTACAGAAGTCCATATTTGACCTACTGAACATATTTTTGGCACAAGAGTCCTTAAACACTTAATTACCATACACACTCATTGACTTCTCTTCTCTTTCCCATTACTAGCCAAAAGTTCCAAAAAAGTTTTTTTTACCATTTTTTTTTTTTTTTTTTTTTTTTTTTTTTTTACATGTTATGGCTTTACAGAAGACCACATTTGACCTACGGAACATATTTTTTTGCCCAAGAGTCAATAAACACTCACTTACTATATATACTCATTGACTTCCCTTCTGATTCCAATTACTAGCCAAAAATTCCACAAAGGTTTGTACATTTTTTTTTTTTTTTTTTTTTACATGTTATGGCTGTACAGAAGTCCATATTTGACCTACTGAACATATTTTTGGCCCAAGAGTCCTTAAACACACTCATTGACTTCCCTTCTGATTCCAATTACAAGCCAAAAGTTCTACAAAAGGTTAAAAAAAAAAATGTTTTTTTTTTTTTTTTTTCCATATTATGGCTGTAGCCTACAGAAGTCCATATTTGACCTACTGAACATATTTTTGGCCCAAGAGTCCTTAAACTCTAAATTACAATACACACTCATTGACTTCTCTTCTCATTCCCATTACTAGCCAAAAGTCCCACAAAGGTTTTTCCCTTTTTATTTTTTTAAATATTTTTTTTTACATGTTATGGCTGTACAAGAAGTCCATATTTGACCTACTGAACATATTTTTGGCCTAAGAATCCTTAAATACTAACTTACTATACACACTCATTGACTTCCCGTCTGATTCCAATTGCTAGCCAAAAGTTCCACAAAAGTTTTTAAAATGTTTTATTTATTTATTTATTTATTTATTTATTTATTTATTTATTTATTTATTTATTTATTTATTTATTTATTTATTTATTTATTTATTTATTTATTTATTTATTTATTTACTTACCGCCTGATTCCAATTACTAGCCAAAAGTTCCAAAAAGGTTTATAAAATTTTTTTTTTTTTTTTTTTTTTACATGTTATGGCTGTACAGAAGTCCATATTTGACCTACTGACAATATTTTTACTCTAACTTACTACACACACTCATTGACTTCTAATTCCAATTACAAGACAAAAGTTTTAAAAAAGGTTTTAATTTTTTTTTTTTTTTTTTTTTTTTTTTACATGTTATGGCTGTACAGAAGTCCATATTTGACCTACGGAACATATTTTTGGCCTAAGAGTCCTTAAATACTAACTTTCTGTACATACTCATTGACTTCCCTTCTGAAACCAATTACTAGCCAAAAGTTCCACAAAAAGTTTTTAATTATTATTATTTTTTTTCTTCATGTAAATGCTGTAGCGAAGTCCATATTTGACCGACTGAACACATTTCTGGCCCAAGAGGCAACTGTAAAAAAATACAACTTGAAAAAAGTTGAAAAGACTCATTTTGTTTTGTTGGTTCAGCAAAAATCCACACTGTAAAAATATCGTACAACAAAAAAAAATATTTTTGATGGAAAAAGTTTTGATGGTAAAATACTTATTAGAAATAAGACTATTGCTTTAATAGAGTTTATGAGGCTGAGAGCTTGATCATCTTGGTTTTTTTTTCTTAGCAAAAAATTAATTATGTGTTTTGCCAAACACTGTTACTAAGGACATAAAATCAGACAAAGAGGCTAACTGACCAACCAAAGGAAACACTCATCACCAAAATGGTGATGACCAAATGATTTTCAATTTAAAAAAAAATCAACATCTAAACCTGTAAATTCTTAAGAACTTCTGTTTCCAATGGACAACATTTCTTGAATTGGCTCAACAATAAAAGATTTGTTACAGAATAGTTGCATATCTCCAGAAAACAAATAATGTCAATTTGACTAAACTAAACATTTTTTGTCAGAGACAAATTATTTTCAGTTCGTATAACTATTATTTACAAAAGTTGAGTAAGCAAAAAAAAAAAAAAAAAAAAAAATTGGAAATTGGAAATTTGTACAAAGATTTTTTGTTGTTGTACAACCTTAATTTTGTTACAGTGTACATACTCATTGACTTTCCTTCGTATTCTCATTATTAGCCAAAAGTTCCACAAAAAGTTTTTTATTTTTATTTTCTTTATTTTTTTTATTTTTTTTTATTTTTTTTACGTTATGGCTGTACAGAAGTCCATATTTGAACGACTGAACATATTTCTGGCCCAAGAGTCCTTAAACAAGAACTTGCTATACATACTCATTGACTTTCCTTCTGATTCTCATTAAAAGCCAAAATTTCTACAAAAGGTTTTACATTCTTTATTTATTTATTTATTTATTTATTTGACATGTTATGGCTATACATCAGTCCATATTTCACCTAATGAACATATATCTGGCCCAAGAGTCCTTAAACACTAACTTACTATACATACTCATTGACTTCACTTCTGATTCTTATTACTAGCCAAAAGTTTTCACAAAAGGTTTTTATTTTTATTTTTTTATTTTTTTTTACACGTTATGGCTGTACAGAAGCCTACATTTGACCTACCGAACATATTTTTGGCCTTAGAGTCCTTAAACACTTACTTTCAATACATACTAAGTGCTTTCCCTTCTGACTCTCATTATTAGCCCAAAGTTTCCACAAAAGTTTTTTTTAAGTTTTTTTAAAGTTTTTTTTTTAAATATACATGTTATGGCTGTAAAGAAGTTTTCAATTAATTAGTTAATTTATTTTTTACATGATGGCTGTACAAAAGTCCATATTTGACCTACTGAACATACACAGTAAAATCCCCAGTGTTAAATTAACACTGCTCAGAGCACATATGGTCCCACTCTACAGAGTGTTAAAGTAACACTGAATCAGTGTTAAAGTTAATGAGATAATTGAGAGATTAATTAAGTGATGATTGTCCATTAGTGGTGAACACCTGATGATGAGTAGAATCACTGAAGGAAAGAGAAAAAGAAAAACACAAGAACTACGACTGACTATAAAAAAAGACATTCAATCTCTGAAGATCTCAGCAGAGGAGGATTAAACAACTCCACAAACAGCATTATCAGCTTCACACTTTACTAACCGGACTGACTTTATTTCTGTCAGACGTCTACCGAAGCTCTTATTGAGAATGAACAGATTTGTTGTTTGATTTTGTTGTGAAATTGTTAGTTTTTAATGTGACCATCATGGTGATCACTGTTCTCTTTAGTTGGGCAGTTTGATGACTTTTTAACATTAGTGTTTTTCTGGCTGCTGTAACTGTGTTTGCTATGGCAAGAAAAGCAAGAGTAAACACAACCAGATGCTGTCAGCTGCTCGATGATGAGATCATTGTATAGTGATTTAATTCATTGATTTTATGACTGAGTATGAGCAATATACTATTCACTTTTTTTTATTGTGATTCTAGAAAAGATCCAACGCGGTTTTAATCAGAAAAGCTGGATAAGTTTTGAAATAGATTGTACACTAATCACTTCTAACTCCTGCTAGATGAACTCACACACAGACATCAATAATCTGCCTATGAATCTCAACAATGGTGACATGCTTAATGCCACAATGCATTCTGGGAGCCATAGATGAGTTTTGCGTGATGCACCCAGAATGCATTGCGGCATGACACCATTGTTGAGATTCATAGGCTGATTCTTGATGTCTATGTGTGAGTAAAACTCACAGGAGTTAGAAGTGCTTGTTGTGTAAAATTTAATGTAAAATTTATTTGATAATCGTTTAGTTTATCTGATGAAAACAATGCTGGATCTTCTGCCCTAGAATCACAAGGTTTCTATAATCAATCTCCAAACCAGACATCAGCAAATAAGGCCATTATATGATGATAACAACTGTATCACAACAACAAGCATAAAGTTTCTCTTGCCGTTCTCACCGTAACGAACAGTTACAGCAGCCAGAGAAAAACGTATGTTTGCAAGTCAAGGGTCAAGAGCCCAACTAAAGCAAACCCTGATCACCATAATGGTAACTTCAAACAACTTTTATTTTCAATAAAACATCAACATCTAAACCTCAATAAGAGCTTCTGTAGACGTCTGGCAGAAATAAAGTCAGTCCGGTTAGTAATGTGTGAAGCTGATAATGCTGTTTGTGGAGTTGTTTAATCCTCCTCTGCTGAGATCTTCAGAGATTTAATGTCTTTTCAATAGTCAGTTGTAGTTCTTGTGTTTTTTGTTTTTTCTCTTTTCTTCATTGATTTTGCTCATTGTCATCAGGTGTTATCACTAATGGTCAATAATCACTTAATTAATCTCTTAATTATCTCATTAACTTTAACACTGATTCAGTGTTACTTTAACACTCTGTAGAGTGGGACCATATGTGCTCTGAGCAGTGTTAATTTAACACTGGGGATTTTACTGTGTACTTATTGATTTCCCTTCAGATTCCCATTACTAGCCAAAAGTTCCTCAAAAGGTATTTTTTATTTTGTTTTATTTTTTTATACATGTTATGGTTGTAAAGAAGTCCATATTTGACCTACTGAACATATTTTTGGCCCAAGAGTCCTTAAACACTTATTTTCAATACATTCTAATTGATTTCCCTTCTGATTCTCGTTCTCAAAAGTCCTTAAACACTAACTTACTATCATAGACTTCCCTTCGGATTTCCATTACTAGCCAAATGTTCCACAAAACGTTAAAAAAAAAAATCTTTTTTACATGTTATGGCTGTACACAAGTCCAAATTTTACCTACTGAACATTTTTTTGGCTTAAGCGTCCCTTAACACTAACTTACTATACATACTCATTGACCTCCCTTCTGTTTCTCATTACTAGCCAAAAGTTCCACACAAGTTTTTATTTTCTGTTTTTTTTTAATACATGTTATGGCTTTACAGAAGTCCACATTTGACCTACTGAACATATTTTTTGCCCAAGAGTCCTTAAACACTAACTTATTATACGTACTCATTGACTTCCCACCTGATTCCCATTACTAGCCAAAAGTTCCAAAAAAGGATTTTTACCATTTTTTTTATTATTTTTATTTTTTATTTTTACATGTTATGGCTGTACAGAAGTCCATATTTGACCTACGGAACATATTTTTGGCCTAAGAGTCCTTAAATACTAACTTTCTGTACATACTCATTGACTTCCCTTCTGAAACCAATTACTAGCCAAAAGTTCCACCAAAAAGTTCCACTGGGGGGGCGCTGTTGGACACCGAGCATGTAGGATGTGTCGCCCTTTTGCTCCGCGAGTTTGTGATTATTTTTACTTTTAAAACACAGTTTCTTTTCACTAATTTGGCCGGTGCACAATTGTGACAAGTACTTGGTCAGTATCGGTGTGTTTTGGGGGAATTTCAACTGACTATGGCAGCTGCACGTGGAAACTCGGCTCGCACAGGCCGTGCTAAGGCCTCTCCCTCGACTGAGCCCGCATCTCCGCCGAAGGTGGTCACAGACCCCGAGTGTGCGCCCAATTTGGACAACCTCCGGGCTATGTTAGACCAGTTGAAAGGTGACATTTGTGGCAAAATAGACTCGCTATCTTGCGAGCTTCGAGCGGACATTTCTTCGGTAAGAGAGGAGCTTAGGCACGCAATTGAACCGATGCAACAAAAACTTAGCTCCCATGATCAAGTTATCACGGAGTTGCAGCGCGCGTGCACTGACCACAGTGATCTGCTAACTTCACTGGATTCAACAGTTTCCACGCTGAAAGCCGAGGTTAAACTGCTGACTGATAAATGTGAGGACCTGGAGGGAAGAGCGAGGAGGAATAATATACGGCTGGTAGGTGTGCCAGAGGGGGCCGAAGGTGTGCGTCCAACCGAATTTATTGCCCAGCTGCTGAGGGACTCCCTCGGTCTGGAAGAGTTGCCTCTGCTCGATCGTGCGCATCGCACTCTCCGATCCAAGCCCAGTGATGGTAAACCACCCCGACCCTTTGTGATTCGCGTGCACTTTTTTCACGTGAGGAATGACATTTTACGCCGAGCCAGCGAGGCTCCTCTTCTCCACCAAGGCAAAAGACTTTTTCTCTTTCCTGACTACACTTCGTCAGTCGCGAAGAAACGTGCTGCATTCACGGACGTTAAGCGTCTGCTACATTCGTGCCCAGGAGTGAAGTTTGGATTGAGGTTTGCCGCGACTTTAAAGATCACTCTTCCCGGTGGAGCTACACACACCTTTGAAGACCCAGCCACTGCAATGGACTTTGTCAAGGTGAACTTGAAGTCTGGTGTCTCTTATGGAGCTACAGTTTGAAGGCGGCTGGCAGTTTGTTTGGTAATCCGGGGGTTAATTTAACCCGTTTTCTGTTAAACTGTCCTGCTTTAAGTTTGTGTCACTTGAAACACTTTTCATGTTTTGCTACTGTGTTTGTTTATATATTTATTCTATGCTTTATTACACAGTAAAATCCCCAGAGTTAAATTAACACTGCTCAGAGAACATTTGGTCCCACTCTACAGAGTGTTAAAGTAACACTGAATCAGTGTTAAAGTTAATGAGATAATTGAGAGATTAATTAAGTGATGATTGGCCATTAGTGATGAAAACCTGATGATAATGAGTAGAATCACTGAAGGAAAGAGAAAAAGAAAAACACAAGAACTACGACTGACTATAAAAAAGACATTAAATCTCTGAAGATCTCAGCAGAGGAGGATTAAACAACTCCACAAACAGCATTACCAGCTTCACACATTACTAACCAGACTGACTTTATTTCTGTCAGACGTCTCTTATTGAGAATTAACAAATGTTTTGTTTGATTTTGTTGTGAAAATTGTTAGTTTTTAATGTGACCATCATGGTGATCAGTGTTTTCTTTAGTTGGGCAGTTTGATGACTTTTTAACATTAGTGTTTCTCTGGCTGCTGTAACTGAGTTTGCTATAGCAAGAAAAGCAAGAGTAAACACAATCAGATGCTGTTGGCTGCTCGATGATGAGAATATGATCATTGTATAATGATTTAATTCATTGATTTTATGACTGAGTATGAGCAATATACTATTCACTTTTTTTATTGTGATTTTAGAAAAGATCCAACACTGTTTTAATCAGAAAAGCTGAATAAGTTTTGCAACCGATTGTACACTAATCGTTTCTAACTCCTGCGAGATGAACTCACACACAGACATCAAGAATCTGCCTATGAATCTCAACAATGGTGACATGCTTCATGCCACAATGCATTCTGGGAGCCATAGATGAGTTTTGCGTGATGCACCCAGAATGCATTGTGGCATGAAGCATGTCACCATTGTTGAGATTCATAGGCAGATTCTTGATCTCTGTGTGTGAGTAAAACTCGCAGGAGTTAGAAGTGCTTATTGTGTGATGTGTTATTAAACCGCAGTACAAATCTTACGTAAAATTTTTTTGATAATTGTTTAGTTTCTCTGATGATAACATTGCTGGATCTTCTGCCCTAGAATCACAATGCTCCTATAATCAATGACTTTCAGGGGATCAGCAAATAAGGCACTATATGATGATAACAACTGTATCATAAACAACAAGCGTCAAGATTTTCTTGCCATTTTCACCGTAACGAACAGTTACAGCAGCCAGAGAAAAACTTATGTTAGCAACTCAAGGGTCAAGAGCCCAATTAAAGCAAACACTAATCACAATAATGGTAACTTCAAACAACTTTATTTTTCAATAAAACATCAACATCTAAACCTCAATAAGAGCTTCTGTAGTCGTCTGATAGAAATACAGTCTGTCTGGTTAGTAATGTGTGAAGCTGGTAATGCTGTTTGTGGAGTTGTTTAATCCTCCTCTGCTGAGATCTTCAGAGATTTAATGTCTTTTTAATAGTCAGTCGTAGTTCTTGTGTTTTTCTTTTTCTCTTTTCTTCAGTGATTCTGCTCATTATCATCAGGTTTTCATCACTAATGGCCAATCATCACTTAATTAATCTCTCAATTATCTCATTAACTTTAACACTGATTCAGTGTTACTTTAACACTCTGTAGAGTGGGACCAAATGTTCTCTGAGCAGTGTTAATTTAACTCTGGGGATTTTACTGTGTACAAACTCGCATGAGCAGTACTGGTTTGTGCTGTTAACGGAGCGTGTTAGGATGTTTTTGGTAGTTTGTGGGTTTTGCTCGCGTCTTGTTTGGGAAGACGCTTCAGCTCATGGGGTGGTGGGTGGGGGTGTGAAGAGTTCTCCTTTTTTTCTTTCTTCTTTCTATGTGTTTTGTGTTTTGTTTAGTCAGGTCGCCCATGTTTTAATTTATTTCTGTGACTGTTAAACATTCCATGCTGCAGTGTACACTAATACTTGACTAGCATGCAACAGTCTAAGATGCTATGACAATCAGGGACAGGACTCAAATTTGTTAGCTGGAACTGTAATGGTTTAAATCAGCCTATTAAACGTAGCAAAGTACTTCACCATCTTCAACAATTAGGTGCCCATATTGTTTTCCTTCAAGAGACTCACTTAAAATGTTCCAGCCATATTAGATTAAAGGGGAGGTGGGTCAGTCAAGTATTTCATTCTAGTTTTAATGTTAAATCTAGGGGTGTTGCAATTTTGATTCACAAATCGGTTCCTTTTGTGTGCTCTAATGTAATAGCTGATCCCAATGGAAGGTTTGTATTTGTAACGGGACAGCTATATAGTAATTCTGTGATTCTGGCTAATGTGTATGGTCCAAACTGGGATGACGACAATTTTTTCCATCAATTGTTCGCTAAATTACCTGACATGTCCACACATCTACTTATTATGGGGGGTGACTTTAACTGTTGGCTTAATCCTGTATTAGATCGTTCTTCTACTAGACCAGGTGTACCCTCAAAGTCTTCCAAGACCATTTTATCCTTTATGAAGGAGTTCTCGGTCTCTGATCCATGGCGCTTTCTTAATCCGTCTGGTAAAATGTATTCTTTTTTCTCTCATGTACATCACTCCTTTTCTCGTATTGATTATTTTCTCTTAGACAACCGTTTTCTCCACTCTGTCCAATCTTGCTCTTATGATACTATTCTAATATCAGATCATGCTCCGACCATACTGGAGTTAGTCATACAGGAGCGCGAACGTACGTGCCTCCCCTGGCATCTTAATACGCGCTTACTATCTAATGAGGATTTTGTTAAGTTTGTTTCTAATCAAATTGACTTTTTCCTTATTACCAACAGAACTCCAGGGATCTCAGCCTCCCTGTTGTGGGAGACTTTGAAAGCATACATTAGAGGTGTAATTATCTCATATAGCAGCTATGAGAACAAACAAAGGAAAAAAAAATTAAAAGAATTAAGGTTACGAATTTCCCAGCTTGATAATATCTACGCTTCCTCCCCATCCCCTAACTTATATAAAGATCGTCTCTCTCTTCAGGCTGAGTTTGATGTTCTTTCTACTAAAGAGGTTGAGGAGCTCTTATTTAAGGCTAAATATTGTTATTATGAATCTGGGGATAAGGCGTCCAAACTTTTGGCTCATCAGCTTCGACAGGCCTCCTCCTCTCAGCAGATTCCACAAATTCAAACTCCTTCCGGCGTCACAACCGATCCTAAAAAAATTAATGATCAGTTTAAACGGCTTTACTCCTCTTTATATACTTCTGAGGTTGGGTCTGATCTGTCTGCCCTGGATAGTTTTTTTGACTCTCTGGAGTTGGTTAAGGTAGATGCTGATATTGCTGAGCAGTTAGAGGTCCCAATCACCATAGATGAACTTAAACGTGCAACATTTTCTATGCAGTCTGGAAAATGTCCAGGCCCGGACGGTTTTCCGACCGAGTTTTACAAGACCTTTTTTGACAAATTAGCACCAGTTTTGATAGAAATGTTCAATGAATCTCTCACTCTTTCTAAAATACCTCAGACTCTAAATCAGGCCTCCATATCTTTACTCTTAAAAAAAAATAAGGACCCTCTGTCCTGCTCAAGTTATCGTCCAATTAGTCTATTATCTGTAGATCTAAAACTTCTGTCCAAATTATTAGCTCTGCGACTGGAATCAGTTTTGCCCTTGATAATTTCTCCTGATCAGACAGGTTTTGTCCAGAACAGACATGGATTCTTTAATCTCGGACGACTTCTCAATGTTGTTTATAATCCTTCTACGTCAAAGGGGCCGGAAGCCGTAATCTCATTAGACGCGGAGAAGGCTTTTGACAGAGTGGAATGGAGCTACCTTTTTTACGCTTTGGAGAAATTTGGTTTTGGCCAGGAGTTCATTTCTTGGGTCAAGTTGCTATATTCATCCCCTGTGGCTTCAGTCAGATCTAATGACACCCATTCAAATTATTTCCCTTTGCACCGCTCCACTCGTCAGGGCTGTCCTCTGAGTCCTCTCTTATTTGCTATTGCTATTGAACCTCTGGCTATTGCGCTTCGTTCAGAGCCACACATCACTGGAATAACAAGATATGGTCTTGAACAGAAGGTCTCCCTCTATGCCGATGACTTATTACTATATGTGTCCAATCTCTCTGTCTCAGTTCCAGCTGCTCTTGACATCCTTAGTTCATTTGGTCAGATCTCAGGTTATAAACTAAATTTGGACAAGAGTGAGCTGTTTCCTTTAAATCAAGGTGCTCAAAATGCTGCTCAGGGTTTCCCATTCAAAATTGTTCCATTTGGCTTTAAATACCTTGGTATCCAGATTAGAGACCAATTTGAAGATTTGTTTGATTATAATTTTTCCTCTTTGTTAGATCAGATACGGATGGACTTTCAACGATGGTCACTGTTGCCTTTTCCCTTGTAGCCAGGGTCAATTCTGTTAAGATGAATATCCTACCCAAATTGTCCTATCTCTTCCAATGCCTACCTATCTTTCTCCCTCAGTCCTTTTTTAATAAACTAGACAAATTAATCACTGAGTTTATATGGAACAAAAAGGTCCCTCGTATGCGAAAGGAGCTGTTGCAGAGACCTAAGACCCTTGGGGGCTTGGCCCTTCCTAACTTGAGGTTTTATTACTGGGCTTCCATCCTTATGCTGCGTTCACACCAAACGCGAATTGAGCGTCAAAATCGCGTCTACCGCGTCTAGTTTCACGCGCGAACATTTTGAATGCATTCGCGCGTCAGCAGAGAATTGGACGCGCGTAGAAATCGAGCGTTTGAAGCGAAATTGACGCGCGTTCAAGGCACTCCAGGAGAAATATGTCATAAAACACCACTCTGCCTCTTTTCATTTTCATTAAACATATATATTAAGCATTAATAGCCACACAAATGTGGTCCAGGCAACTCCTACATCATCTTCAGTACATGTATATTTAAATATCCTTAAAATATAAAGTTATTAAACTTCTCTTTGCCCTCAGTCAAAACGATTTGGCAGACAACAAATTATAGATTCATGAGAGCAAAGCTCGGCCGTTAGATCTACACAAAACGAACCACTACAGGACATCAGAGCCAGCGGCAGACGCCAGAAGGACTGGCCGAGGAAAGGCTGCCTTCGCCGGGGTTATGAGCAGTGATTGCCCGGTGATCGCCTGGATCTCACAACTCCAAAAACACAAGATTATTTTTTTAAAATAGGCGCTCTCTTTATAAATAAACCACAGATTTGAGCTTTAAACAACTACATTCCCACCTGAAAACGTCTTAAAACTACATTTTGTGACACAATAGTACTGTTTTTAATTTATGCAGGGTTTCTCATACACGTCACTTTACCACGTGACAGCAGCGAGCAGGCTCCTGATTGGTTAACGCGGCGCGAATTGACGCCAAAGTTCAAATTTTTCAACTCGGGCGTCAGACGCGAATTCGCTTCAAACGCGTGAATGCACAAAAGCACCATTCGCGTGTAACGCGCGTATCGCGCAAGACGCTCAATTCGCGTCCAATTCGCGCCATTCGCGCGAACTGGACGCGCGAATGAAGCGGATTCGCGTCCTTCGCGCCGCGCGTAACGCGCCTTCCGCGCCGCGGGACCTCCAGACGCGCGTCAACGTGCCTTTCCATTGACTTAACATTGAAATCACTCGCGCCTGACGCTCAATTCGCGTTTGGTGTGAACGCAGCATTAGAGTAATTCAGCTTTGGATTTCTCTGGAGGGGGCACCAGTTCCTCCCACATGCACAGTAAAATCCCCAGTGTTAATTTAACACTGCTTGGAGCACATATGGTCCCACTCAACAGAGTGTTAAAGTAACACTGAATCAGTGTTAAAGTTAATGAGATAATTAAGAGATTAATTAAGTGATGATTGACCATTAGTGGTGAACACCTGATGATAATGAGCAGAATCACTGAAGAAAAGAGAAAAAAGAAAAACACAAGAACTACGACTGACTATAAAGAAGACATTCAATCTCTGAAGATCTCAGCAGAGGAAGATTTAACGACTCCACAAACAGCATTACCAGCTTCACACATTACTAACCAGACTAACTTTATTTCTGTCAGATGTCTACAGAAGCTCTTACTGAGAATTAACAGATGTTTTGTTTGATTTTGTTTTGAAAATTGTTAGTTTTTAATGTGACCATCATGGTGATCAGTGTTTTCTTTAGTTGGGCAGTTTGATGACTTTTTAATGTTAGTGTTTCTCTGGCTGCTGTAACTGAGTTTGTTATGGCAAGAAAAGCAAGAGAAAACACAATCAGATGCTGTTGGCTGTGATAAGAATATGATCATTATGTAATGATTTAATTAATTGATCTTATGACTGAGAACAATATACTATTAACTTTTTTTTTTGTGAGTCTAGAAGAGATCCAGCATAGTTTTAAATAGAAAAGCGGAATAAGTTTTGCAACCGATTGTACACTAATCACTTCTAACTCCTGCGAGATTGACTCACACACAGACATCAAGAATCTGCCTATGAATCTCAACAATGGTGACATGCTTCATGCCACAATGCATTCTGGGAGCCATAGATGAGTTTTGCTTAATGCACCCAGAATGCATTGCGGCATGAAGCATGTCACCATTGTTGAGATTCATAGGCTGATTCTTGATGTCTGTGTGTGAGTAATACTCGCAGGAGTTAGAAGTGCTTATTGTGTGATGTGTTATTAAACTGGAGTACAAAATGTATGTACAATTTTTTTGATAATCGTTTAGTTTTTCTGATGAAAATATTGCTGGATCTTCCGCTGTAGAGACACAAGGCTACTATAATCATTGACTCTCAGGAGATCAGCAAATAAGGCACTATATGATGATAACAACTGTATCAGAAACAACCAGCATCAAGTTTCTCTTGCTGTTCTCACCATATCAAACAGTTACAGCAGCCAGAGAAATAAACAATGTTAACAACTCAAGGGTCAAGAGCCCAACTAAAGTAAACACTGATCAACATGATGGTGACAAACAAAACAAAACTATTATTTTCAATAAAACATCAACATCTAAACCTCAATAAGAGCTTCTGTAGACGTATAACAGACATAAAGTAAATATGGTTAGTAATGTGTGAAGCTGGTAATGCTGTTTGTGGAGTGGTTTAATCCTCCTCTGCTGAGATCTTCAGAGATTGAATGTCTTTTTTATAGTCAGTCGTAGTTCTTGTGTTTTTCTTTTTTCTCTTTTCTTCAGTGATTCTGCTCATTATCATCAGGTGTTCACCACTAATGGTCAATCATCACTTAATTAATATCTTAATTATCTCATTAACTTTAACACTGAATCAGTGTTACTTTAACACTCTGTAGAGTGGGACCATATGTGCTCCAAGCAGTGTTAATTTAACACTGGGGATTTTACTGTGTGGTTGAGTATGGAGATGTCTTCTGCTAAACCTGCTTCGTTGACTGCTCTTATCCATGCTCCTCTTAGTTTCTCTCCCTCCCTTTTTTGCAATAACATCTTAGTTAAATCCACTTTTAAAATTTGGAAGCAATTTAGACGTTATTTTGGTCTACAGACCTTCTCTTTCTTAGCACCCTTATCCGCTAACCCTGTTTTTCATCCTTCCTTAATTGACGGTGCTTTTTCTTTGTGGTCTGACTACGGCATCAAGGCATTTAGGGATAAAGCATATTGCTGGTACATTTGCATCCTTCCAGCAACTGTCAGATAAATTCCATTTGCCTAGACAGCATTTTTTTAGATACCTTCAAGTTCGTAGTTTCGTTCGCAATCTTAGCCCCAATTTTCCAAATCTCCCAGAGGCCTCTCTAATTGACTCCTTTTTAACCCCATTGCCGACAATTAAGGGTGCCATTTCAAGTTTTTACAATCTTATTTATTCTTTGCAGCTTACCCCGCAGCATAAAATTAAAACCCAATGGGAGGAGGACCTAGGGGAGGGGATCTCGGAGGAGCTGTGGGATGCCATTTTGCGTCGGGTTCACTCCTCATCTATTTGTGCTAGACATGGTCTGACTCAGTGCAAAATTCTACATCGTACCCATCTCACTCGAGTTAGGCTTTCCAAAATCTATAATGATGTCGACCCCATGTGTATTAGATGTCATCAGGCTCCAGCTACCCATGTCCATATGTTTTGGTCTTGCCCTTCGCTATTTAATTTTTGGACACAGATATTTAATTCTATTTCTGTTTGTTCAGGGGTTCAATTTGATCCAACAGCATGTACCGCTTTGTTTGGGGTGTTACCTCCTACTTTGCAGCTTCCTAATGCTGCGTTCACACCAAACGCGGATTGAGCGTCTGGCGCGAGTGATTTCAATGTTAAGTCAATGGAAAGGCGCGTTGACGCGCGTCTGGAGGTCCCGCGGCGCGGAAGGCGCGTTTCGCGCGGCGCGAAGGACGCGAATCCGCCTCATTCGCGCGTCCAGTTCGCGCGAATGACGCGAATTGGACGCGAATTGAGCGTCTTGCGCGATATGCGCGTTACACGCGAATGGTGCTTTTGTGCATTCACGCGTTTGAAGCGAATTCGCGTCTGACGCCCGAGTTGAAAAATTTGAACTTTGGCGTCAATTCGCGCCGCGTCAACCAATCAGGAGCCTGCTTGCTGCTGTCACGTGGTAAAGTGACGTGTATGAGAAACCCTGCATAAATTAAAAATAGTACTATTGTGTCACAAAATGTAGTTTTAATACTTTTTCAAGTGGATGTAGTTGTTTAAAGCTCAAATCTGTGGTTTATTTATAAAGAGAGCACCTATTTAAAAAAAAATAATCTTGTGTTTTTGGAGTTGTGAGATCCAGGCAATCACTGCTCATAACCTCAGCGAAGGCAGCCTTTCCTCGGCCAGTCCTTCTGCCGTCTGCCGCTGGCTCTGATGTCCTGTAGTGGTTCGTTTTGTGTAGATCTAACAGCCGAGCTTTGCTCTCATGAATCTATAATTTGTTGTCTGCCAAATCGTTTTGACTGAGGGCAAAGAGAAGTTTCATAACTTTATATTTTAAGGATATTTAAATATACATGCAGTGAAGATAATGTAGGAGTTGCCTGGACCACATTTGTGTGGCTATTAATGTTCAATATATATTTTTAATGAAAATGAAAAGAGGCAGAGTGGTGTTTTATGACATATTTCTCCTGGAGTGCCTTGAACGCGCGTCAATTTCGCTTCCAGCGCTCGATTTCTACGCGCGTCCAATTCTCTGCGGACGCGCGAATGCATTCAAAGTGTTCGCGCGTGAAACTACACGCGGTAGACGTGATTTTGACGCTCAATTCGCGTTTGGTGTGAACGCAGCATAAATGTAAAGCTGACTTTGTAGCCTTTGTCTCCTTATTGGCTAGACGTTTGATTTTACTGAGGTGGAAGTCTCCTGCGCTGCCTTCTCACTCGTCTTGGATCAGAGACATCCTTTAGTTTGTGAAGCTAGAGAAAGTTAGGTGCTCGATACATGGTTCTCTTGCAAAGTTTAATAAAACTTGGGGTCCATTTTTTGCACATGTTGAGGGATTGAGTTTTACGGCTATACCAGACTAGCCACCCTGATTGTCTACTAATTGTTAGTTTGTTTTTGTTTGTTTTTTTCTTCTGTGAATTTGTAGCATGGATGTTTTTTATTTAATTTTTATTTTATCTTTGTGTGATTCAACATACTGGGCTTTTATTTAGCAGTGGGTGACCATTCTGTGTTTTTGTGTTGTTGTTTTTTTGTTTGTTTTTTTGTTTTTTTTGTACTCATTTTATTTTTATTTATTTTTTTACTATTCAAACTATTACTATTATTTTTTTATCTGATTTCAATTATTTTATTATTATCATCTTTCCTTTTTGTCAGTGGTTTTGGACACTGTTTTGACTCCCGAATTGTTACCTCTTGATTTTATGTCACTGAAAAATCAATAAACAAATGTTAAAAAAAAAAAAAAAAAAGTTCCACTGTACAGAAGTCCATATTTGACCTACTGAACATAATTTTTGCCCAAGAGTCCTTAAACACTAAATTACAATACACAGCAGAGCAATAGCTTAAACCTTAATTGAATGGAAAAGGACTTGAATGAAATAATTATTTATTTTATTATGCTATTTATACTGAATAATTGTAATGGTAACCCTAAATCATTTATTTAATTGCAACAAAACCAGATATTAGATTTCCTGAAAACAAACAAATTCAGTGCACGTGCTGTGAATTTAACCTGCATTTTTGACTACTGTGTATGTATTTAATATGTAATGATATTTAATTTGCATACATTTTGTAGCTGTTTTGCACTTTGACTGCCAGTTTGAGATATTGGCTATATTTGAGTATTGTGTGTATCTTTGGAGAGTGTACAAAATAAAACAATACTCTTTAAAATCATAATCATATTGAATAGAAGTTGTTTTAACTTGCTTTTATCATCTGAGAAATATTGCCAAGATTCGTCCTTTTTTTATCACTGGATGACGTTAAAAAACTCATTCATGCTTTTATCTTCTCTCATCTTGATTATTGTAATGCTATATACACTGGCTTACCTAAGGGTTACCTAACAAAGTTACAACTGCAAATGCAGCAGCCAGAGTACTAATGCAAAGGAGAGAGCATATTACACCAGTTTTAATGGAATTACATTGGTTACCAGTTCATCAGAGGATTGATTTTAAGGTTATTTTATTGGTTTATAAAACACTGCATAATCTGGCACCTTTATACATTTCCGACTGACTGTCAATATACGTTGCAAATTATAGTTTGAGATCCTCTAGCGCCAATCTTCTGGCACATTGTACAGTAATTCATAAACGATCTGGTGGTACTTATTTTGGTCACGATGCTCCAAATATGTTTTCATTCTCTACAAAATGAAGTGAAAGATGCTCCAAGCATTCATATTTTTAAAAGGTGTGTTAAGATATATCTTTTTAAAGTTGCTTATCAGTATATGGTGTGAAGTGTTTTTTTTGTACGAATTGTTTTGTCAGTTTTATCATTGATATTGAGGTGACATTGTATTGGCAATTTCTTTATTTTACATTTTGAACCTTTCTGTTGTTTAATCTTTTTATATTGACTTTGTGTGAATTTGTATTCCTATTATTTGTTTTTATGCTTGTGAAGCACTTTGAGTTGCATTTCATGTATGAAAAGTGCTATACAAATAAATGTTTATTATTATTATCAATATTAATAATAATGAACCCTGTGAGTTTCAGTTTGCTATGAAATTATGAAATGTTCTGGTCAGCTGTGATGTCTCCGGACCGGATGACATTTGACTCATGAAGCAGGAACATTGCCAGAACTGCACAATCAGACCTGGTTGTCTTGTTTGCCTCAATTAATCTTTTACTTGACTCTCCTTTTAGATTAAACATAAACCTTTATTTCCATGCGGCACCATTGTATAAGTCTAAATAACAGTCCAAAAGAGTTTACATCCAATTACATCTAAGACCAGAAGGCCCTACAAGTAAGAAAAATATATGTAATCATTAAGAGGACATCTTGTGATCTTGTCTAGTTGTGTTCTGGTACGGTCAGTAAAGCATCCTCTGGATCTCTGTCCACATCCACATTCTGAAACATCACAAGAAGATAATCAGTATCACACACATTCACATCTCAAACAAAGACAGGAGGATGCTGAACAATAGAAGATAAACATGGTTAATGTTTTTGAAATCATGCACTTCTCTAATAACAAAAAATTTACACAAGTACTGTGGTTATATATTCTATATATCTAATTTGAGCTTGCAGGCATTATTATTATTATTATGAGTAGCTATCATCATTACTAGGCTATTGCTATATAATTATATGAGGTTACATGCTTTATTGTTGTTGTTTTTGTTTTTATTATTATTATTATTATTATTATTATTCATTATCATCAGTAGGTCTATTGTCATTAGGGCATTGCTATAATTGGGAATTGGCACCAGACCTCTGATATTAATTTATTCTTTATTATTGTTATTATAAATAGGCCTAACAGTAGGCATCATCTGCATTTTTTACAGAAGCTTGCAGGTAGGTGATGTTAATGTAAGACCTGAGCTTTGCCTTGCAAAGATTCTCAATTCTTGGCTCAATGTTTGATAAACATAGCCTCAAATCACACTGTAAAATCGAATTAGTTAGACTTACTTGAAAAAAGCATGCAAACCGATTGCCTTAATAAAACCAAGTAAAGTGAAATAGGAATAGTATGTTGTGCTAACAAATGCTGAATTTGTATAGTTCACTTACACAAGAGTTCTAGTGGCTAAAAAAGAACTGTAGAGAGTACTTGATCTTTTAATTTAGGCTTACTCTTGACTTAGTTTAGCTACCATAGATGTTACCAGTGTTTTGCATGCTGAATGTTGAAGTGTGTGTGTGTGACTCAAGCATGATCAGCTGCAAGATATTGTTACAAATATGTAGGGATTATATCAACTCATTTAAAAGTTCCACAGGTGTTTATGACATAAGTGTTAGCAATACAATTGTAAATGATCGTTATATGACAAAGGGAAATATTACATAGGTTAATTTTAAAAGATGATCTTAATTTCTGACTCATTAACTATAGTTAATTATTCAGTCAGAAGCTAGGTCAACTTTTAAAAGCAACCTATTTATTACTTCTCTTCCTTTGAAACCAAATAACTGTGATTTCTTGTTGCATCGCTGCATCAAAAAGAGAGTTTTAATAATATAAATGTTCCAAGTGCTCAACCAAAGTGAACACTGATCACCATAATGGTAAGTTTTTTTTTTTTGGCTTAACAAAATGGCACTCAAACCAATCAATTAATCTTAACTTGTTTTTTCTGAGTAAATAAGGAATAGTATGTGAATAGTACAGATCACTAGATTTTTTCAATTGAGTTAAGACTAAAAAGTGATTAGTCTTAAAAAGTGTTAGTCAGAATCATTGTTGGATTTTACAGTGCATCCTCGATTTGTGCACGATTGCGGTATTTCGTTTTGACTGCAGTTATTTTTGAGAATCCTGCCTCACACAAATCTGTTGGCGCGAAAGGAAGGAGAATCTTCAAGGCGACGTCACAGAGTTCAGGAGATTCCTGCATCAATGCTGCCCAGAATGACGAAAGAGGGGTTCCTTCAGTCTACTGTCACTCTTCAGCTCAATAAGCTGTTCCTGCATATCAATTGATAGCTTGTTTGCTGTGCACACAAACGGATCTCGAACCCACGCAAAAGAGCGATAATCCTCTTCAAAGAACGTCGCAAATAGTTTTCTCATTGCTGACAGGTGCTCAGACGCTGATTGAAATAGGGAGGAGAAATCGTGTGACGTGCCTGCATCAGTGATAAAGTCTGCAAGGCTGGGGAACATGTCACAGTTCCTTCGACTGATGTGGCCATGCCAGAGGTCTAGTTTTTGTGTGAAGGCGTGCACTTTGTCTGCAAGGAGCAAAATAGGAGTTTCGCAGCCTTGCAAAGACAGGTTGAGGCCATTGAAGCGGTCAAATATATCGACCAAATAGGACAGAGACGCGCCACATAGTGTCATCCAGATGCTTCGCCAGATCTGATCTGATTTCTGTCAAAAAACACTTCACCTCCTCTCGCAGCTCATACAACCACTGTAACACCCGCCCCCTGGAAAGCCAGCAAACTTCAGTGTGCAGAAGCAGCTGTTCGTGCCCTGACCCCATCTCCTGGCAGAGGACCCCAAACAAGCGAGAGTTTAGCGGCCGTGATTTGATGAGATTTATGGGATTGGTTCAGCACGGAGTCAAAGAGAACCAGCATTTTTTTAGCAGCTAGTGCTTCGCGATGGACCATGCAATGTGTCCATTTCACAAGTGGAGCTACTTGCTGAATGCGAGCAGCTAGGCCACGTGCACACCCCGTCATTGCCTGCACACCATCCGTGCCTAGGCCAACGCATCGGTCGCAAGCCAAACCATTTTCACGGATAAAAATATCAAGGACATTGAAAATTGCTTCTCCTGTAGTGTGCGACTGAAGAGGCAGACAAAACAGGACATCCTCCTCAATCGCTTTGTCCCGCAGATACTTGACATACACAGTAAAATCCCCAGTGTTAAATTAACACTGCTTGGAGCACATATGGTCCCACTCTACAGAGTGTTAAAGTAACACTAAATCAGTGTTAAAGTTAATGAGATAAATAATATATTAATTAAGTGATGATTGACCATTAGTGGTGAACACCTGATGATAATGAGCAGGATCACTGAAGAAAAGAGAAAAAAGAAAAAACACAAGAACTACGACTGACTATAAAAAGACATTAAATCTCTGAAGATCTCAGCAGAGGAGGATTAAACAACTCCACAAACAACATTATCAGCTTCACACATTACTAACCGGACTGACTTTATTTCTGTCAGATGTCTACAGAAGCTCTTACTGAGAATTAACAGATTTTTTGTTTGATTTTGTTTTGAAAATTGTTAGTTTTTAATGTGACCATCATGGTGATCAGTGTTTTCTTTAGTTGGGCAGTTTGATGATTTTTTAATGTTAGTGTTTCTCTGGCTGCTGTAACTGAGTTTGTTATGGAAAGAAAAGCAAGAGTAAACAAAATCAGATGCTGTCGGCTGCTTGATGATAAGAATATGATCATTGTGTAGTGATTTAATTAATTGATCTTATGACTGAGTAAGAACAATATATTATTAACTTTTTTCATTGTGATTCTAAAAGAGGTCCAGCATAGTTTTAATTAGAAAAGCTGAATAAGTTTTGCAACCGATTGTACACTAATTACTTCTAACTCCTGCTAGATTAACTCACACACAGAGATCAAGGATCAGCCTATGAATCTCAACAATGGTGACATGCTTCATGCCACAATGCATTCTGGGAGCCATAGATGAGTTTTGCTTAATGCACCCAGAATGCATTGCGGCATGAAGCATGTCACCATTGTTGAGATTCATAGGCTGATTCTTGATGTCTGTGTGTGAGTTAATCTCGCAGGAGTTAGAAGTGCTTCTTGTGTGATGTGTTATTAAACTGGAGTACAAAATTAATGTACAAATTTTTTTATAATCGTTTAGTTTATCTGATGAAAACATTGCTGGATCTCCTGCTGTAGAGTCACAAGGCTACTATAATCATTGACTCTCAGGAGATCAGCAAATAAGGCACTATATGATGATAACAACTGTATCAGAAACAACAAGCATCAAACAAAACTATTATTTTCAATAAAACATCAACATCTAAACCTCAATAAGAGCTTCTGTAGACGTATAACAGACATAAAGTAAAAGCTGGTTAGTAATGTGTGAAGCTGGTAATGCTGTTTGTGGAGTTGTTTAATCCTCCTCTGCTGAGATCTTCAAAGATTGAATGTCTTTTTTATAGTCAGTCGTAGTTCTTGTGTTTTTCTTTTTTCTCTTTTCTTCAGTGATTCTGCTCATTATCATCAGGTGTTCACCACAAATGGTCAATCATCCCTTAATTAATCTCTTAATTATCTCATTAACTTTAACACTGATTCAGTGTTACTTTAATGCTGCGTTCACACCAAACGCGAATTGAGCGTCAGGCGCGAGTGATTTCAATGTTAAGTCAATGGAAAGGCGCGTTGACGCGCGTCTGGAGGTCCCGCGGCGCGGAAGGCGCATTACGCGCGGCGCGAAGGACGCGAATCCGCTTCATTCGCGCGTCCAGTTCGCGCGAATGGCGCGAATTGGACGCGAATTGAGCGTCTTGCGCGATACGCGCGTTACACGCGAATGGTGCTTTTGTGCATTCACGCGTTTGAAGCGAATTCGCGTCTGACGCCCGAGTTGAAAAATTTGAACTTTGGCGTCAATTCGCGCCGCGTTAACCAATCAGGAGCCTGCTTGCTGCTGTCACGTGGTAAAGTGACGTGTATGAGAAACCCTGCATAAATTAAAAACAGTACTATTGTGTCACAAAATGTAGTTTTAAGACGTTTTCAGGTGGGAATTCAGTTGTTTAAAGCTCAAATCTGTGGTTTATTTATAAAGAGAGCGCCTATTTTAAAAAAATAATCTTGTGTTTTTGGAGTTGTGAGATCCAGGCGATCACCGGGCAATCACTGCTCATAACCCCAGCGAAGGCAGCCTTTCCTCGGCCAGTCCTTCTGGCGTCTGCCGCTGGCTCTGATGTCCTGTAGTGGTTCGTTTTGTGTAGATCTAACGGCCGAGCTTTGCTCTCATGAATCTATAATTTGTTGTCTGCCAAATCGTTTTGACTGAGGGCAAAGAGAAGTTTAATAACTTTATATTTTTAGGATATTTAAATATACATGTACTGAAGATGATGTAGGAGTTGCCTGGACCACATTTGTGTGGCTATTAATGCTTAATATATATGTTTAATGAAAATGAAAAGAGGCAGAGTGGTGTTTTATGACATATTTCTCCTGGAGTGCCTTGAACGCGCGTCAATTTCGCTTCAAACGCTCGATTTCTACGCGCGTCCAATTCTCTGCAGACGCGCGAATGCATTCAAAATGTTCGCGCGTGAAACTAGACGTGGTAGACGCGATTTTGACGCTCAATTCGCGTTTGGTGTGAACGCAGCATTACACTCTGTAGAGTGGGACCATATGTGCTCCAAGCAGTGTTAATTTAACACTGGGGATTTTACTGTGTAGGTGAGGAGCTGTGCCTGCCCAGCAATATCAGTGGATTCGTCCAGCTGCAGCGCGTAGTAAAGACTCTTTTTTACGAATTCTATCAGTTGCTCTCTGATATCATTGGACATGTCTACAATTCTCCTAGCGACTGTGTCATTGGACAGTGGTACTGCACCGAGTTTGGCTGCTGCACTATTGCCTATTATTATTCTGCACGTCTTGCGCTGCCAGCAAAATGAGAGTCTCGGCGATTGTATGCGGTATACCCAGTTTACCGATTCTTTTGGCCAATACATACGATGCCTCCAAACACTGTTTAGACACAGTGCTGTGCACTGAAATGGTTGCCTGTTGCTGATGGAGGCCATCAAGCTTTCTTTTAAAATATTCAGCTGGTTTATTTTTTATGCCAGCATGCTTTTTTTCGAGGTGCCTTTTTCATTTGCAGGGCTTCATACTGTTGTTTTCCAGCACCTCAGCACACACGACACACTGAAGTCTCAGATCAGCCGTGACTGTAAACCCAAACTCCAGGTATGCTTCATCGTCAGTGTTGCCAACTCTCGCGAGACAAATAAGCAAATAAGCTTCAAAAACAAGCCCAAAACAAGCCCAATATTATTATATTATTTATTATCATCAATATTATTTATAATTTAAAAAAAATTATCAATAAATGAGCCTGCAACATATTAAACTGACACCTCTCGGAGTTTGAAAAGCAAAAACAGATGTGATTTTACAAAAATCATCAAATTGCAATAAAGGACACGCAATATCCTCCGATCAGCTGTGAACAGAAGAGGTTTGGAGAAAAGAAAAAGTGACATGAAGGCCAATTATGGGAACCCATAGTCGGAGTTAGTGGACACATATTAGGGGCAGTGAGTAGTGAACACACACACTGCAAACCTTGAAAAAGATAAGCCCTACATCTCAATGTGCATATACTATCTGCCCTATAGTATTGAAAATGACTGTCACATACTATTTAGGATGGATAGTATGCACATTGGGACACAGGCAAGCACTAAGGGAGCGCTGCAGTATAGCCACATAGGCCTATTTATAATAAAATACATTTGAACCATACCTACTGTTATTATTAGTATACTTGTTTTTTTTATAATAGCCTGTAATTTTAAATACATTATTAAATTAGGTGCCTCTCTTCCCTGTTCCCTCTCCATCTCTGTACATCTCTGCTGGTGGCATTGTTTGTAAAAATGTATACATAAATTTAAGTGTACTAACTATCATTACGTGCATTTATAACGTCACATATACCTGCACGTGGAACACGATTTTTCTTCAGTGAGGGGGAGAAGGAGGCGGGATATATGAGGACGGATTACTACAGCACTTGTATCTTTGCACTGAATGGCTATTAGCTGAGAGAAGACAGTGTCAGTCAATGAATTGGACAAAACAGCGACCATAAATGTAAAGAAACGAAGTTGCTTATTATATTTTCCTAACAAGCAACCACTCTTTTTAAAATAAGCCCAAAAAACCGCAACCCGCGACTCGTGATTTTTTAACGCGACTTGCCAAAAAAAGAAGCCCAAAGTCGCGTGTTATACGCGGACTTGGCAACTATGTTCATCGTACCTTCGAAGCTTTTTTGCAGCTGGTGGTGCGTCGGTTGGCTTGTTGGTCCTCAGAAGAAATTTCTCCATTTTTGTTATGTGTTTTCAATAATGTTTAGGCAATATGTAACTGTGTGTGTGGCTATGTTAAGAGATGGATCAGGGGCTAATCAGTCGGGACTTAGGCATGATCTTTAATTAAACGAACAAAATAATTATTTTGCACACAATTCAGATTTTATTTTAATACTTAACGATTGTAGTCCTCATCAGTGTGTGTGTGTGTCTTAGTCGCGTGGGTAGTTTTAGCTAAGTGCAGCTACTGCCTAGCAGTTAAAAAAAATCACTGGCTAGGGCTAAGATTTGATCTAATCTTTAACAAGAATGTTTGTGGGTTTAGTCTTTAAAAAGACTGTTGGGGTTTTGTAGTAAAGGCCTATGTAAATCGAGATTGATAACATACTAGCGAGAGCTGGCACAAGCGAACTTGGCAAGAGACTAGACTAGAGTGAATGGAGAGCTATGTCATGAGTCAATTTAAATGCAGTGATTTATTTGTGTGTGAGAGTGAGTGAACATTTACATTTACACCCTGCCAGTGGGGATGGGTCAAGAGTTCAGTGATGTCTCCAGTCCCCGTCCAGAGTCCAGTGATGTCTCCAGTCCCCGTCCAGAGTCCAGTGATGTCTCCAGTCCCCGTCCAGAGTCCAGTGAAGACTCCAGTCCCCGTCCAGAGTTCAGTGATGTCTCCAGTCCCCATCCAGAGACCAGTGAGGACTCCAGTCCCCATCCAGAGTTCAGTGATGTCTCCAGTCCCCATCCAGAGTTCAGTGATGTCTCCAGTCCCCATCCAGAGTCCATTGAAGACTCCAGTCCCCATCCAGAGTCCATTGATGGCTCCAGTCCCCATCCAGAGTCCAGTGATGGCTCCAGTCCCCATCCAGAGTCCAGTGATGGCTCCAGTCCCCATCCAGAGTCCAGTGATGGCTCCAGTCCCCATCCAGAGTCCAGTGAAGACTCCAGTCCCCATCCAGAGTCCAGTGATGGCTCCAGTCCCCATCCAGAGTCCATTGATGGCTCCAGTCCCCATCCAGAGTCCATTGATGGCTCCAGTCCCCATCCAGAGTCCATTGATGGCTCCAGTCCCCATCCAGAGTCCAGTGATGGCTCCAGTCCCCATCCAGAGTCCAGTGATGGCTCCAGTCCCCATCCAGAGTCCAGTGATGGCTCCAGTCCCCATCCAGAGTCCAGTGATGGCTCCAGTCCCCGTCCAGAGTCCAGTGATGGCTCCAGTCCCCATCCAGAGTCCAGTGAGGACTCCAGTCCCCATCCAGAGTCCAGTGATGTCTCCAGTCCCCATCCAGAGTCCAGTGATGTCTCCAGTCCCCATCCAGAGTCCAGTGATGTCTTCAGTCCCCATGCAGAGTCCAGTGATGTCTCCAGTCCCCATCCAGAGTCCAGTGATGTCTTCAGTCCCCATGCAGAGTCCAGTGAGGACTCCAGTCCCCATCCAGAGTCCAGTGAGGACTCCAGTCCCCATCCAGAGTCCAGTGAGGACTCCAGTCCCCATCCAGAGTCCAGTGAGGACTCCAGTCCCCATCCAGAGTCCAGTGAGGACTCCAGTCCCCATCCAGATTCCAGTGATGGCTCCAGTCCCCATTCAGAGTCCAGTGATGGCTCCAGTCCCCATCCAGAGTCCAGTGAGGACTCCAGTCCCCATCCAGAGTCCAGTGAGGACTCCAGTCCCCATCCAGAGTCCAGTGATGGCTCCAGTCCCCATCCAGAGTCCAGTGATGGCTCCAGTCCCCATCCAGAGTCCAGTGATGGCTCCAGTCCCCATCCAGTGTCCAGTGATGGCTCCAGTCCCCATCCAGAGTCCAGTGATGGCTCCAGTCCCCATCCAGAGTCCAGTGATGGCTCCAGTCCCCGTCCAGAGTCCAGTGATCACTAGTCCCTGTCCAGAGTCCAGTGATGGCTTCAGCCCCCGACCAGCATCCAGTGATGGCTTCAGCCCCCGACCAGCATCCAGTGATGGCTCCAGCCCTCGACCAGCGTCCAGTGATGGCTCCAGCCCTCGACCAGCGTCCAGTGATGGCTCCAGCCCTTGAACATCATCCAGTGATGGCTCCAGCCCTCGACCAGTGTCCAGTGAGGGCTCCAGCCCATAAATCTGCTCCAGCCAATGTGCCCGCTTCAGAGTCCACAACAGCCCAGGAGTTCAGCCCAGAGTAAACTAAATAAACTGCACTTGGGATAAACTTGAGATAAATGGTGCTCTGTTACAAACCCCAATGAGACACCTCCTCCCTCTGTCAAGGCCACGGAGGCCACAAATAAACTGCTGTGGTGATTATCTTCTCCGCCGGTTCTGCACTGGTGGTCTCCATCTTCGCTGGCTACACCAGGGTCAAACAATGTTCAATTGGTTTTGCCACTGTCCATGTCTGCCTTTACTCTAAGGCCTAGGTCTTCCACCATGTCATGCACCAGGCCCACTTTATGGGTCTGGCCCTCCATCCCTCTATCTTGTCCTTCATCCACCACCCTCCTGGACTTTTTTGTATTTAAGTGTGTTTAAATGTGCAGCTAGTGATTTCTGGTAAACGCTGTTGATATCTGAAATTACTAAAACAAACATTCCAGAGTCCAGTGATGTCTTCAGTCCCCATCCAGAGTCCAGTGAGGACTCCAGTCCCCATCCAGAGTCCAGTGATGTCTCCAGTCCCCATCCAGAGTCCAGTGATGTCTCCAGTCCCCATCCAGAGTCCAGTGATGTCTTCAGTCCCCATGCAGAGTCCAGTGATGTCTCCAGTCCCCATCCAGAGTCCAGTGATGTCTTCAGTCCCCATGCAGAGTCCAGTGAGGACTCCAGTCCCCATCCAGAGTCCAGTGAGGACTCCAGTCCCCATCCAGAGTCCAGTGAGGACTCCAGTCCCCATCCAGAGTCCAGTGAGGACTCCAGTCCCCATCCAGAGTCCAGTGAGGACTCCAGTCCCCATCCAGATTCCAGTGATGGCTCCAGTCCCCATTCAGAGTCCAGTGAGGACTCCAGTCCCCATCCAGAGTCCAGTGAGGACTCCAGTCCCCATCCAGAGTCCAGTGATGGCTCCAGTCCCCATTCAGAGTCCAGTGATGGCTCCAGTCCCCATCCAGAGTCCAGTGATATCTCCAGTCCCCATCCAGAGTCCAGTGAGGACTCCAGTCCCTATCCAGAGTCCAGTGATGGCTCCAGTCCCCATTCAGAGTCCAGTGATGGCTCCAGTCCCCATCCAGAGTCCAGTGATGTCTTCAGTCCCCATCCAGAGTCCAGTGAGGACTCCAGTCCCCATCCAGAGTCCAGTGAGGACTCCAGTCCCCATTCAGAGTCCAGTGATGGCTCCAGTCCCCACCCAGAGTCCAGTGATGGCTCCAGTCCCCACCCAGAGTCCAGTGATGGCTCCAGTCCCCACCCAGAGTCCAGTGATGGCTCCAGTCCCCATCCAGAGTCCAGTGATGGCTCCAGTCCCCATCCAGAGTCCAGTGATGGCTCCAGTCCCCATCCAGAGTCCAGTGATGGCTCCAGTCCCTATCCAGAGTCCAGTGATGGCTCCAGTCCCCATCCAGAGTCCAGTGATGGCTCCAGTCCCCATCCAGAGTCCAGTGAGGACTCCAGTCCCTATCCAGAGTCCAGTGATGTCTCCAGTCCCCATCCAGAGTCCAGTGATGTCTCCAGTCCCCATCCAGAGTCCAGTGATGTCTCCAGTCCCCATCCAGAGTCCAGTGATGTCTCCAGTCCCCATCCAGAGTCCAGTGATGGCTCCAGTCCCCATCCAGAGTCCAGTGATGTCTTCAGTCCCCATCCAGAGTCCAGTGAGGACTCCAGTCCCTATCCAGAGTCCAGTGATGGCTCCAGTTCCCATCCAGAGTCCAGTGATGTATTCAGTCCCCATCCAGAGTCCAGTGATGGCTCCAGTCCCCATTCAGAGTCCAGTGATGGCTCCAGTCCCCACCCAGAGTCCAGTGATGGCTCCAGTCCCCGTCCAGAGTCCAGTGATGTCTCCAGTCCCCACCCAGAGTCCAGTGATGGCTCCAGTCCCCATCCAGAGTCCAGTGATGTCTCCAGTCCCCATACAGAGTCCAGTGAGGACTCCAGTCCCTATCCAGAGTCCAGTGATGTCTTCAGTCCCCATCCAGAGTCTAGTAAGGACCCAAAAGGACCACACCCCTATCTTGATGCCTCCACTCCCACATTCGCACTATGCAACACAGGTAATGACTTGGAGGAATCTGCTGTGCCCGAGGGTATGATGTCATCCAATAACTGATAGCAGTTTGTGTTAATATGATAATTCAGGTTGAATGTCTTATTGTTATTCTCCTCTACTCCTTAAATTGCAAAGTAATTATTTTCCTCCAAAAAAACCCCATTGTTTTCATGAACAGCTACCTACATAATACGAAAGTCCAAGAAAACTAATATATTACGAATGTGACAAGATTAAGGGGGTTATGGCAATCACTAAAAGAGGAACCAAAAGAAGAAAAAAAAAACATATTAGAGTGCCAATACTTTAAACGGGCGGTGGAGGAGGTTTAGGCATTCCAGGCTTATAATAAACAAACAAGCGAAGATGACACACAAGTATATTCAAGAAAAAGACACCATATCTTAGTTCTGTGAAACACAGCAAAACCAACGTTACTCACGTATTCAGAAAAAATAAAGCAACCTCCGCAGGAAACAGCGATCATCATCCAGCTCACTTTGGTTCTCATCCGATAGTGTAAGCGCAGTCAAATCAATAATACTATTGGATGGATGGATGGATGGATGGATGGATGGATGGATGGATGGATGGATGCATGGATGGAATATTAAGTGTCCCCAACTAAGCAAGCCAAAGGCCAGTGGCATGGAACCCAAACTCCATAAGTGACAGAAATTGAGACAAACAAAACCTTGGGAGGTTTTTCTGATTCAACTGAAGTTAACTGAAAATATGCTGAGCTGGGGGCTTTTTTGTGGAAGAACAGCCATCAAAATCAAAATTTGTTTACATTTACAAAACACAATTAAGTTGGTCAGTGAAAACATAAAAAATCGTTTCTTTGTACTTTTGTCAGTTAAATAAAGGTACAAGAGGATTCAGATGTTCACCTGTCCATTCAGCCTTAAAGGGTAATAGTAAACTAACTTGGCTTGCTGTCCTTGGAGGCTCGGCTCGAGCTCAGAATTAAAAAACCCAAAATGTATTGCAAAGACAGTAAGCTGGGCAATAAACCGTGAATGGTTTGGTGATATAGGTAGAAAAAACATAAGAAATTAAGTCCTCTCCCCCTAAGGATGAGTAGAATACTTTGCTGAAGCCACTTTGGGGAAATATAGGGCGGTTTGTGGGGTGTGGGGCTAAGAGAGAAAACTAAAGGAACAATCACTACTGCGGCAATGAAAAGAATGGAGGTTATTGCAATCGGTGTGAGAAATCATTACTGAGTCGGATAGCAAATTAAATTGAGAGTTGGTATGAGAGCAGTGGCTGTTTTATTCTGAAAGCTGGCATGAAAGAGGTGGCTGAAATCACTTTTTTGGCAATTTCGGCAAGAGCTGCTGGAGCTCATCGGATTGGGACATGGATCAAAGAATGGGGCGGGGTCAAATTACTAATTTGGAAGATTTGTCAATGGGATGACGCAGTGTCTGCTGCTTATATCGTATGCTCGTAATGATGATTGACTGGACTGGTTGTTTAGGCTCCTCCTGAACCTACGTTTGGAACATCACAGATTGTTGATTTTATTGCATTTTTCAAAATGCCCCAACTTTTCTGGAAATGGGGTTTTACCAAAAGGATTAAAACCTAACCCTAACCCTGTTACTGGATAATTGCACTGCTCTTTATTTCAGAAGTACTACAATATTTACTTTGCTCACCACAGGTCTGCCTCTGTGTGTGTTCACTGCTTCAACATTCAGGAAAATGGACTCAACATCACAGCCTGGAAACACAAAAGAAAAATAGATAATTTTATGATCATTGATCTTTATGTAAACAGTTATATTTCAGAAGAGAGTAAGAGAGTCTGACCATAGGCAACAGGAGTAAGTTTCATCACTGTGTGCAGAGGACACTTCAGATAAGGCAGCTCATCTAGTGTGATGTCAGGACAGAGCAGTCATTAAAAAGACATGTACACTCTTGATTGATGTTTTTATTTCAAAGCAATTACAAGGAGGAGTAAAACTGTAAATATCAGTGATCTTAAAGGATTAGTTCACTTTAAAATGAAAATTACCCTATGATTTACTCCCCCTCAAGCCATCCTAGGTGTATATGACTTTCCTTTTTCTGATGAACACAATTAGAGTTATATTAATAAATATCCATCCTTCATTAACATGCTCCACATGGCTCCGGGGGTTAATAAAGGCCTTAATGAAAGGCCTTCTGAAGCGAAGCGATGGGGTTTCGTCAGAAAAATATCCATATCTAAAGCTTTATGAAGTAAAATATCACAATTCTGCCAGACCTCCTTCCATATTTAACTTATGAAAAAAGCGTAACTGGAGCGATTTGTGGAGCCTTGTGGAGTATGTTTATGAAGGATGGATGCACATTTTTGAGCCTCAAACTCAATGGACCCGTCACTGCCATTATAAAGCTCGGAAGCGTCAGGATATTTATTAATATAACTCTGATTGTGTTCATCAAAAAGAAGAAAGTCATATACACATAGGATGGCTTGAGAGTGAGTAAATCATGGGCTAATTTTCATTTTAAAGTGATTTTCTTTTAACTGGATTTCTGCATTGATTACTGATGGTCTGATCTTCATCAAGTCACAATTATACACAAACACAATCTGACTAATGGCACACAAGCAGTTGTACTTTTCAAAATGCAGGATGGAAAAGGTAAGTTAACCCCTGAATTTAACAACTTGTAGATCTTTAGCAGCAGCACACGTTCTACTAAATCTTTACTTTAGATGCTTATAAAATGAACATCCCCCCCCTATAAATCAAAACAAAAACTTCCACTTCATCAATGTTTCTTGGTTCCCTTTCTGTTGGTCACTTTCAATGTTGTGTCGAAATATCAGCACTAGGGGTCGCCCCTGAGAGCCCAAACACCTCTGACGTATTCAGAAAAGGCTAATGGAATTGGTGTGTAGAATTTGCAGAGCATGCCCCCAGACATATGGGTATTATAAGGCGGCCTGAACACACACTTAAGCTTTGTTCTTCAAGGTCTAAGCCAGCCTCTCTTGATTTCAAAGAGAAACCATTTCCAATCACCTCTGCAAAAAATGTTTTGCTGCCGTTTGGCCGATTTCTCTCTCCCTCTGACGGGCTCAATCACTTTTGGAAACACCCAAAATGAAAAACCTTTTGTGGATGGTTCATGCTCTCACTGCGAGAGCATGCACATTGGGTCATTACACTCAAGACTCTCGTACCTCTTTAAGCATCCTCAGATGATTCCTCTCCCGGTCCTTCTACCTCCGGCTAGGAGGCCTTGGCCTAGTCAGTCTCTAAACCTTAATCCTATAGAAAATCTGTGGAGGGAGCTGAAACTTTGAGTTGCCAAGCGACAGCCAAGAAACCTTGAGGATTTAGAGAGGATATGTACGACCAAAATCCCTCCTGAGATGTGTGCAAACCTGGTGACCAACTAAAGGAAACATCTTACCTCTGCGCTTGCCAACAAGGGTTTCTCAAAAGAATACTAAGTCATGTTTTGCTTGGGGATCAAATATTTATTCCACTTACCGAAATACGAATCAATTTATAAGTCAAATCAAGTCAAGTCAACTTTATTTATATAGCGCTTTTTACAATGTGGATTATTTCAAAGCAGCTTCACAGTGTTAAACAGGAAAATAATGGTACAGCCGCTCTGGAGAAAACGCTGATGTTATCAGTTCATTTCAATTATCATACAGTGACAATGTGGGCAGGTTATAAGTAATTTAGTTGATGTATTTAATTTAGTTTAGTAATTCAATTGATTTGGATATTTAGTTGAAAATTGAATGTCCCCAACTGAGCAAGCCAAGCCAGAGGCGACAGTGGCAAGGAACCAAAACCCCATCAGGAGCCTAATGGAGAAAAATAAACCTTGGGAGAAACCAGTCTCAGTCGCGGTGCCAGTTCTCCTCTGGCCAATTAACAAACAGTGTATGATTATTATTCTGGTGACCTTACAGGTCAGAGGTCATATTAGATATTATAACAGTTATATAATGTGTTTTCTGTTTTTTGGGGGGGGTGATATTCAGTCTCTATCCGTTAAAATACACCTACCATAAAATTATAAACCCTTAATTGGATGTAATGTTTGCATTAGAACATTTCCCCTCCCCGAGGTCAAGTTACAGGTTCCCTTGAATGATGAACCCTGGGCCACCCTTCTCAATCACTATTGTGGTAGATGAGTTCGGCGGAGGAACTTACTACAAGGCCCATTACTCATGGTATGCCCCTTTTCAGCTGAGCCCTTGTAATCTGGCTAGTCAAGTCAAGTCATCTTTATTTATGTTGCGCTTTAATATGCTGATTATTTCAAAGCAGCTTCACAGTGTTAAACAGGAAAATAATGCAACAGAATTTGATTCGGCTGTACAGCCGCTCTGGAGAAAACGGTGATGTCATCAGCTCATTTCAATTATCATACAGTGACAGTGCGGATGGATCAGTAATATTTAGTGTCCCCAACTGAGCAAGCCAAAAGGCGACAGAGGCAAGGAAGTGCTCCAGTTGTGGTCCCTGATGGTGACCCCATACAATGTATTCTTCCATTGTTCAGTTTCCTCCTCGGGGAACTCAGTGTCTTCCCCTGGGTGGAGTGAGCTCCGTCACCAGTCGCTGTGAAGCCGGTAATCTCCTCCTCTTCAGGTGGCCCACCACAGGGACTCCACCAGAGGATTTATTCTTCACATATTAACCTCTTCCTTAGGGTAGGATGTGGTCTCCGTAGTGTTCCTTTCTCACCGAGAAGGAGAACGCTTCCCAACATTAAAGGGTTAGTTCACCCATGAAAATGGAAAATTCTGTCATTAATTCCTCACCCTCATGTCGTTTGACACCCGTCAGACCAGTTCATATTGGAACACAAATGAAGATATTTTAGTGTAAAGCTGATGCTGAGAAAGGCTTCAGATAGGCCTCCATTGGCATTCAGTACATTCTCACTTCCAAGACCCATAAAAGGCACTAAAAACGTCGTTACAAAGTCCATCTCACCACAGTGACTCTAATTTTACGATGCGACGACAATAGTTTTTGTGCGCAAAAAAAAATCAAAATAACGACTTTATCCAACTTGTTCTTGTCTTCCGTGTGTGTCTCCACGACGCATGCGTGAGAATATGACGCAGATCCGGCGTTCGGACACATGACCCAGAAGAGATTTGTTTACAAGCAGAGGAAGACGCGCGTATCTAAGCTGTTGAATTCTACATTGATCGTGCTTTAGGTCTCGGTGTAGTTCTCAAAATGGGGCTAAAGTGTGCATTTCATGGATTCCTGAACCCCGGATCTGCGTCATATTCTCGCGCATGCATCGTGGAGGCACACACGGAAGACAAGAACAAGTTGGATAAAGGTGTTATTTTGATTTTTTTTTTCGCACAAAAACTATTGTCGTTGCATCGTAAAATTATTGTAGAGCCACTGTGGTGAGATGGACTTTGTAACGATGTTTTAAGTGCCTTTTATGGGTCTTGGAAGTGTGAATGTACTGAATGCCAATGGAGGCCTATCTGAAGCCTTTCTCAGAATCAGCTTTACACTAAAATATCTTCATTTGTGTCTGAAGATGAACGGAGGTCTGACGGGTGTCGAACGACATGAGGGTGAGGAATTAATGACAGAATTTTCATTTTTGGGTGAACTAACCCTTTAACAAGTAGGTTAACTCGGCTGTAAAAAACTAAAAACTTTTCTTGAAAATCAGAAGAGGCCTATGGCTTGAGTGACCTCTCCCTAGAGGTGAGGAGGTACTCTTGATACCCTGGGCATTGGAAGGATGCGTGTTAGCATAGATGCACTTGCTGTTGGCATGCAGAGGCTTGCCATGCTTCGTAACACAGTTTAAGTTGTGTTTAGTATAGTTTAGTACAGAAAGGGAACGTCTCCGTTAACAGTGTAACCCTCATTCCCTGATGAAGGAAACAGAGATGTTGGGTCCCTCCTGCCACAACTTGAACTTCCACTAAGGGGTTGAGAGACCATTTCGGCTCCTCAGAAAAAAACTGACATTTGTGTGCAAGCCAGCTGCCTTATATACCTATTTCCAGGAGCATAGCAAATTCCACACTGCAATCCCGAAGGCCTTATCTGAATATGTCTCAAGGGCAACCCCTAGTGTCAGTATTTAGACACAATGTCTCTGTTCCCTCGAATGAGGGTTAAACTAGTAACAGAGTTTAATAATTGTCTTGATTGTACAGCTCTCTTCAGGTCAATGACCAATCCATCTCAATTGGGTTAAGTTCAGGAACTTCATATCCACATTGTGTACACATAAAATGGACAACTAAACATGCGTAAACTATTTTCTATCCAAAGATTAGATTTAAGAAAAATAAATGTGTTTAAATATGAGTGCATATTACGATTTTTACAAAGCTCATCATCCTGACCTCTGAATGGCCAGCGATCAAGTGCAAAGTGATTGGCCCGAATACACAGTCCTTACCATATTTGGAACATCCAGCTCCCGAAGCAATATTGACAGGTGATAATTTCAATCCTAATTCGAGCCCGGATGATGCAGATGACCAAGCTGATCGATCAACGTTGCCAGCGCAACTGGACCAGAAAGTATCAGATTGGTACGTTTGTATTTGTTATCATAGAAACTAAAAACAAGCGCTACTCTATACTGCTCAAACCCCCCTATTGAATAGTCAGTAGCAAACTCTTAAAAAATGAAAACAGGCTGTGTCTGTGTGAAAAAATGCGTAGCACACAGTCGAATATTTGGGTTGTACTGTTGTACTGTACCTCCCACAGTTTCTCTTGAAGCCAATACGGAAGTGACTTAAACTGCAATTCACCGACTGGCCGCTAGGGACATGCTTCCAGAAGGAGCAGAATCTCATTGAGCCCCATGTTAACAATACAGCAGAAAAAAACATGTTTACAGTCTGGTACAAATTGTGGTTTTGGTCTGTACGGCTAATTTTGCCTTTCATGACAACTGTGAGGGGGGTGATTTTTTTTTATAACTCATTCGTTTACATTATATAAATCCTTAAAGTTCTGCATATTTAAGGGCGTGGCCACTTTGAGTGACAGGTGGATTGCCATTTATCTGCTGTCTGTGAGCCACTACGTCACCTCAGCTCCGCCCATGTCCCGCCTCTTTGCCCATTTCTGTTATCCGGGAGTGACGAGATGATGGCCAAGATGGCGACGGCCAGCTCGACCCTACTTTACGCTTCAAAACTGCTCTTCCGAATCCTATGGGTGACGTCATGGACACTACGTCCATATTTTTTCTTTTACAGTCTATGGGTGTAACTAAAGATTAACCACTGTTTTCTAATTGTGTCCTCTCTTGGAAGACCAAATAAAGTAGTTTGGCTTTTGCAGCGAAAAACAGCATCTCCACGACATGCGGGGGTTAAACAATACTACAGCGAGAATAAAAGTTACGCCTTCTTTCTTTGCATATATGTTTGGGCGGTGTTATGAAACTCTGAAGCATTTTATGAAGGTGTGAGCCTTAACTTTTACAAAGAATATCTCTTTGGGTTTAGAGACTTTGAGCTTTGTAACTCTGCAGATCGTACACATGCACAAAACAAACAGCTACATAACACACTAAAGAGAAAAGAAAACAAGCAGGGACGTGCACAGGAATTTTGAGGGGCAGTTGCTCTGACCTAAAAAAAAGGGCACTTCAAACAATACCCAAAAAAGTGATAGGATTTAGGCATTTAACCATTTTGAATAAAATAATTAATGTGATGCATTACTTCCATCATTCATTCTTCTTGCTAAAACGAAATGTGAGAAACTAACTATCAGCAGACATGTAGCTTAGTTTGCCTAATGCCTACCAAAAAAATAGTAGCCTGGGCTGCTTGTCTGCAAGCTATCTGTCTGATAATTTAGGCTAAACGTGGCAAACTCATCCTGGATTTATAAAGATTTCAATTAATTTCATTAAACATGATGATGATGATCGTCCGTTTGTTATACCTTTCTGACAACGTTAAGTTGTCTCACCCGACAACCGTATATATATATATATTAAAAGTTTGGAAACTGACTGTACTATTTTGATTGTTTTTGAAAGAAGTCTCTTCTGCTCACCAAGGCTGCGTTTATTTGAACCAAAATACAGCAAAAACAGTACTATTGTGAAATATTTTTACAATGTAAAATAGGCTAACTTTTTTTTTTTTCTATTTGAATATATTTTGAAATACAATTTATTTCTGTGATTCACATGATCCTTCAGAAATCATTCTAATATGCAATATATGCAATTATATAATATGTCTCAAGAAACAGTTCTGATTATTATCAATGTTGAAAACAGTTGTGCACATTTTTTTCAGGATTATTTAATGAAAAGAAAGTTAAAAAATAACAGCATTTATCTGAAATATAAAGCTTTTGCAACATTATAAATGTCTATACTTGATCAATTTAATGCATTCTTGCTGAATAAATGTATTAATTTCTTTGAATTAATCATAAATTGATCTTTATTAAATTTAAATTGATCACAGGAATAAATTACATTTTAAAATATACTCAAATAGAAAACAGTTATTTAACATTTAAGTAATATTTCACAATATAACAGCTTATTTTGTATTTTTAATAACATAAATGCAGCCTTGGTGAGCAGAAGAGACTTCTTTAAAAACAATTAAAATAGTAGAGTTTCCAAACTTTTGACTGGTATAGTGTATGTGTGTGTGTGTGTATATATATATAACAGAACTATATACAATCTTAGGGCTGTTTTCTTTTAGACATTTGTGCTCTCTTCCCCACCTTTCTGAATAGATTTCAGCAGTAAAGAGAGAAAGCATTTGCAGTGATGGTTTTTCTCCATTTACCTGACAATTTATAATGCTGCTTGTTCTTCCACGGACAACCGAACCGCTGCTTCTACTACAACCATAACTCATGTGATGATGTTACGTCAAATGCACACGAGCAGCGGCGGTTGTTGCCAAGTATTCATTCCCGGGGATCAATACAAACTAATAAACGGTTCCATTTTCATATTTCTTTGCCTGCAATTTTTGTTGCGGGCGCGGTACATTATAAAAGTAGCTCAAAAAAACGCAACCTGCAGCTCCGTAACCTTTCCCGCGACCTTTCCCGTTTTTTAAAATAGCCCAATTGTGCGGGAAAACCGCGACCCTGGCAACTGTGCTCCTTCTAGTGCTGCTCATGCAGGCTCAGGTGCCGGTCGCGTGCAGCGCTGCAGCCACGTAAACAGAAGGCGTTTCTCAATGTCAAGGAAGGATCCTCGGAAGCCAGAATTCCGAGGATGCTACGTCATCGACAGCCGTCGAAGGGCTGTTCCAATGTCGAGGATCCTCGGAATTTCAACCAAGGTCTGAGTCCTTCGTTCGAAAAATATGCCATATACAGGAAAGGATGCATACGAGTAGACTTCGCGCACTTCGCGCTCTCAAATCACCCACAATCCTATGCGGGCAGCTTTGCTATCTTGTTCAAAAAATACAAAATATCGGACGTTGGCGGAGTCGGAGCGTTAACGGGGCAATATTTACGTCACCAAACATTTGTTATAACCATAGTAAATATAAGTAAAGTTTAACGTTTAAATGCCAGTACAAATGACTACCGTATTGATATTATACAAATTACGTTATTGATGGCTAACGGACCATTCACTGATGTAATGACGCAATGACGTGCACTTGCTAGCCTGTTCCATTTACCTGTTCTCCGAATGCTAAAGAGGAGCCTCGCCTCTGAAGGAAGTGACTTGGAAGGACCAGTCCTGCAGAGGAAGTATCCTTGACATTGAGAAACACCTAGAGTGTGCCCTTCCCCCCTACTGACTTTCACTTTCGGACGGGTGCCCGAATATGGAAGTGAATGAGAGTTTGCGATTTTTTTTTTTTTATGCCTACGTGAAATTCTGCATCCATTGTACGATTTTTGTATTTATTTTTGTCCACCTCGGAAGGGCAACGTGAGGCGAAAAGGGCATATGGGCAGTTGCCTGGGCAACCTGAGCAACCCCCCTGTGCACGTCCCTGAAAACAAGAAATCGCATCATATGACCCCTTTAAATCGTATTCTAAATGAGTTAAAATAAATACTTTTACCGTTTCCATGAACAAAGAATGTTACAGTTTGCAGAGTTGCCTATTGGACTCAAATGCCCGGAGTTGGGAGAGTAGTAACAGTCCTACATTTTCTCCATTTGTAGACAACTTGTCTTTGCATGAATTAACGAACACCCTGTAACTTTTTATGAGCAATCAATGCAGAAATCCAGGGCTGCATTTCCCAAAAGCATTGTGAGCCAAGTTCATGGAGGCTATGGTTCTACGATCTAATTAGGCTTACAATGCTTTTGGAAATAGCAGCCCAGTCATTTTGAAGGGTTTGCAAACTTTTTCTGTACAGCCCAAGTATTGGAGTACATTAATGTTCCAGTAGTATGTTCCAAAGATTTCACTTTACCTGCACTTTTGTCCAGGAAGTATGCCAGTAGACAGCGCATGACAGCCTGATGACATATGACCAAAACATTCTCCTGGCGCTCCAGCTCCATGATTACAGGCTCTAAACGCTGAACCAGATCCTCATAGGACTGAAACATGCACACACGCACACACACACACACACGCACTGTAGTACTAAAACAAGGATACAAATTATTATTATAGTTGCATTTGCATTTGGTACGGGTTAGTGGTTGGGGCAGGTTACGCGATCATCAACACCAACACCAACTAACATCAGGCCTGGCACTGTTCAGAGGTGGACAGTAACGAAGTACATTTGCTTGAGGACTGTACTTAAGTACACTTTTTGAGTATCTGTACTTTACTGGAGTATTATTTTTTAGGGATACTTTTACTTTAACTTCACTACATTTGAAAGACAAATATCGTACTTTTTTACTCCACTACATTTCTATCAAGGTCCTCGAAGTCGAAAGTCGTTTCTGTAGCAGCTTTAAAAGTCAGTGGATGAATTTTTTCGTCTTTAAAAGGATTTTTTTTGTTTTTTTTGCAGACAGCAAAATGTCTTGGAGAAACAGTAAACAGTTGGGGGAATATCGGATGTGTATCAGTGTATAGGGTCCATGCATTCAGCCTTAAAGGTCCCATGGCATGAAATTTTCATTTTATGAGGTATTTCAACAGTAATATGAGTTCCCCTAGCCTAAATATTGTCCCCAAGTGGATAGAAATGTTGATCGGTGTAAACCCGAGTTCTGGCTGTCTTTCTCTGCCTTTGAGAAAATGACAGCCCAGACGAGCCAATCCTGAAGTCTCCTGGTTTGACGTCCAAGCAGGAACGGTTTCCTCCCTTTCCTCCGCCCAGAGAATCTGGCACATCCATGCAAACGCTCGAGAGATCATTGCTTGTGAATGAGTGAACACTGGCAGTTTCTCAGTGTTTGGATGTACAAATGAAAACAGAAGTCTTTTTTCAGTTCCTTCTGATCTGTGATCAGTGATTTCTTATGTGTAGCTAATTATTTATTATTCGTGCACACGCTGCGGCTTCTCTCTCTCCCGACAGAACGGTGTTTTCTATCTTGTGAGTCAGTGTTTTTGTACGTCCTCGTCGCGTCTATCTGTTCTTAAATGTGCATACAGTCTTTTCTGCTCAACACCAGCAGAGTCAAATCTTTAGAGATAAACCTCACACACGCCGAAGCTCGGCCTTCAACATCCCAGACCCCCAGTACTGCATCTGGCCCACAGCGGAGGCACCAAACGCGGCATGAGATTAAGCAGAAGGGGGGGTAAGCGTGAGCATATCTGGGCTAGGCTAGCCAGCTTTCCCCACAATAAACTGGATTACATTCGATTACTGCTGTTGTGTCTTTGTTTGCGCTGTGTAACGTTACTCAATGCGCGTCACTGACGCTTTTCATATGATTGGAACATATCTAGAAATAATGCTATACTCAACACTTACTAACTCGTTCATCTCGCTGTAATGGTACATTGCATGTGTTACAAAGTTGGTAGAATAATGATGAAGACGGACTCGGCGTGACTGGGACTCGTGTTTATTCAGAACTCTCAGATACAAACACAATAAACTCGCGCTGACTGACAGCGCTCTCATAACTCAGTAGTTACTATAAATAACTTTGTTAGCAATCGCTCCGTCTCCGTGATGTCCGGTTCGCGAACGAATCATTCTTTTGAATCGGTTCTTTTTAGTGAACCGAACCAGTTCACCAAATCGGACTGAATCGTTCTAAACGGTTCGCGTCTCGAGTCAGCGCTGATCCAAAATTTACTAAAGTTACTAACTTTCTGACATGAGTGACAGTCCCTCCGACTAGAAATAAACTAATAACCTGAAGTATATGCAAGTAACTACAACAGTTCACCCTAAACTGAGACATGCTGAGAGAACTGATGAGAAGTGAACTCAGGTCCATCCGTCTCTCTGGCAGTAGCTCGTGCCTGCTCGTGCCTGCTCGTGCCTCGTTAAACCACGCCCCCTCCGCTCATTTAAAATGCAAAGATGTCAGCCAATCACAACAGTGGGCGTTTTTACTGAAGTCTCACAGCAGACACTCTTGAAGCAGGGCATTCAGCCACAGGACAAACAGCAGTATAGAAAAAATGCCTTTTATTTCTAAATTATGACATTTTATGATGTAAAAATCATACTAACAATATAAGTACACCTCAGGAAACACTATAAAATTATAGAAAAATGCCATGCCATGGGACCTTTAAAGTGACAGCAGCTTTGTAAAGAGCTTTGTAACTTTTATACAAGAAATTTAAAATTTCAATACTTGTATAAAAGTTACAACGCTCTATACAAATGTAAAGAAATTAGTTTAAGGTAGTGGTATGCTAGCATGTCGGATGGAGCATCACTGACTGGCTTAAACCACCTTGATGGCAGACTGTGCATTTATACAACAATGCAACAATAATAAAATAATGCATTGACATAAAAAAAGGAAATTTACTTTTGATACTTAAGTACTTTTAAAAACAAATACTTCTGTACCTTTACTTAAGTAAAAATCTGTTTTTAGAACTTTCACTTGTAACGGAGTAATATTTGACCAGTAGTACTTTTACTTTTACTCAAGTAATAGAGTTGTGTACTTTGTCCACCTCTGGCACTGTTGTCCTCAGACTGCTGTGATGTGTGGTTTTGCGGTTCTACTGTTAGATATACAGTATCTCGGCACAACACTTATCAGGGATGAGTTTCCCAAAAGCATTGGAAGTCTTAGTGGCACCAGTGGTCTCTATGATTAACTCCCAATGCTTTTAATAAATGCAGCCCAGATCAGTTGTCTACCTGGCCTTAGTCTAACATTAATTTAACTCTCATGCCATTAGAGGGATTGTTTACCCCAAAAAATTTAAATTCTGTCATCATTTACTAACCCTCATGAAGTTCCAAACCTGATATTTTGTAAAACTATGGTACCCAATTGACTTTCATTGAATGGATCAAAATATCTTCTTTTGTGTTTCACAGAAGAAAGAAATGCATACAGGTTTAGAACAAAATGAGGGTGACAAAAAAATTCAGGTATATCCAGCCAATGCACCTGTGCAGAAGGATCTGTATCTGGGAGCATAATTATCATAATTGATAAAAACTAAACCCAGCGTCATTTGCATTATTTTGTTGAAATTGATGCATCATCAAAGCTCAACAAATTACTAACAAGTGAACATATAAATGGAAACTCTAGCGGTGGACTAATTCTTGCCACAATATACTCACCTCTCCCTTTGGATAGCGGTAGCGGTATTTGTCTTGGTCTCTGAGTGCAAACTCCTCAGGAGAGTGATCTTGAATCTCTTCGTATGTCATCTCCTCACACACACCCTGCACATGAACACATGCACTTCATTACAAATATATCTCATTAAAAATCAAACACACTTTGCAAAAGAACCAAAAAAAATTGCAACTGTGGCTGTTGCCCACTGGGCACTGCAGACAATATCATTTGTGCAACTAGAAATAGGACCAGACTCACGGCATCAATCTCATTGAGTGCTTTCCATTGCTCATAAGGCACTCCAATCGCCTCTGCGGTCTGGATTGTTCTCCTCATGTGACTGGTCCAGATCTTCAGGTCCAGGATGTACTGACCCCTGATATATGTCCCTAGACCTGCAGCAAACTGACACAAATATGTTTCTGATTATAATTAGTGTAAAGTCAAGTAAAGTATTATTTATATAGCGCTTTATACAATACAGAATGTTTAAAAGCACACAGCAAAATCCTCAGTGTTAAATGAACACTGCTGGTGTTCATATGAGTCCACTGTGAGTCCACACTCAGAGTGTTAAAAGGTAACACTGAATCAGTGTTGAAGTTAATGAGATAATTAAGTGATTAATTAAGTGGTGATTTAGCATTAGTGATGAACACCTGATGATAATGAGAAAAATCACTGAAGGACAGAGAAACACAAGAACTACAACTGACTTCAGCCACAGCCTTAGATGAAATCAACTGAAGATAAAAGAAGGCATTATATATCTGAAGATCTCAGCAGAGGAGGATTAAACAACTCCACAAACAGCATTATCAGCTTCACACATTACTAACCAGACTGACTTTATTTCTGTCAGACATCTAGTCATCTACAGAAGCTCTTATCAGTGTTTTCATTAGTTGGACAGTTTGACGACTTTAATGTTAGTGTTTTTCTGGCTGTTGTAACTGAGTTTGCTATGGCAAGAAAAGCAAGAGAAAACACAATCAGATGTTGTCAGCTGCTGATATCATCAGGTGTCCATCACTAATAGTCAATCATCACTTAATTAATCTCTTAAAGCTACACTGTGTGATATTTTCCCCCATCTAGTGGTGAAAAGGTATATGACCATCCAGTGAATTTTAGTTTCTGTTCCTCTCAATTCCGATTTCGTTTCAACTCCTACGGTGGCCGATTTAGTCCAAGATTAACATGGCTTCCAGTTCGACCTCGTCCACATTCGACATGGTGCCTGTGGGATATTTTCTGTGCGCAGTGGGATGGTTGGAACTCAACTGGCCTAATTATTCGGCTAGAAAGAACTTCAGCTAATCCAGACTGAACTTTGATGATAGTAATGTTTATTCAGTCATCCAATTGCAAGGCATAAACAGGTTTGCGTGGATATGTACATAAATGTGGTTTCTGTGAGAGAACAAATAAGGATGGTAAATATACATACACAGTTAAGAACTGTTTAACTATACTTATAAGTTACATTTGTATAATGTAACCGTAAACCATAGCTTATTGTACCATATATAGGCGCTAAATGCAGCTGCATTAAAAGGAGCGGAGCTGCCGCTGCTAACAAGCGGTGTCCGGTTACAAAAGTGTGTGCGCCGCTTTAACGTTAGCAATGCAGTGCGCTCTGTATAACAATTGTTAATATGCCGATCAGACCTGATACATATTTCCATCAACATACATTACAAGCAAATATTTTCTAAAAACGAATAAACATTGTTGATAACAAAATAACTGAATGATTATTCAAATAGGTGAGCATTATGCTATTGTATGTTGACACAAAAATACTTCTGAGGTGACATCAACTGAATTACGCGATGACACACTCTGAAACACATCTACAATGACAATAACTATTATTACTTACGGAGTTATTAACGCACAGAAATACCACACAAGGAAAAGCAGACTTTTGAGGAATAAACAAGCCAGGAAAACTCCGTATAACTCTGTTACTGGAGCTGCTGAGATGAAAACTCTCTGCGCATGCACCAGACAAGTCTGAACAAGTTGACGCGCACATGCGCGAGGCAGAGAATTTTGTACAGTGCCATCGAGTATTAAAACCGGTTAAAACGCGAAAGGCGAAGCTTGAATTTACGGGCATGTCCCTCTTTGGCTAATGTACTTTCAAGATGGAGGGGCAACATGGCGACCACCGTTAGATCCCATTACCTTATGTATTTTCAATGGCATATTATAAACTTACGAGAATACTTTATTACTTGAAAGAAGTAAATATACATTAATGAGCTCATATATTTTTGAAAGAACTAAGTGTTTTTAGCTAAGAATAGACTAAAAAAGTTACAGTGTAGCTTTAATTATCTCATTAACTTCAACACTGATTCAGTGTTACCTTTTAACACTCTGAGTGTGGACTCATAGTGGACTCATATGAACACCAGCAGTGTTCATTTAACACTGAGGATTTTGCTGTTACAGTGATACATGATTAGGAAAATGATTCAATGATGCAAACAGTAAAGCTGTAAATCAGCTCTAAAAGGAAATAGTGTTATTGTTCAGCTGAAGTCAGTTCAGTGTTGATTCAGTTCCATTGTAAATATCATCAATTATTAATTTAGTTAATTGAATCTATCAATCTCGACTAGTTAAGTGATTCAAGGATAGACATGAAAAACGGCTCTTTTAATTCATTCAAATACATATTATAAAACTACATCAATTATTCTTATTAACTGACTACAGTATTACAAATATGAGAAGGATACATAAAAACATGCATTTTAAAGTTGGAATTTAAATGTTATATGTTAATTCCACTACTGTATTATATATAATTGTTCTACAGTCTATACACAGTATTTAGTTCAATTATATGTGAAGTAACTGTAATTAAATTACACAAAAAATAAGAGTAATCCCATACTTTACTTTTTCAAGGGAAAAGTAATTCAATTACAGTAACTAATTACTTAGTAACTACACCCAACACTGGTTGCAGACCATGTACACCCTTTCATAGAAACGGTATTCCATGGTGGCTGTGGACTCTATCAGCAGAATAATGCGCCGCCACAAAGCAAAAATGGTTCAGGAATGGTTTGAGGAGCACAACAACAAGTTTGAGGTGTTGAAGAGGGACTTGGCCTCCAATTCCCAGATCTCAATCCAATCCAGCATCTGTGGGATGAGCTGAACAAACAAGTCCAATCCATGGAGGCCCCACCTCGCAAGGACTTAAAGGATCTACAGCTAACGTCAAAATTAATTATTAACAAGGACATAAATATATATAAAATGTGAGACTTTGCATCCTCATTTTAAAACACCACCACACACCACTGGTATGCAAGTATGTAGGCTACTTATACAGGCATACACTGTAAAATCCAACAGTGATTCTGACTAACACTTTTTAGTTAACTTTACTTAGTGTCTTAACTCAATTGAAAAAATCTAGTGATCTGTACTATTCACATACTATTCCTCAGAAAAAACAAGTTAAGATTAATTGATTGGTTTGAGTGCCATTTTGTTAAGCAAAAAAAAAAAAAAATACCATTATGGTGATAAGTGTTCACTTTGGTTGAGCACTTGGAACATTTATATTATTAAAACTCTCTTTCTGATGCAACAAGAAATCACAGTTATTTGGTTTCAAAGGAAGAGAAGTAATAAATAGGTTGCTTTTAAAAGTTGACCTAGCTTCTGACTGAATAATTAACTATAGTTAATGAGTCAGAAATTAAGATCATCTTTTAAAATTAACCTATGTAATATTTCCCTTTGTCATATGATGATCATTTACAATTGTATTGCATGTCATAAACACCTGTGGAACTTTTAAATGAGTTGATATAATCCCTCTATATTTGTAATAATATCTTGCAGCTGATCATGCTTGAGTCACACACACACACTTCAACATTCAGCATCAAAACACAACAATGGTAACATCTATGGTAGCTAAACTAAGTCAAGAGTAAGCCTAAATTAAAAGATCAAGTTCTCTCTACAGTTCTTTTTTAGCCACTAGAACTCTTGTTTAAGTGAACTATACAAATTCAGCATTTGTTAGCACAACATACTATTCCTATTTCACTTTACTTGGTTTTTTTAAGGCAATCGGTTTGCATGCTTTTTTCAAGTAAGTCTAACTAATTCGATTTTTACAGTGTACTAGTATAAGTAGATGAACAGGGACACATAATTAGTTTTCAGATGCAGCCCATTAATTTGCACACGTAAATAACTGCAGTATTTTACTAAAATTCTAAGGTAATTACACCCAGTAAAATGGGCACAAAAGCTTGCATACATCCTTCAAAAAAAATAGTTTATACCACTAAAGCCTTGTATTTGTGTATTTGCAAGTTGTCATTGATCAGTTGGAGAGATTGTAAAGATTTTAAAAAATGTCAAGCAAAACAAAATTATGTATTTATGATCCAAAATGTAGTAACAAAAAGTTAAGAAGTGTTTTTATTTTAAGGTAACAAATCACCCAATTTTTTTGATTAATTAAAAGTCCTGCTCAACACTATTTCCATTATTTTAGAAATTTTAGATCAGCTTTACGCTAACCTTCATTCCTTGTGGGGAGAGACCAGAATCACCTCCGATACGCCCCAAAAGGTTGAGCTCACTCTCTCCATGACGGCAGAGGTAGATAGTGCGAGGTGTGACATGGATGTTCATCAGGTAATAGACGATCCTGCTCTGTATATGATCCTGAACCTGATTTACCAGGTACCTGCTGCCCACGTTAAAGATCTTAATGTATGACAGGTTCCTGTGGACACACAGTAACAGGATAGTAATGATGAGGACTACAATCATGTCAAACAACAGATGTTTGTCAAATTCATTCTAGGTGACAATATTTCACCTGTCTCTGTCATCATCTAAAGGAACATATGCGAGTTTGTAGCAGTCTATTCTCTTGAGGAAGTCAGTCACAGCCTCCTCTTTATCACAGTCAATGTAATCAGGACTGCTCAGCTTCACTTGCTGCAAGATACAGACAGAAAACAAAGGTCCTTTACAGGATGTAGAGTGTGAATATTTGTAAAGAATTGATTCTAAAAAACATATATTCCAACACAGACAATTTAACAAAATCCTAAAAAGAACTGTCAATGACCAGGTAATATCTTAATAACTATGCAGCTCAGTTAAAAGCAACTCACACACAGATACAATAATGCACATAGATCAATAATCCTTAAATATAATATATTGTATATACACATCATGAAATAATATTATTACCTTGATGTTTTCTGCAATGATGTCTGGGTCATCACAAAGAGACTCAATAAAAAAGACCTACAAGAAAAACAACCCTACTTTAAAAATGATATACTGTAGAGATCATTTTTAATCCGTATTGATTTTGATGAATATTAACTCATCAATTCACCGGCTTCACTCACTTTATAGCCGTTCTCTTTAGCAAAGGTGAGAATCACCTCTCTTCGTTCTCTTGTTGTGTTGGTCGCATCAAACACCTGCAAGATAAGTGGTTGAACATGCTCATTTCCCAAACTGGCTTAATCATAATAGAGAAGTCATTGCACCATTTGAGTGAATCACATCCTAATCGAATGGTCATCGATTGTAGAATACGAGTGGGTGAGAACTTCATTAACATACAGACAACAGCTTGTTACAACAGGAGCAACTTCATTTATATTAGGGGTAGTAACTGTGTAAAAGGTTTATATGAGATTAGGATGTTCAGGGTTCAAATCTAACTCCGATGATCCCAAGGTGCGTCATGTATTTTGTCACTGCTACGCTGCAATAAACTTCTTCATTGAGATCATTTTTCTTACCCACCTGAACGTCTCGGGTTACGTATGGAACGAGACTCCTGGAGTTGATACTTACCTGTATTACTGGCCTAGCCTGGTCCTACAAGACTCTCGTACATTTCATTTGTACAGAGAGTCTGGCCACTCTCCATTGACAAGCGTTAAAGGGTTAGTTCACCCAAAAATGAAAATTCTGTCATTAATTCCTCTCCCTCATGTGGTTGGACACCCGTCAGACCTCCATTCATCTTCAGACACAAATGAAGATATTTTAGTGTAAATCTGATGCTCTGAAAGGCCTCCATTGGCTCAATGCACGGTTCACTCTCAAGACCCTTAAAAGACACTAAAGACGTCGTTACAAAGTCCATCTCACTACAGTGGTTCTACAATAACTTTATGAAGCGGCGATAATAGTTTTTGTGCGTAAAAAAAACCCTAAATAACGACTTACATAGTGATGACGATTTCAAAACACAGCCTCATGAAGCTTCGAAGCGTTATGAATCAGTGAGTCGATTCAGCGGTTTGAATCGCCAAATTTCAGCAGTTTGACACGCGATCCGAATCATGATTCGACTCACTGATTCATAACACTTCGAAGCTTCATGAGGCCGTGTTTTGAAATCGTCATCACTATATAAGTCGTTATTTAGGGTCTTTTTTGCGCACAAAAACTATTATCGCCGATTCATTAAGTTATTGTAGAACCACTGTAGTGAGATGGACTTTGTAACGACGTCTTTAGTGCCTTTTAAGGGTCTTGATAGTGAACCGTGCCATTGTGCCAATGGAGGCCTGGCAAATTTTCATTTTTGGGTGAACTACCCTTTAACTTCCTTGAAGGCGGGTACTCTGTTGAAGTTTAAAACGATTTGATCTGCCCAGAGCCAATCTGGATCTGCCATAACCAATCGCCAACGTTTGGTCATGGCGTATGTCATGCATATATGTCTTGTCATGGTAACTCCTTTACCCCTAACAGAGCGAACTGGAAAATCAAACTTTTCCCTAACCATGTGGGGAGGAGACACACATGCTGAGTTTTGCTCTTGCTCCGGCTTTAACTTATGGATATTCGGCAGCGTTGCCACAACGGACCAAATGGCTTCGCTCGCATCTTTCTCCACCGCCATTACTGAACTACAACTCAAACTAGCGCACAACATCAACGCCATCGTTCTCAGCCACTCCCTCTGTTCGCTGATTGGACCGGTTAAAATTTGGCAGGAGAAAACCAGCGAATATCCCTCAAACCCAGACGATGTACTGAAGGAAAATGAAAATTGGATGGAGGTACATAGGAGGGTGGAGCCAGGCTATTACTGGCCAGGGAGCAGAACTAACTGGAGACCCCAGCTTTATTGGAAGGCAGACCAAAGTACTGCTACTCCAACCATTCCCTGACCTCAATAAAACCGATAAATCCAACCGGGCAATAAAACCCGAGTGGATCACATATTTAAGCAGTAGAGAAAAGTGAACTCTCTGAACTGTCTGCTCTACCCTCAATTCTCCTTAAGGAGATATAGCGAAAGCACTTTTGAGAGATCTGGGGCCTCATTTATAAACGTTGCGTACGCTCAAAAGAAGGCGTACGCCGCTCTCTACGCAATAATTGGTATTTATAAAAAGCAAACTTGACGGGAAAATGTGCGGTTCTTCACGCAAGCTCTGACCCAGGCGGACGCACAGAAACGGGTGAAATGAGAAATGGCGACACCGTCGGCAGATGAAGAAACACGTGAAAGTGTGTGAAACTGTAGACCGTTGTGTAAAAGAAATGGCAATTCTGCCTCTCATAAATAACTTGAAGACTTCACAAAGCAAGTCTTACAATTAACAGCCTACACGAACACCCGTTTGATCGATCTGCAGTGTAAAACAAACAAAATCAAACGAAAATTAACAGAAATGCAAAAAAAAAAAAAAAGAGAAATATGTTCTGCAACAATATTGGCATGTTATGCAATTCATCCTCTTAAATAATATGGTAAACAGAACGAAATAAAGTACAAAACTGATATTCTCGTCAATGTGTCTGTCTGGCGGAGCAGATATAGATGCAATTAGATAGACAGATAGATAGATAATTAGGGAGATATATAGATAAATAGATAAATAGATAGATAGATGTATTAATTGTCCACTGGGGAAAGTTGTTTTCATAGTAAAAATGTCTTCATCAGCTACGGAATCATGGTATTCATGCAAATGCCTTTAGTTTGTTTTATTTTCGATAAAATAACATATGACGTATGTCTCAACCATTCAGAAAGCTGCAAGAAATTACATTTGCACTGAACTATTTCCCATTTCCACGTAGATAATAGGGATAGGGATTAATAGTGATTCCCCAATAATTGCCGCCAGTCTCTCATCAAGAGGGCTCAGCTCCGGTGTCCCGTCTCCTCCACCCGTGGCAGACACACTCTGATGGAGCGCTAGAAGCTTTTTTGTCTCGACTTTGATGTCCGACCATTTCTTTTTTTTTTTTGGCCACGGTGCGAGGTTGTGAAGCGACAGCATTTACGGCGTCTGCAACCTTTTGCCACTCAAGTGCCTTTTTGGCATTAGTAATGCCCACACTGTGCCCTCCAAAAAATATTTTTCTCCTCTTTTCCACCTCGCCAACGATAATTTCTACTTCACATTGAGTGAAGTTACGTTTTTTTTATTTCCTCTCTGTATTTGCCATGATTTCGCAATCGATGAATATTAACTTGTGGGCGTTTCATGGACTATTTATGGGCAACTATGGGCGTGACATGAAGCCGCGAAAGCTACATTTAGAATTGATTGTGATTTATTAAGGGAAAACTAATCCTACGCAAAGTTTTATAAATGAGGCCCCTGGTGAGACAGCCCAGAGAGAGCCCATGGCAGCACTAACAATTTCATGCTCTCCATCGCACACCATTTTGAAAGTGTGTCAGCAAAGCTAGTCAACACTTGCTACCTCCAAGCTAAACATCTGGAGGAGGCGACAGAGAAAAGGGGATGCCTGTTTGCAATAACGTCTATCTCTGTGTCCAATTACCGAAAGACTTTCAGTGCTGAACCACTAGGGAAGAACTCTGGCAGCTGATACCCCTTTTCCACCAGTATGAACTGGGTGCTAATTCAGAGTTAGTGCCGGTCCAGTTCGACTGACGAGCCTTCTAGGGCAGTCGTGGCCTAATGGTTAGAGAGTCGGACTTGTAACCTGAAGGTTGAGGGTTCGAGTCTCAGGTCCGGCAGGGATTGTCGGTGGGCGGTGTGAATAACCAGCGCTCTCCTCCACAGCACTCTCCTCCGCCCTCAATACCACGAGGCGAGACCCTTGAGCACCGAACCCCCAACTGCTCCCTGGGCGCCGCAGCAATATGGCTGCCCACTGCTCTGCCTCTGGATGGGTTAAATGCAGAGCACAAATTCCAAATATAGGTCACCATACTTGGTCACACGTCACTTCACTTAAGAACCGGTTTGCCTTTCCACATGCTAGAGAGCCACCACAGAGCCAGGTCTTACATCACTGTATTACATCTCATCTTTCTCAGCAATGCTAGCGAGGCAGCGGGAGTATGATATCAAAGTACAGCAAGAGCGATTCACACTTTGGGTGTCGTTAGACAAAGAACCGATTTGAAACTAGGCTCTGGCTCCGAACTAGCACTCAAACTGCCTTGGTGGAAAAGGGGTATGAGAGAGAAGGCCATAGCGCAACCATCAGGAAACATGTTTACATTATTCCTACCATTATGTTCACACTATCACTACCTTCAGGTCCATGCTGGAGGGGCGAAAGATGAGGGAGTGAGACGTGAGAGGTGATAATGCCCATTCTCCTCTTCTGTAACAGCCCATTCATATGTGATTACAGGAGAAGCACATTGATACTACCTCCGTATTCATTGTAACAGATAGTAAAGTGGGACTCTACTTGTGGTGGTCATGCCCTCGCTTACTATTCTGTAATCAGCCACTTACCACGCACAAGTAAAGTGCAAAATACTGCTTTCATACTCCATGTATTGGTGGGGTAACAGAAAGGAAAATGGAGATGAGGGAGTGGGATGTTCATAATGATAAAATCCACTTCCTCATCTGTGGAAAAGCACTCTCCTCTTATGATAAAAGGGAAACACACTTACACTATCTCCATAAATAATGGAGAAGTCTTCAGATGAGAAAAGTGGGGCACTGAGGCAAATGTGACCACTTTCTTGTGTGTGTGTGTGTGTGTGTGTGTGTGTGTGTGTGTGTGTGTGTGTGTGTGTGTGTGTGTGTGTGTGTGTGTGTGTGTGTGTGTGTGTGTGTGTGTGTGTGTGTGTAACAATGTTTGTTGTAAGGAAGGAAGAAGACAGGGTCAGCTGACTGAGACTCGTGCTTTTATTGACTCAAAACAAAATACAAATTACTCAGTCCCAAAATAACACAATCCACAATACTGATGTAGCTCTCCAGCTCTTTGTGTGAATACGTCACACAAGCTCTCAGTCCTGTATCTTTCTCCCACTGCTCGTTTCTTGGTGGCCTTTAACCGGGCTCTCTGCGCCAATTACTGAAACAAGACATAGGTGTTTGTCATTTGTACTTAAACCACTTTCTCCCTGGTCTTCTCCCAGCTCTCTCTCCTGCTGCAGACCTCGCTAAACCTTGCCCCTCCTGCCACAGTGTGATTATGAGACGTGATTACAGGGACAGCACACAAATTCTATCATTGTACACCAGAAATTGGGGAAGGCAAAAGATGAATTAACACAATCATAATGCCTACACTCAGAGGGAGGGGCAACAGATGAGAGAGAGCATGGGAGCAAACAGCGAAAAGCTCTACTGCATCATCTCTATGAACAGTGTTAAATGTGAACATTACACATAGCGCTTCCCTGCATCACGGAAGAATTACAACTTCTCCAACAGGAGGAGAAAGCATACCCTGAGCATACACCACTGTAATAGCTGGATGTAACACTGAGCTTGGTTCTCCAGAGAAGCGAACAGACACAGTGCAGGAGTGGTGAGATTTCTCTTTCTTTTTTTCTTAACTTAACTGTGGTATTTATGAGGATCTATTGGCAGAAATGTAATGTAATATACATAACTATGTTTTCATTGGTGTATAAAGACCTTACATAACGAACCGTTATGTTTTCCCCTTACAGTAATGTCACCATTTTGTGCCACCATGTTTCTCCAGTGGCCCTAAATGACAAACTGCTCTACTGAGCGCTAGCTAATCTCTGCTGCCTCAGAAGACAACATCTTTGTCCTGTGTTGGCCACCGTAGCTTCTCTATGTGCTTCGAAAGGGAGGGGTGAGCGGTTGCAATTCACAAAAATTTGCAGCTAAAATTTACACAGTGAACCTTTAAGAACCATGCTCTGTATAGGTCGAATGAGCTCCAAACCCTATTCCAGCCATTTAAACACATTTTTTAATGCTAGAAGGATGAGAAGAAGCATTAGAGAGAGAGTATAACAAGCCATAAAGCAGGTCATCCACTTGTCCGAGTAAAACATTTGCTTGTCTGGAAATGTTTTTTGTGTGTGTGTGTGTGGGGGTGTGTGTGTTGTAAATATTTATTCTGAAGCAATATTCTCACCAGTGTTCAATTAGATTTGACATATTTAAATCTGCATATTTGTGATATTTTTACCTTTTATAAAGGGAATTTCCCCCCTAGTCTTATTAAATATAGGCTATGCTTCAGCTTTCATTTTATATTCTTAATTTTGATCCATAAATTAAATTAGAATAAGACACTATAGGGCTGTTACCAATCAAATTAAATAATCTACACTGAAAAATTACAACGGCATTAAATAAGATTGTTGAGATTGTTTTAAATATTTTTTGAATATACAAATAAGAAATGTTGAGAAAGAATTTTTAAACATGAAACTAAACCGCGAATCATTGAGTCCTTTTGTTGAAACGGCTGATTCATTCAAGAATGAGGAATACTGTATCATGATGACTCACGAGTTGAGTATTTGCGCTAAATCTGCGCACACAAACTTCCCCAGCAGCGTGAGTAAACATAATAAGCCGCCAAATTGGCTAGTGATTTGACGGCGTTTCCCATCACAGTTGATTTTTACCCACATTTGGCCGGTGTTAATTTCCAACAAGGTTATATTTTATATACATTATATATTATTACCTACTATAGATCGCCACTTACACTAAATTAATGCAGAATCACTCTTGGATTTTGGTGATTCCCTAGTTATTTTTGGTTATTGACGTTTTAATCAGGCTACTTGTCCGGTCGGGCAGGTAAAATTATTTCACTTCCTGGATAAGCGTTAACGTCGAGCCCTGCATAAAGGATCTCAGGACTATTGGTTTTTGCTGTCTTCTAGCTGATATGCAGAGATGTATAAAGTACTAGAGACAGACTTGAGTAAAAGTACAAGTTCCTTATCAAAAAAGTGACTTGAGTAGAAGTTGAAGTGCTCTTTAAGCACCACACTTAAGTAGAAGTACTAAAGTATTCAACATTTTTTGTACTTAAGTATTGCAAGTAGTTTATTTTAAAATGTACTACTCAAGTACTGAAAGTAAAAGTACAAGTATTGTGTTATGTAGCCTAGTTATTAAAGAAAGTAGTCAAAAGTTTGAACATCATATTGTTTTTATTATTTCAAATGATTAAGCTAAAGGACAATCACAATGTTGGTAGGTAATTTTTCTACGCATTGCCATATCAATAACCTGAAAATACTGTTCATTAAGATTAAATCTTACTAACCACTCTTACTAAAAAAAAAATGGGGTAAGCACACTTATATTCTCATTTCAAGAGGAGTTCTGAGTAAATGATTTGTTTGTAACACTTTACAATATGGTTTGACTTGTTAACATTACATTAGTTAATGTATTAGACTAATAACTAACATGAACTAACCATGATCAATACATTTGTTACTGTATTTATTAATCTTTGTTAATTTTAGTTAATAAAAATACAGCTGTTCATTGTTTGTATATGTTACTTCACAGTGCACATTAACTATGTAAACAAATAGAGAGCAATTTGAACGCAAGAGCTCGTGTTGTTTTAAAGACAGTGAATGCGCGCGCACGCGGGGCTCTCTCTCTCTCTCTCTCTCTCTCTCTCTCTCTCGCGCGCGCGCGCTCTCTCTCTCGTGCGCGGTAATGTGGGTTTGGAATGGAATGATTCGTAACATTTTTATAATTGTAACGAGTAATGACGCAGCACATAAAAAAATATCGGAGTAAAAGTATTAAACTCATCGAAAATATGTACTGAAGTAAAAGTGGAAGTAGGAGAAAAAAATAATACTCTAGTAAAGTACACCCAGCCAGCACAGTCATGTGGGGCCCATATGGGCGTCACCTGGGCTGTCTAACTGGGGCCCAGCCAGTTTTGTCCTCAGTTTCCATGTAGGCCCCACATGGGCTAGCCCAGATGAACTGAACACTGCTCAGTGTGCACACTACAGGCTGTTAAATGGAACTGAATCAGTGTTGGAGTTAATGAGATAATTAAGTGATTAATAGAGTAATGACTGAATATTACTGAAGACTCCTGATGATAACAAGCAGAATCACTGAAGGACAGAGAAACACAACAGACATCAGACACAACTTCACAAAAGCATTATCAGCTTCCCTTTTTACCTATTAGATTGACTTTCTGTCATCTTAGTTTTTATTGATAATTCCCACTGAGCAAAGGTGTACGTTGAAAAGACGTCCACTGAGGAGCCAGAATGAAAGTTTTTATGACGTCTGTTTTTGACGTGTTCTGCACGTCCGATATAGACGCTCATGGAACCTCAAGGTTAAAAACTACACTGTAAGAAATGATTCTGTGGTCATGTAGATTTGAATTAATGTTTTTGGTTAAAATGTATTCAATATAATAGTGTTTATGATTTTGAGGCAAATATTTAATTAAATTTCAAATAAAAATGGTTGGAATAAAATCTACCCATTGTAGTTAAATAAAACTTAAGCATTATATTTACCTAATCCCAAATGGAGAGAATATTGAGTGAATTCAAATTAATGTAATCGGGCAAATTTAAATTGAAAAGCACTTCCTGTGAAAGTGCGCCTTTTTTTTTTTTAAAGTCAGCTGGCCTATCAGACATTTCAAGAGAGTAACGTTAGGCTACAGACAGTGAATGTTCGTTTTCTTCTACATTGCTCATCTTGCTAAATTTAACTGGTTGACTTAGGTAAGAAAACTTATTTTGTTATCACTGGGCTAGTAAGAAGAACGCATGTACCCACTGAGCAAAGGCGTACGTTGAAAAGACGTCCACTGAGGAGCCAGAATGAAAGTTTTATGACGTCTGTTTTTGACGTGTTCTGCACGTCCGATATAGACGCTCATGGAACCTCAAGGTTAAAAACTAGTTCAAATTGTGGACATATTTTCCATTTGTAATTGCAAAGCAACTCACAGACAGTGTGTGTTTGTCCAGAAATCATGAAATAAAAGAAACTTAGCTCACACCTTTAGACACTTTAGACAACTTATCATCTGTAATTCACACATCTTTGGATGGTGAGAGAATCGTGGGATTCAATCCAGGATCTTCTTGCTGTGAGGAGACAGTGTTTCCCACTGAGACACTGGAGCTGCCCTTAATCACAGACATAAGACACACTTTGACTATTTCTGTCAGACGTCTACAGAAGCTCTTACTGAGAATTAACAGAGCTTTAGATGTTGATGTTTGTTTCATTTGAAGTCACCATTGTGGTGGGAAGCGTTTGCTTTAGTTGGGCTCTTGGTCCCCGTACTTGAGTTAGCTTTTCTTTGGATGTTATAACTGTGTGTGTGTAAAACACAATACTTATGGCTGAGAAAGCAAAGATAAAGTGACTTCAGGTGTTGCCAGCGCCTTGTCGATGACTAAATCATCAGCAGTCTAGAATCTGATGTTGTGCTTTTGAGTTTTAGGTTCTTGTTCGGCAAATAATAATTTGTTTATATACTATAACCTTGTGAATCTGCTGTATTGACACCAATAGCAATAAACAAATCACTCATCCTGAAAGATGAAAAAACAGCAGGTGCACATTGTTTTGAGAAAATATTTCACATAGTCAGACGCAGACATCAAGATTTTGCATATGATTCACAACAACGGTGACAATCAAGCATGATTTTTGTACTTTGAAGCTACCCATCATGCATTGCAGCATGAAGTTTTTTTTGTTATGATTGTCACCGTTGTCGTGAATCATATGCAAAATCTTGATGTCTGCGTGTGACTATGTGAAATATTTTCTCAAAACAATGTGCACATGCATTTTTATCATCTTTCAGGATAAGTGAATATTTATTGCTATTAGTCCAGATACAGTGGATTTACAAGGTTATAGTATATAAACAAATTATTTTTTGCCAAACAAGAACATAAAACTCAAAAGCACAACATCAGATTCTAGACTTCTGGGGCCCGTTCTTCGTACCTCGCTAACTCAGTTAGCTGGATTTGATTGTTGACGATTTGGCATGATCTTGGATTGTTTGGTTCTTCGAAGCTCATCCTGGACTTGCTGTCATAGCAACAGGTCCGTTAGCTTAAACCTGCTCGAGCGGCTTATTTCATGTAAACAGGATTTGCATCTTGAGGTGATACTTAAAATCTGTCCCAGCCACTGCTACTTTATTACAAGAGTGCATAACTGAACCAGGGGCAATAATAATCATTTTAAATAATAATATAAAAATGTTATATTGTATATGTATATGAGAATGTATAATGTTGTGTATAATACTAGACAGCCACTTGATTGAGCGATTTATTTGTGATGGAATAATTACTTTATATAATTTTATTTTTATTGGTTTACACACATCACATGTTGTACAGTTAATCTGAGCCGTGCATTAAGTGATCACGGATATTATGGGAGTGGCTTGATGCAGCGCAAGAGAGGATAATTTGATCTTGACCCTTAAGAAACTTTAATACTGTCACGTTACAAATCTGCTCCAAATTAAATTAAAAATTAAATTACAACATTGAAATAAAAATGTAAAGGGTGTACAAATACTGTATAAAATCGTGAATATAAATAATTGGTAATCATGTTAAAAAAACAAAAAACATTTATCATTTATCTATAATAACTTTTATGTTGGTTTGGTGGTTTGGCTGTTTCCTTATAAAGGTCCAGAAATTCGTGGGGTTTTTATTGTATAATTTGTCAAGTTTTTTGCCAGGTGGCTTTTTTAATTATATGATGACATTACGTTGCTGTCTCGACGCCAGCCAATCGCTGCATTGCTGATCGTGGTTTCGAGTATCGATGCATCTGCCCTCTTCAGGGAACACAAGAACGCGCAGTGATCTTAGATCATTTAATCCAGATATTTTAATCCAATCCACAAATTCGTTTGAAGAACCAAATTAGCCAGAGATCAGTTATCACGATTAAAAGATCTGGGATCTGTCAAATCATCTCAGATGTAATAAGCAACGTACGAAGAACGGGCCCCTGATGATTTAGTCATCAACAAGGAGCTGACAACACTTAAAGTCACTTTATTTTTGCTTTCTCAGCCATAACTATTGGTTTCACACACACAGTTATAGCTGCCAAAGAAAAGCTAACACAAATATGGGGACCAAGAGCCCAACTAAAGCAAACGCTTCCCACCACAATGGTGACTTCAAATGAAACATAAACATCAACATCTAAACCTCTGTTAATTCTCAGTAAGAGCTTCTGTAGACGTCTGACAGAAATAGTCAAAGCGTGTCTTATGTCTGTGATTAAGGGCAGCTCCAGTGTCTCAGTGGGAAACACTGTCTCCTCACAGCAAGAAGATCCTGGATTGAATCCCACGATTCTCTCACGATCCAAAGATGTGTGAATTACAGATGCTAAGTTGTCTAAAGTGTCTAAAGGTGTGAGCTAAGTTTCTTTTATTTTCATGATTTCTGGACAAACACACACTGTCTGTGAGTTGCTTTGCAATTACAAATGGAAAATATGTCCACAATTTGAACTAGTTTTTAACCTTGAGGTTCCATGAGCGTCTATATCGGACGTGCAGAACACGTCAAAAACAGACGTCATAAAACTTTCATTCTGGCTCCTCAGTGGACGTCTTTTCAACGTACACCTTTGCTCAGTGGGAATTATCCATAAAAACTAAGATGACAGAAAGTCAATCTAATAGGTAAAAAGGGAAGCTGATAATGCTTTTGTGAAGTTGTGTCTGAAGTCTGTTGTGTTTCTCTGTCCTTCAGTGATTCTGCTTGTTATCATCAGGAGTCTTCAGTAATATTCAGTCATTACTCTATTAATCACTTAATTATCTCATTAACTCCAACACTGATTCAGTTCCATTTAACAGCCTGTAGTGTGCACACTGAGCAGTGTTCAGTTCATCTGGGCTAGCCCATGTGGGGCCTACATGGAAACTGAGGACAAAACTGGCTGGGCCCCAGTTAGACAGCCCAGGTGACGCCCATATGGGCCCCACATGACTCTGCTGGCTGGGCAGATACTGCCTTTTAGTACTTAAGTACAGTAGTGAAGTAGTTCTACTTCGTTACTATACATCTCTGATGATATGACCTGCCTAAGATCCTTGTTCGGCTTATTGAGGGGCCACTTACTCGGAAGGGGCTCAGGCACCCACACTCGTCCAACTGTCCCTGTCTCCAGCTGGGGCAGGTTATCAGGTCAGAGAAGGGGGTGAAGGGCCCTGACCACGGCGGGAAATGTCCTTCTCAAATGCTGCCTCCCTAAACCTTTGAACCAATGTCTACTAAAAATCCTGTAACGCGAGACTGGGGCATCAAGGAGGAAAGATTTGACCCTCTTTTTTATGCCCAAAAAGTTCAATCACAGATGCTTCTCCATGGCAACCATGGCAGCAAGAGAGAGGCTGAGGACATGAGTCGCCTAGTGGCACGAAGGGTGAGGTCTGTGGGAAGGCGGAGCTCAGGATTGCGTCTGGAGACGCCCCCTAGTCTTGATCAAGGCGTTTCAAAAGATTGGCTTGGTATGCTTGCAACATTGCCACAGTGTACATAGCACTACCAGCCTGGCTTGCTGCCATGTATGCTTTGCCCACAAGCTGCACTTTAGTTTGGCAGGGATTAGAGGACAAGGCGGGATCAGTTCAAATTAACAAAATTCACAGCCCCCAGAATATTTTGTTGGATGAATATCTGAACATGCAGTATATCAAAAGAAAGAACAGACCAGGGCTTAAAAACGGAAAAAAATATCAATCGGTTCACTCCGAGCAGAATCGATATTATAGCGTTTCCGTTTTTTTGCGTTCCTCAATAAACATTACTGTTCCGAAAATGGTTTGATTTAAAAAAAATTCCGGTTAATAACGTTATTTTAATTTAGCCTATACTTTAAACAAATATGTATGAATAGACTTATTTTCACTCAATAATAATATAACGCATGGTAAACTTGAATATTTATTTCATAACATTTTTAAAACCACTACAGAAATACATGCATTAATTACAAAGCATAAACAGCGGACCTGTTTTAATGGAGCGTTGGACAATCGAAAGTGCCCTCTTATGCCGAATTATTTTCAGAAGAGTGATAACATTCTTTGTACATAACTTTTTTTCAACACGACTTGTTTTAAAAATTGCATGAATAAAGAATAAATAAACTGGATAACCATTGCTCTTTTAATGCACCGTCAACTGGTAATTTCAAAGCAAACACTGCGCAACACTGCGTCACATAATCAAATTCAGTCAGCTAATAAAGCTTGATCATTTAATGCAATATAACATACCATTTAATACGAAGCATCAACCGTCTATATAGAAAACATTGACCTGTCCTGTATTGGCAATCTGAAAGACTATAGGAAAAATGTTTGATAGATGCTACTAACCTACTTGGACAGGCTTAAACGAAATCCACAAACTAGCCTAAATCAGTCTATTTGAGCTTAAAGTCCGTACTGCTTATTTAAACGAAAAGAAAAGAATGTCCTCCAATACCTGCACATTCATTGACCTCAGTGGGGAAAGAAATGTACTTAAGGCGTGTAAATGCGCGCTCACACTGACTTGCGTTACCGGTAGATTCACAGATGACATTTCACTCTCGCTTGATCCGTCACATCACATGCTGGACTACTCTATTCATGATTGGGCACTGCCAGATAAAAATATTAAAGAGAACGATAAAATAACGTTATTAACCGGTTAATGGTCATTTCAAATTAACGTTTCTGTTCAGAACGATTCAAATTGATTTTGATTTCGTTTTCGTTCCTCTTAAAATTTCGTTCGTTTCCGGTTTTCGTTTTCGTTCCTTGAACCGGTTCGGAGCCCTGGAACAGACCCCCTGCTTTAAAAAAAACAACAACGTTTTAATCTAGCTTCATGCATGCATTCTTTTTTTTAATTTTTTATTTTTAATTAGCGATTCCTGAATGTCAGTAAGTTTCAGGGACGTCACTAGGATTGGAAGACTGGGGGGGCTTAGCCCCCAGGGTATTTGTAACTTTGCAAAATCTTTGCACTCCCATCTAGAGCTACACTTACGTCAACAACCAGTCAAGAAACCAAGATGTTAACAAGTAAAACGTGACAGACATATCCTCTTCTTCCATTTCTACTCTTTTAAAGAAAAGTTACTGTAATGTTAGCTTTTAGACACATCAAAGCTGCATGGGGGAATTTACTTAGGCCAGACTTTGCTCCTGATGCGTTACTATAAGCAATGACTTAAATGCTATCTGTCTGCTCATGTAAATGTATGAAAAAGTAATAGCATACTATAATTAATTCCTCTCTATATAAGATAAGATGTCCACAGAATGCTATTTAATTACACAGAACCGCATGTATTCAACCCATTTTTGAGCTAAAATACAAATCCTACAGCTAAACCTAAATTGAGCTAAACCTATACAAATACCACAGCTGTACAATTTTTACACCCTATACTAAATTTACTCTGTACAATAGCCTAATGACATAACATTATTTAATATTTGAATCACAGCTTATATTGTGTTTTGACATCGACAACCCAAGTGCATTTTACCTCAAACTTGCGACTAGTTAACTTTCTAAAGTAGCAATCGCTTCTCGGGTCGACATTAACACACTGACAAAATTATATTCTGAATTAAAAATATTTTATACCACTTTTTAATGTGTGATTGTGTAAAGGTGTTCACGAGATACCAACCTTTCGCGAACTTGCTTTCAACGTCGAACACTCGTTCTCAAGAAGATAGCGGTGTGCACGGAGGGGAGGGGCTATGTGTGTGTGTGTGTGTGTGTGTGTGGGGCGCGCGTGAGTAAGAGACGCAGCGAAAGGAAATGCAGGTGAACGTTATTTGCTCTATGAAAGACATTGATAAAGACGAAAACTAAGGACATTTAATCTATCATTTTATTTTAGTTAGTTTTGCCAAACACATTACAGATTTGGTTAGTTATCGTTTTTTTTTGTAATGCCTTTTTATTTTACAGTTAATTGCAGTAGCGCTCCGGTCTGCAACGCTCTGAAGGCTGCCACAGTTCACACCAATATGCAACGAGACGCGGTGCATCATCTTCATAGCACAACACTCTTTGTACTTCTGTCCAACTTCCGACTTTTCGGCTATTTTTTTGTAGCTAGATATATAATTTGTTGCATCTAAATATGAATGAGGATACGGTTATTGATAAATCAAATTGTTATTGTTGTTCTTATTATCATTTAGGGGGGCTTAGGAACATTTTGGGGTAGCTTCAGCCCCCCTAAAATAGGCCTAACGACGTCCCTGGTAAGTTTCATTAAAAAAATCAATCTACATTTTGAACAATAAGCTGAGAAAATCTTGTTTTTCAAAGATCGGTTGTTTCTGCTCTTTTTTTCCCCTGTGTTTTGATCCGGAGATTCTTTACTCTTTCAGGATTTGCTTAATAACGCCCCCGTAATACTGTATAACAGTGGAAAAAATTCAGAAAGCTGGAAAATTTCATCAATGGTGGAGAAAGAGCAGAGCTTCTCCACTGTGAACATGCTCTGCTCCTAAATGCCCGTAACAAACCATCTTTGCTTTAACACAAAAAAAAACATGAAAGACACGCAGGTTTAATTTTCCATCCTGATAACAAAAGAGCTGATGACTTGTTGTTCAGGCGCCCTTTTATAGCCTGTCAGCGTGACTGTGACGTCATCTGACTGCCATAGCCAATCAGAAATTGGTGTGTATGCACACATGCTTCAGACATAAGCTTTCCCATAGCGTCAGCACAATGATGCAGCGTCGAAGTTCCACTTTGAAAGTGAACATAAATTTGTTGATTCGTAACAACAACCACCGCACAATCCTTTCAAATGTGAAAGAAGGTTCACCAAGGCTGCATTTATTCGATCAAAAATACAGTAACAAAAGTAATATTGTGAAAAATTATTACAGTTTAAAATAATTGTTTTCTATTTTAAATAGAATTATATTTTTATATTTTAAAATAGAATTTATCCCAGTGATGGCAAAACTACATTTCCAGCATCATTGCTCCAGTCTTCAGTGTCACATGATCCTTCAGAAATCATTCAAATATGCTGAATTGTTTTTTTGTTTGTTTTTTATTGGTGCTCAATAATTGTTCTTATCATTATCAATGTTAAAAGAGTTTTTTTTTATTAAGCAGCAAAATAAATTATATAAGAAATGTTTCTTGAGCAGCAAATCAGCGTATTAGAATGATTTATGAAGGATCGTGTGTATACACTACCAAAAGTTTGGAAATTTTGGAACTATTTTGACTGTTTTTGAAAGAAGTCTCTTCTGCTCACCGAGGCTGCATTTATATTATTAAAAATACAAAAAAGCTGTAATATTGTGAAATATTATTAAAATGTAAAATAACTGTTTTCTATTTGAATATTCTTTAATATGTAATTTATTCCTGTGATCAGAGCTGAATTTTCAGCATCACTACTCCAGTCTTCCTTCAGAAATTATAATTATTATAATATGATAATTTGATGATCAAGAAACATTTATGATTATTAATGTTGAAAACAGTTGTGTACTTTTTTTTATGATTATTTGAGGAATAGAAAGTTCAAAAGAACAGTATTTATCTGAAATAGAAAGATTTTGTAACATTGTACAACCGCTCAAAAGGTTTGGTTCGGTAACATTTTTTTTTCTTTCTTTTTTTTTGGGAAATAACTTTAAAATAAATGTATTCAGCAAGGATGCATTAAATTGATCAAGTGACAGTATAGACATTTATAATGTTGCAAAAGCTTTATATTTCAAATAAATGATGTTTTTTGAATGATTTCTGAAGGATCATGTGACTCTAAAATTGCATTTTAAAATATATTAAAATAGAAAAAAGTTATTTTAAAAAAATGTAAAAATATTTCACAATAATACTGTTTGTGTGTATGTATATATATATATATATATATATATATATATATATATATATATATATATATATATATATATATATATATATATATATATATATATATATATATATATATACATACACACACACACACACACACACACACAAACACATACAGACATATATATAATTGTTATTTTAAATAATATTTCACAATATTAGTATTTTTTATCTTTTTGATCAAATAAACACACCAGCTTTTACTGCAAATTGAAGCTGTCAAGTTTCTAACCTCAGCTCTTCTAAATTAATCAAGTTCTGTAGAAACGTCAGTAACTCTTGTCCATGTTGAGATGAGAATGTGTGTGTGCTGTCACTTACTGCCACTTGTCCATGATCCTGGGTGAAGTAACAACAGACGTCCTTCAACGCCGCCAGAGCACACGCTCTAAAGCACACAATTTACAACAAAAAGAAAACAAAAATACAATAAAAAACACACCAAAAAATGTGTACAATATCATTTATTCAACAGTTAGTTCTGGAGCTCAAATATGATTAGCCATATGGTGTTAAATGTACTAATATAGAGTGAATTCCAATCGCAAATGAGCATACCTATGCCCTACTTACTACAAAGGGCAGGTTACATTACATTACTCCAGCAAGTAACTGTCTTTATGAGCAAGTCAGTCACAGTATCGATGGCCCGAGGAGGCCAAGGTTTTTCTCCATTTCTGTCACCTGATGGAGTTTGGGTTCCTTGCCACTGTCGCTCGCCTCTGGCTTGATTAGTTAGGGACACTTAATATTTAACAATATTATTAATTTGACTGCACTGACACTATTAGATGAGAACTGAACTGGGCTGGACTACGCCATGACTGTGGACAATACTATTCAACTGATCAATTCAGAAACAAACATTGCCACTTTGGCTCTATAAAGACAAATGGACCATAGACAAATTGACACGCAATATTGTATCTAAAATGTAAGTTACTCAATGTTAACTTCATTTTTATTGAACTCTGCAGCCTCTGGCCTATGACCAAATTACAGAAATGCTGATATTCAGACCAATAGCATAATTGCCAGTGTGGTATTTTGCTTTTCAACAGCTATATAATCAGGAAGTTAATATGGATTTTTGGGCTTACAGCACTCTTGCTCATGTCATATTGCTTAAATGAATCACTGTTGTGTAAAGTGTGAGTTTCTCACTTGCGAATCTTCATGGCCTCTTCGTTGTCTGGTCGGAAGAATTCATAACTCTTATAGGTGTGAACGGCATCCCTACGGTACTGTCCAACGTTAAACACTGTTAAAATAGGTTCACAATAGTAAGACTGTGCAAGAAATAATGCTCCTTCTAGAACATATTTTTCTAATTTGATTTCTCAAAATTCCGAAGTTTTTGTTTTCGACCATAAATTCTGTATTAAATCCTTCCACTGAGATTGGTGTTCATAGCTCAGAGTTATGTGAGAAGTTTTGCAGCTTTTTCATAAACAGTTGCATTAAATCTCAGATTGAAATGAATTTATCTCAGAAGGTTTGGTGTTTACCTTCAAGTCGAGCTAAATTTTCACATTTCAATCCAATCTCGCATTCTGATTTGTTGAACATAGTGTCTAGCTTAACATAGTGTTCTAGATAGACTGCATTACTACAGTAAGTGTTGGACTCAGTTGCACCAAATATTATTTCTGTTATCAACAGCTCCTTACAGACAAGTTCTGTTCCATCTTGTTGTAAACATGCACTTAAAAAAAGCATGTCTGGATCCATCTGATCTTAACAATTACAGACCTGTTTCGAAATTGCCATTCTTATCAAAAGTATTGTAGAAAGCTGTTTTAAATCAGTTTTCCCCTTACTTAATTGTGAATAATATATTGGATCCTTTTCAGTCTGGTTTTAAATCTAAGCATAGCACTGAATCGGCCTTGTTTAAGAATGGTAAACAACTTGTTATTATTTGTGGATTCGGGAAATTGTGCAGTGTTGGTATTGTTTGATTTAAGTGCGGCATTTAATACAGTCGATGACTGCATTCTTTTAAAGAGGTTAAAAACCGAGGTTGACATCAGCATTAGAGTGGTTTGAATCCTATTTCACTGAGAGGAGTTTCTCTGTGGAGATGGGTCAGTTTCATTCATCACCTGCTTCTGTCATGGGTGGGGTGCTGCAGAGCTCCATTTTGGGCCCGGTTTTATTTACATTACATTTTTGAATCTCACAACGTTCAATATCACATGCACGTGGATGATACCCAGTTGTACATGTCAATAAAACCTGGGTTAAAGTCCTCATCGGATTTGTTGGCCTGTATAAATTACCTTTTTTCAGTTAAATGATAACAAGACTGAGTCATTTTATTTGGCTCGCCCAATTTGGTAGAAGGTCTGACTTCTAGTATAGGACCTCTGCAAGCAAACATCCGCACTCATGTAAAGAACCTGGGTGTTGTTGTTGATTCAGAGTTAAAATTTGACAAGCAAATAAACTTCTGATGTCAGAGCCAGTTTTTTTCCAACTTGGGAGTTTATGGAAATGTAAATCTTTTCTATCTTTTAGTGACCTAGAGACAGTCATTCATGCCTTTATTTCAACAAGGCTTGATTATTGCAATGCTCTATATGCTGGTATTAACCAGTTTTCCCTATAACGCTTGCAACTCGTTCAGAATGCCCCAGCTCGTTTCATTATGGGGAAGAAAAATCGTGAGCATATCACTCCTATTTTGCAACATTTACATTGGCTACCTGTCAAATACAGAATTGATTACATGGTTTTAACTTTTGTATTTAAAGCCTTGCACGGTCTGTCTCCAGTTTATATCTCAGACCTTATTTGTCCATATTCTCTGCAAAGATCTCTTAGATCATCCTCTGACAAACTATTAACTGTACTGTTATCTTGCTTGAAATCCAAAGGTGACAGATCCTTTTCCGTATTTGACCTTTGTAATTTGCTATCTCAATCTGTTAGGTTGATTTCTTCTTTATCTAAGTCATCTCTGAAAACATATCTTTTTTCTCAGATCTATTCATAATTTTGGATTTGTTAGTCTCAGAATTCTTTGTTTTGATATTAATTAGTTTTGATGGTTTAGTTGTTTGAATTTAAAATTTTATACTCTGTATTTTTGTTTTTGTTTGACTGTTATTTTTTTATTTGTGGTTTTGTGAAGCACCTTGGTCAGCAGTAATGTTGTTTTAAAGGGTTAGTTCACCCAAAAATGAAAATTCTGTCATTAATTTGTAGCAATTATGGACGCAGACATATAGATGAGTTAATCTTCCAATGATTCGATCAAATTAACATCCTTTTCAACAAAGCACAATTCAGCTCCAGGAAATCGATCATCATCACGAGGGAGATGGGGGCTTGATTCTGCCCAGAGCTACTAGTTCTGACTTCCTATGGACTCGCCACCAAACTCAGTTAAAAGAGGACAAAGGGCTCGTGGTTGTCACAAGATAAAGAAACAACCAGACCTCTGTCTTTGCAATGACCGGTAAATGAACTCCACGACACAGCTAAAACTCAGAGTAAGCTCACAGAAACTGTTAGCTTATGGAGTACATCAAATAACTGATTATTGGACTTTCATTCAAATAGCCTTCGACATAACTTGTTAGCGTGTTTACAACTAATACACGTTAGTTAGACTATTAGGCATGTATATTACTCACAATTCATGCAATTATGTAACTATTGAATGAGTGGATGAAAAAGCATTGTGTTTGATACCGGTGTGTTCGTATGGGTATAATCCAACAGATGAGCTGAATGAAATCTTTATAGAATTGATCATGTCCTTATAGTAAGAAATTAGGTCTAAATTTACTCTCTGCTTAAGAGCAGGAAACTAAATTCTATAGATAACCCAATTTTGTGGGAGGGGTGGAGACACAGTCACCCCTGAAGCCTAATTGGCCAGAACCCATCCAGGGGATGGGCAAATGTTTGAGTTTAGTCTCAGAACACGAACGAAAAGTTCTGTCTCCAGTTCTGTGTACAGTTCTGTGTACGGTTCTGTCTGCAGTTCTGTCTACAGTTCTGTACAGTTCAGACCAGAAGCAGTGCAGAGTTCAGCTCAAGTTCGGTTCCAGTTCGGTTCGAGCTGGTTCGCGGCCTGTTCGCAGTTCAGAGATGATCTAAGTCCTAGCAGTTTGACCAGAGTGAGTTCTGAACGGAGCTCCCAGGAGACGGTCTGACTATCGTGACAGACCAACTTCAGAGAAAATGGGTTAACCATGATTTCATTCAGGCCATCTGCTTTTCTCTCACTTTCCTTTCTTTTACTTAAAGTTTATTTTATTGCCGTTAAGTCTCGGGTTCTGTTAAGTTTCGCCGTAAAAGTCTCTCAACAACGAGTTTCTAACAGCGCGCTCCAACTTCAAACAACGCCCACAAGACTTTCATCCAGCCGCCAACACGCCACGTGTTCGGCTTCCCCAGACGTCAACCAGACCTTCAGCGAATCAAAGATCCGGGAAAATCCCTGTACAGCCAGGAGAAGGGAATCCCCCTTTGTCAGACGACACGCGAAACCCAAACGCAAGTAACGCCTTTTTGATTCCAAGCTGAACTGGTGCATTAGATCAAATGTAATAACCCTGCCTAAGAAACGATAGGAGGTTAAATTACTGATCAATGGTTTCTTCAGGTCATGTTTCATAAATGCATAGATTGCTTAGGATTTCATAATTTCTCTCTCTTAGAACTTATTCTTTCCTCACCTTCTTCCTTTCTGCAACGTGTGAATGTGCGAGCGTGTGTGTTTATGTTAGATATTAGTTTGATGTGTTAGATTAATCAATAAAGTTCCGTTTGTATTCAAAGATAACTGTTCTTGTGTTATGTGCTTATCAATTTAATGTCTTGAACTGCCGATCTAAGTTACCTGGCTGTTAAATAGTGTTTCACTATTGTTCGGATATTAATATCCGCTGCAGAGTTGATATTTACGGCCCGTTCAAATGAACGCTAGAAGAGTCATTTGCTCGGCTGTAAAATAGACTCTCAAAATTCCCTATGAATTCATTAAATTCATTCATTTGAGCTAAATATACATGTTTCCCTTTAACAGAGCCCCCTTTAAGTCCTTACATATCGGCGGACGAATAAGTTAAGGTGTAAACATTAATTCTGAATTATTTATAATACATAGTGTCATTCGAGTCTTTCATTTTAATTCAGTTCCCCGTTGAGTTATTATTTTATCTGACTCATAGTCGCTACAAATTCCTCACCCTCATGTCGTTGGACACCCGTCAGACCTCCGTTCATCTTCAGACACAAATGAAGATATTTTAGTGTAAAGCTGATGCTGAGAAAGGCTTCAGATTGGCCTCCATTGGCATTCAGTACATTCACACTCACAAGACCCATAAAAGGCTCTTAAAACGTCGTTACAAAGTCCATCTCACCACAGTGACTCTACAATAATTTTACGATGCGACAGCAATAGTTTTTGTGCGCAAAAAAAAAAATCAAAATAACACCTTTATCCAGCTTGTTCTTGTCTTCCGTGTGTGTCTCCACGACGCATGCGCGAGAATATGATGCAGATCCGGCGTTCGGACACATGACCCAGAAGAGATTTGTTTACAAGCAGAGGAAGACGCGCGTATCTCAGCTGTTGAATTCTACATTGATCGTGCTTTAGGTCTCGGCGTAGTTCTCAAAATCGGGCTAAAGTGTGCATTTCATGGATTCCTGAACCCCGGATCTGCGTCATATTCTCACGCATGCGTCGTGGAGACACACACGGAAGACAAGAACAAGTTGGATAAAGTCGTTATTTTGATTTTTTTTGCGCACAAAAACTATTGTCATCGCATCGTAAAATTATTGTAGAGTCACTGTGGTGAGATGGACTTTGTAACGATGTTTTTAGTGCCTTTTATGGGTCTTGGGAGTGTAAATGTACTGAATGCCAATGGAGGCCTATCTGAAGCCTTTCTCAGCATCAGCTTTACACTAAAATATCTTCATTTGTGTCTGAAGATGAACGGAGGTCTGACGGGTGTCGAACGACATGAGGGTGAGTAATTAATGACAGAATTTACATTTTTGGGTGAACTAACCCTTTAAGGTGCTATATAAATAAAAGTGACCTTGACCTACTATGATTTTTCCGAATATTCCTTTCATGCATATATTTCATGCTAATCCCCCCTCAACTCTTGGGGCGGAAGATGCCAGGCTTACGCATGTTCCGCATGACCCACTCAGTAAGACTATTGGATAATAGAAGTACTTGCTTTTAAAAATACTTAAGTATCAAAAGTAAAAGTAATTGTTGTATGAATGCACGCTGTTCCATGCTAGCATATCTTGAACTCATTTAAATACTTGCTTAAAAGTTACAAAGCTCTTATCAAAGTCAAAATCATACTAAAAAAGAAAGGTTTCTACATTGTGTTTATTTGACAGGATTATGTAAAAACATATTTCTGAAAGGACTTCAGTTAACATTATTAGCCCAACTACGCTTTTGCATGGCTAACTAACATCATTGTGGAACGTTAGCGATGTGTTAGCGCTCTATCCACAAGGCTATGGCAACTTGGCGGGTAAATCTATAAAAATCATTTGACCAATCATACTTCATACCAGTGTTCATTTTTACAGCAAATTTGGATTTAGTTTTAGTCAGTCTTTTGACTATAACATTTTAGGCATCGAAATTGTTTTAGTTTTAGTCTAGTTTTAATTGACTATTATAAGATTTTAGTATTGAGTGTTTGTGGTCTGGCGTCTGAGAGGCAGCTTTCTGTGTGCGCTTTCGTGTCGTCGCACTTTTTCAGACTTATCCACGTCTGCTCTTCTGAATTTTAACTTTTCAGTATGACTATGGTTGCGTCTGGGAACTGCCGCCTTCTATTTTGCCACCAGTTGATTGGTGTTCAAAAAATAACAATCACGTTTTAAAGAAGAAAAATCATCCACTGTCTTTCAAAGCGGCTACGACTTTCTACTTCGAGGGCCTTGATAGAAATGTAGTGGAGTAAAAAGTACGATATTTGTCTTTCAAATGTAGTGAAGTAAAAGTCATAAGTTTCCAGAAAAAATACTACTCAAGGAAAGTACAGATACTCAAAAAGTGTACTTAAGTACAGTACTCAAGTAAATGTGCTTAGTTACTGCCCACACTCTCAGTGCAGTGAAAACAGCCGTTTATAATGCTCTGAGGAAGTTCACAACTCACGTTATTACTGTCTTACTGAAATACGTCTGCAAAGCAGCTGTGGGCCACTATTACGTAAAACTGTATCTATTAATGCAGATTGTCTGTCATTCTTTCTACTTTGAGTAAAGATAAAGGATGGAGCGATATTTGTTTTGCAAACTTAATTGTTATGACTGCATTCACGTTAGTGCTCGGCTAACGTAAGGACTGTTATTGATACAGTTCCCGCATGTGCACCGCAATAAATTAGAAATATACACATCAGTTTGTTGATGGACGCATTCTTGTTAATGCCATGGTGAGGAATTACAGTTTCAACATCTAATAATGTACTTCAAAATGAGTAGTGTATTGCTGAGAAACATCCTGCTCAAGTTTTCCTTGCGATGGAGGTTTGGGTTGAATGAGAAGTTCTTCAATGTTTCATCATTGGACTCGTGCTCGGATTGATATGGTAAAATCAATTAATATGAAAGTGTTCGATTAATTTTGGCAATTGTGTGTCTCATTTACCTTCTGAATTGTTTATAGCCATTTTTCAGCCATTTCCCAAATTGCAAAAATAAATAATACAAAGATTTGTGGATCTTGGCTTGGATATTAGCCATTATAAGCACTATTTCAACATTCATGCAATATCAACTGCTGGTAAAACAAAATGCTTGTTATAATGTGTGGAAGATTTGGTGATTCTACTTTGATAAATTGATCTGTTTACATATTGTTTCCTTGAATAATCATTCTCACCCTTGGTGGGAACGCCAATCCAGTTGAGGTAGCGTGTGAGTTTCTTAGAGATGTAGGTCTTTCCACGGGCAGGCAGACCCACCATCACAATCATAGTGGGAGAGTTGGTGAACTGTGGAACTGATGCTGAAACAAGCGATCACATTATGTCTAAATAAATAAATAAAACTCATGATAGTTTCAAACACAGTATATAAATCTAACATTTTGTTTCAAACAGATGGATAATTTGATATGGTTTTGCATTTCTCTATCGAGACAGAAGCCATGTTTACATTCCAAATTATTCATTGTTGATTAGTTTACTATTTACTTTACTAAAGAAAGAGTATTGCGTGTGTGTGTGTGTGTGTGTGTGTGTGTGTGTGTACGCATATATGGCAATGAACTGTGAGGTGAACAGCCCAGAGGACACAAACCATCATGCACAGACAAACATGAAAAACACCACTAAAACACACACAAAACTAACACCACAAAACTGATTTTCATCTCAATTATTCACATAAAAGTTTTAGGAAAAGTATTAGGGAATATTCTCTATTATTTTATTTAAAAGCATTTTCACTATGCAGTATGCTCTCTTATTTATCTAACTCAAAATATTTTGACGGTTTTATGAAAAATAGTTTATGGTTTTATGAAAATTAGTCAAAGGTCCTATAAATGGAAGTTACGAATGTTTTACAAAAAAAGGTGTTTACAAATTCCTGTCTGGAAGATACATTTCGAACAAAGTAATGAATAAACAATATATTCCCTAACTGATACTTTTATAACCTGATGGTAGGACCACAGAAATCGAGTGAAGGATGAGACGGAGAGAGATGTTTCTTTAGAAGTCTGACTTACAGCCTCTTCTCTGTCTCAGCCTGCTGCTCATCCACGGCACCCAGATCTTCTCCAGGGGATTTTGTGTAAGCTCCATTTGTGAGCGATACATATTCAATATATGTGCTATACAGCTGAGTCTGTGTGAGCTATACAGTGTGTGTATGATAAATGCACAAAGTGACCAGTCAAGCAAGCCGATGTCTGTATGTGTAATGTCATGTATGTGTAACCTTGTCCACTTTGAAGCAGATGTGTTTAAACTGGTGAACCCTGGTACAGGAGGCGCATCAAGCCACGTTACACACAACAGCCTATCAATATTCACTACAAAACCAGCATGATCTGCAGTGTTGGGGAAAGTTACTTTGAAAAGTAATGCATTACAATATTGCGTTACTCCCTTAAAAAGTAACTAATTGAGTTACTAAGTTACTTTTTAAGAAAAGTAATGAGTTACGTTACTTTTGCGTTACTTTTTCTCACCTGGGCTGTGCTTCTTTTTGTTTTGTTTTATAACAAAAAAGTTATATTTTTGTGCAACGGTAAAGACCTCTTCATACCAAAATTGAAATATTAAGCCCCAGGCTGAAGTAAAAATGCAGATTCCCGCATGAACACTAGAGGGCGCAGCTCTGGATAATGGGAGAATATGATGCAGGAGAAAATTTTTTTACCAATAAAAACAAAAAATCTAGTAATTTTCATCATCAAAGGTCAGCAGCAAGACATTAGTCTGTGGCCTGAGGAGATCAGTCTGAGGCATGAGGAGATCAGTCTGTGGCATGAGGAGATCAGTCTGTGGCATGAGGAGATCAGTCTGTGGCCTGAGGAGATCAGTCTGAGGCCTGAGGAGATCAGTCTGTGGCCTGAGGAGATCAGTCTGTGGCCTGAGGAGATCAGTCTGTGGCCTGAGGAGATCAGTCTGTGGCCTGAGGAGATCAGTCTGTGGCCTGAGGAGATCAGTCTGTGGCCTGAGGAGATCAGTCTGTGGCCTGAGGAGATCAGTCTGAGGCATGAGGAGATCAGTCTGTTGCATGAGGAGATCAGTCTGTGGCCTGAGGAGATCAGTCTGAGGCATGAGGAGATCAGTCTGTGGCATGAGGAGATCAGTCTGTGGCCTGAGGAGATCAGTCTGTGGCATGAGGAGATCAGTCTGTGGCATGAGGAGATCAGTCTGAGGCCTGAGGAGATCAGTCTGTGGCCTGAGGAGATCAGTCTGTGGCCTGAGGAGATCAGTCTGTGGCCTGAGGAGATCAGTCTGAGGCATGAGGAGATCAGTCTGTGGCCTGAGGAGATTAGTCTGTGGCATGAGGAGATCAGTCTGTGGCCTGAGGAGATCAGTCTGTGGCATGAGGAGATCAGTCTGAGGCATGAGGAGATCAGTCTGTGGCATGAGGAGATCAGTCTGTGGCATGAGGAGATCAGTCTGTGGCATGAGGAGATCAGTCTGTGGCCTGAGGAGATCTGTCTGTGGCCTGAGGAGATCAGTCTGAGGCATGAGGAGATCAGTCTGTGGCCTGAGGAGATTAGTCTGTGGCATGAGGAGATCAGTCTGTGGCCTGAGGAGATCAGTCTGTGGCATGAGGAGATCAGTCTGAGGCATGAGGAGATCAGTCTGTGGCATGAGGAGATCAGTCTGTGGCATGAGGAGATCAGTCTGTGGCATGAGGAGATCAGTCTGTGGCCTGAGGAGATCTGTCTGTGGCCTGAGGAGATCAGTCAGTGGCATGAGGAGATCAGTCTGAGGCATGAGGAGATCAGTCTGAGGCATGAGGAGATCAGTCTGTGGCATGAGGAGATCAGTCTGTGGCCTGAGGAGATCTGTCTGTGGCCTGAGGAGATCAGTCAGTGGCATGAGGAGATCAGTCTGAGGCATGAGGAGATCAGTCTGAGGCATGAGGAGATCAGTCTGTGGCATGAGGAGATCAGTCTGAGGCATGAGGAGATCAGTCTGTGGCCTGAGGAGATCAGTCTGTGGCCTGAGGAGATCAGTCTGAGGCATGAGGAGATCAGTCTGTGGCCTGAGGAGATCAGTCTGTGGCCTGAGGAGATCAGACTGTGGCCTGAGGAGATCAGACTGTGGCCTGAGGAGATCAGTCTGTGGCATGAGGAGATCAGTCTGTGGCATGAGGAGATCAGTCTGAGGCATGAGGAGATCAGTCTGAGGCATGAGGAGATCAGTCTGTGGCCTGAGGAGATCAGTCTGTGGCATGAGGAGATCAGTCTGAGGCATGAGGAGATCAGTCTGTGGCCTGAGGAGATCAGTCTGTGGCCTGAGGAGATCAGACTGTGGCCTGAGGAGATCAGACTGTGGCCTGAGGAGATCAGTCTGTGGCATGAGGAGATCAGTCTGTGGCATGAGGAGATCAGTCTGAGGCATGAGGAGATCAGTCTGAGGCATGAGGAGATCAGTCTGTGGCCTGAGGAGATCAGTCTGTGGCATGAGGAGATCAGTCTGTGGCATGAGGAGATCAGTCTGTGGCATGAGGAGATCAGTCTGTGGCATGAGGAGATCAGTCTGTGGCATGAGGAGATCAGACTGTGGCCTGAGGAGATCAGACTGTGGCCTGAGGAGATCAGTCTGTGGCATGAGGAGATCAGTCTGTGGCATGAGGAGATCAGTCTGAGGCATGAGGAGATCAGTCTGTGGCCTGAGGAGATCAGTCTGTGGCATGAGGAGATCAGTCTGAGGCATGAGGAGATCAGTCTGTGGCCTGAGGAGATCAGTCTGTGGCCTGAGGAGATCAGTCTGTGGCATGAGGAGATCAGTCTGAGGCATGAGGAGATCAGTCTGAGGCATGAGGAGATCAGTCTGTGGCATGAGGAGATCAGTCTGTGGCCTGAGGAGATCAGTCTGTGGCATGAGGAGATCAGTCTGTGGCATGAGGAGATCAGTCTGTGGCCTGAGGAGATCAGTCTGAGGCATGAGGAGATCAGTCTGTGGCCTGAGGAGATCAGTCTGTGGCCTGAGGAGATCAGTCTGTGGCATGAGGAGATCAGACTGTGGCCTGAGGAGATCAGACTGTGGCCTGAGGAGATCAGTCTGTGGCCTGAGGAGATCAGTCTGTGGCATGAGGAGATCAGTCTGAGGCATGAGGAGATCAGTCTGAGGCATGAGGAGATCAGTCTGTGGCCTGAGGAGATCAGTCTGTGGCATGAGGAGATCAGTCTGAGGCATGAGGAGATCAGTCTGTGGCATGAGGAGATCAGTCTGTGGCATGAGGAGATCAGTCTGTGGCATGAGGAGATCAGACTGTGGCCTGAGGAGATCAGTCTGTGGCATGAGGAGATCAGTCTGTGGCCTGAGGAGATCAGTCTGTGGCATGAGGAGATCAGTCTGTGGCCTGAGGAGATCAGTCTGAGGCATGAGGAGATCAGTCTGTGGCATGAGGAGATCAGACTGTGGCCTGAGGAGATCAGTCTGTGGCATGAGGAGATCAGTCTGTGGCATGAGGAGATCAGTCTGAGGCATGAGGAGATCAGTTTGTGGCCTGAGGAGATCAGTCTGTGGCATGAGGAGATCAGTCTGAGGCATGAGGAGATCAGTCTGTGGCCTGAGGAGATCAGTCTGTGGCATGAGGAGATCAGACTGTGGCCTGAGGAGATCAGTCTGTGGCATGAGGAGATCAGTCTGTGGCATGAGGAGATCAGTCTGTGGCATGAGGAGATCAGACTGTGGCCTGAGGAGATCAGTCTGTGGCATGAGGAGATCAGTCTGTGGCCTGAGGAGATCAGTCTGTGGCATGAGGAGATCAGTCTGTGGCCTGAGGAGATCAGTCTGAGGCATGAGGAGATCAGTCTGTGGCATGAGGAGATCAGTCTGTGGCATGAGGAGATCAGTCTGAGGCCTGAGGAGATCAGTCTGTGGCATGAGGAGATCAGACTGTGGCCTGAGGAGATCAGTCTGTGGCATGAGGAGATCAGTCTGTGGCATGAGGAGATCAGTCTGAGGCATGAGGAGATCAGTCTGTGGCCTGAGGAGATCAGTCTGTGGCCTGAGGAGATCAGTCTGAGGCATGAGGAGATCAGTCTGTGGCCTGAGGAGATCAGTCTGTGGCCTGAGGAGATCAGTCTGTGGCATGAGGAGATCAGTCTGAGGCATGAGGAGATCAGTCTGAGGCATGAGGAGATCAGTCTGTGGCATGAGGAGATCAGTCTGTGGCCTGAGGAGATCAGTCTGTGGCATGAGGAGATCAGTCTGTGGCATGAGGAGATCAGTCTGTGGCATGAGGAGATCAGTCTGTGGCCTGAGGAGATCAGTCTGTGGCCTGAGGAGATCAGTCTGAGGCATGAGGAGATCAGTCTGTGGCCTGAGGAGATCAGTCTGTGGCCTGAGGAGATCAGTCTGTGGCATGAGGAGATCAGACTGTGGCCTGAGGAGATCAGACTGTGGCCTGAGGAGATCAGTCTGTGGCATGAGGAGATCAGTCTGAGGCATGAGGAGATCAGTCTGAGGCATGAGGAGATCAGTCTGTGGCCTGAGGAGATCAGTCTGTGGCATGAGGAGATCAGTCTGAGGCATGAGGAGATCAGTCTGTGGCATGAGGAGATCAGTCTGTGGCATGAGGAGATCAGTCTGTGGCATGAGGAGATCAGACTGTGGCCTGAGGAGATCAGTCTGTGGCATGAGGAGATCAGTCTGTGGCCTGAGGAGATCAGTCTGTGGCATGAGGAGATCAGTCTGTGGCCTGAGGAGATCAGTCTGAGGCATGAGGAGATCAGTCTGTGGCATGAGGAGATCAGACTGTGGCCTGAGGAGATCAGTCTGTGGCATGAGGAGATCAGTCTGTGGCATGAGGAGATCAGTCTGAGGCATGAGGAGATCAGTCTTTGGCCTGAGGAGATCAGTCTGTGGCATGAGGAGATCAGTCTGAGGCATGAGGAGATCAGTCTGTGGCCTGAGGAGATCAGTCTGTGGCCTGAGGAGATCAGTCTGAGGCATGAGGAGATCAGTCTGAGGCATGAGGAGATCAGTCTGTGGCATGAGGAGATCAGTCTGTGGCATGAGGAGATCAGTCTGAGGCATGAGGAGATCAGTCTGTGGCATGAGGAGATCAGTCTGTGGCCTGAGGAGATCAGTCTGAGGCCTGAGGAGATCAGTCTGTGGCCTGAGGAGATCAGTCTGAGGCATGAGGAGATCAGTCTGTGGCATGAGGAGATCAGTCTGTGGCCTGAGGAGATCAGTCTGTGGCATGAGGAGATCAGTCTGTGGCATGAGGAGATCAGTCTGAGGCCTGAGGAGATCAGTCTGTGGCCTGAGGAGATCAGTCTGTGGCCTGAGGAGATCAGTCTGTGGCCTGAGGAGATCAGTCTGAGGCATGAGGAGATCAGTCTGTGGCCTGAGGAGATTAGTCTGTGGCATGAGGAGATCAGTCTGTGGCCTGAGGAGATCAGTCTGTGGCATGAGGAGATCAGTCTGAGGCATGAGGAGATCAGTCTGTGGCATGAGGAGATCAGTCTGTGGCATGAGGAGATCAGTCTGTGGCATGAGGAGATCAGTCTGTGGCATGAGGAGATCAGTCTGTGGCCTGAGGAGATCAGTCTGTGGCCTGAGGAGATCTGTCTGTGGCCTGAGGAGATCAGTCAGTGGCATGAGGAGATCAGTCTGAGGCATGAGGAGATCAGTCTGAGGCATGAGGAGATCAGTCTGAGGCATGAGGAGATCAGTCTGTGGCATGAGGAGATCAGTCTGAGGCATGAGGAGATCAGTCTGTGGCCTGAGGAGATCAGTCTGTGGCATGAGGAGATCAGTCTGAGGCATGAGGAGATCAGTCTGTGGCATGAGGAGATCAGTCTGTGGCATGAGGAGATCAGTCTGTGGCATGAGGAGATCAGTCTGTGGCCTGAGGAGATCTGTCTGTGGCCTGAGGAGATCAGTCAGTGGCATGAGGAGATCAGTCTGAGGCATGAGGAGATCAGTCTGTGGCATGAGGAGATCAGTCTGTGGCATGAGGAGATCAGTCTGAGGCCTGAGGAGATCAGTCTGTGGCCTGAGGAGATCAGTCTGTGGCCTGAGGAGATCAGTCTGAGGCATGAGGAGATCAGTCTGTGGCCTGAGGAGATTAGTCTGTGGCATGAGGAGATCAGTCTGTGGCCTGAGGAGATCAGTCTGTGGCATGAGGAGATCAGTCTGAGGCATGAGGAGATCAGTCTGTGGCATGAGGAGATCAGTCTGTGGCATGAGGAGATCAGTCTGTGGCATGAGGAGATCAGTCTGTGGCATGAGGAGATCAGTCTGTGGCATGAGGAGATCAGTCTGTGGCCTGAGGAGATCAGTCTGTGGCCTGAGGAGATCAGTCTGTGGCCTGAGGAGATCTGTCTGTGGCCTGAGGAGATCAGTCAGTGGCATGAGGAGATCAGTCTGAGGCATGAGGAGATCAGTCTGAGGCATGAGGAGATCAGTCTGAGGCATGAGGAGATCAGTCTGTGGCATGAGGAGATCAGTCTGAGGCATGAGGAGATCAGTCTGTGGCCTGAGGAGATCAGTCTGTGGCCTGAGGAGATCAGTCTGAGGCATGAGGAGATCAGTCTGTGGCCTGAGGAGATCAGTCTGTGGCATGAGGAGATCAGACTGTGGCATGAGGCGATCAGTCTGTGGCATGAGGAGATCAGTCTGAGGCATGAGGAGATCAGACTGAGGCATGAGGAGATCAGTCTGGGGCCTGAGGAGATCAGTCTGTGGCATGAGGAGATCAGACTGAGGCATGAGGAGATCAGTCTGGGGCCTGAGGAGATCAGTCTGAGGCATGAGGAGATCAGACTGAGGCATGAGGAGATCAGTCTGGGGCCTGAGGAGATCAGTCTGAGGCATGAGGAGATCAGTCTGTGGCCTGAGGAGATCAGTCTGAGGCCTGAGGAGATCAGTCTGAGGCATGAGGAGATCAGTCTGAGGCATGAGGAGATCAGTCTGTGGCCTGAGGAGATCAGTCTGTGGCCTGAGGAGATCAGTCTGTGGCATGAGGAGATCAGTCTGAGGCATGAGGAGATCAGTCTGTGGCATGAGGAGATCAGACTGAGGCATAAGGAGATCAGTCTGTGGCCTGAGGAGATCAGTCTGTGGCTCTGCTCAGGTGTTATGAGAGCCCAGGTTGCTCTGATAGTGGCCTTCAGCTCTTCTGCATTGTTGGGTCTGGCATATCGCATCTTCCTCTTCACAATACCCCATGGATTTTCTATGGGGTTAAGGTCAGGCGAGTTTGCTAGCCAATTAAGAACAGGGATACCATGGTCCTTAAACCAGGTACTGGTTGCTTTGGCACTGTGTGCAGGAGCCAAGTCCTGTTGGAAAATGAAATCTGCATCTCCATAAAGTTGGTCAGCAGCAGGAAGCATGAAGTGCTCTAAAACTTCCTGGTGTACGGCTGCATTGACCTTGGACCTCAGAAAACACAGTGGACCAACACCAGCAGATGACATGGCACCCCAAACCATCACTGACTGTTGAAACTTTACTCTGGACCTCAGAAAACACAGCGGACCAACACCAGCAGATGACATGGCACCCCAAATCATCACTGACTGTGGAAACTTTACTCTGGACCTCAGAAAACACAGCGGACCAACACCAGCAGATGACATGGCACCCCAAACCATCACTGACTGTTGAAACTTTACTCTGGACCTCAGAAAACACAGCGGACCAACACCAGCAGATGACATGGCACCCCAAATCATCACTGACTGTTGAAACTTTACTCTGGACCTCAGAAAACACAGCGGACCAACACCAGCAGATGACATGGCACCCCAAATCATCACTGACTGTTGAAACTTTACTCTGGACCTCAGAAAACACAGCGGACCAACACCAGCAGATGACATGGCACCCCAAATCATCACTGACTGTTGAAACTTTACTCTGGACCTCAGAAAACACAGCGGACCAACACCAGCAGATGACATGGCACCCCAAACCATCACTGACTGTTGAAACTTTACTCTGGACCTCAGAAAACACAGTGGACCAACACCAGCAGATGACATGGCACCCCAAACCATCACTGACTGTTGAAACTTTACTCTGGACCTCAGAAAACACAGTGGACCAACACCAGCAGATGACATGGCACCCCAAACCATCACTGACTGTTGAAACTTTACTCTGGACCTCAAGCAACGGGGATTGTGTGCCTCTCCTCTCTTCCTCCAGACTCTGGGACCCTGATTTCTAAAGGAAACTTTGGACCACTCAGTAGCAGTCCAGTCCTTTTTGTCTTTAGCCCAGGCGAGACGCTTCTGACGCTGTCTGTTGTTGGCTTAACACAAGGAGTGCGACAGCTGAAACCCATTTCTTGCATCCGTCTGTGTGTAGTGGTTCTTGAATCACTGACTCCAGCTCCAGTCCACTCTTTGTGAATCTCCCCTACATTTTTGAATGGGTTTTGTTTCACAATCCTCTCCAGGGTGCGGTTATCCCTATTGCTGGTACACTTTTTTTCTACCACATCTTTTCCTTCCCTTTGCCTCTATTAATGTGCTTGGACACAGAGCTCTGTGAACAGCCAGCCTCTTTTGCAATGACCTTTTGTGTCTTGCCATCCTTATATATATACACTAAGCATAATTCATACGATGCACTGGCCCACTCTTTTATTTCTGGGGCTTTCACTGTCTTAGAATAATCCTGCTGGGCATTGTGATGTATACCATAAAAAAAATAAATATATATTTTAAAAGGTTTTGTTTGTAATGTTTTTTTTAAAAGAAGTCTCTTCAGTTCACCAATGCTGTATTTAAAAATACAGTAAAAACAGTAATATTGTGAAACATTATTACACTTTAAAATAGCTTTTTTCTGTTTTAATACAATTTAAAATGTCATTTATTCCTGATCACTACTCCAGTCTTCAGCGTCACATGATCCTTCAGAAATCATAGTAAAATGCTGATTTTGTGCTCCGTTATTATCAATTATTAATGATTCTTATTTTTTATCAATGTTGAAAACCATTTTTGCATGATTCATATTTTTGTGATATATTGTGGCCTGGATTCTTTGATGGATAGAAAAGAACAGCATTCATTTGAAATAGAAATCTTTTGTAACAATATATTTGTCTTTACTGTCTCTTTTGATTAAATGTAAAGCGCTCTTGCTGAATAAAAGTATTGAATTATTTGCTGAATAATTTTGTATTATATATTACTTACCCCAAACCTGTGAAGGGTAGTGGTTTCCACGAAAAAACAAAACCGAAGCATTAAAACTGTTTTCAACATTGATAATAATAATGAATGTTTCTTGATCATCAAATTATAATGATTTCTGAAGGATCATGTGACACTGAAGACTGGAGTAATGATGCTGCAAATGCAGCTTTGATCACAGGAAGAAATTACACTTTTAAACTTTTTCACTTTAAATGGTAATATCTCAATAAATGCAGCCTTGGTGAGTAGAAGAGTTTTCAAAAACATCTTAATAGTGCCAAACTTTTGACTGGTATGCATGAATGTGTGTATATATACAATGATCAGGCATAACATTATGACCGGTGACTTCTAGAGCAATTTGAGCTCCAGTAGCTCGTCTGTTTGATCGGACCACACAAAATAAAACAACACCCATGCAAATAAATATTCCCAAAACACTTGTGTTCTCGATTTGATAGTTTATTGAAAAACATTAGGAAAAAAAAAAACATTTATAAAGAGGATGTGGACATTCGGGACAAAGCGTAGGTTCCTGCCGCCTGTACCTGTTGAGTTCAACCCTACTAAGGGAAGGTTAATATCATGTGATGTCAACAGATGACCTAGTGCACATCACCCTCTAATAGGCACCCTTTAGCTACTAAAATAGTTCATATACACAATACACCTGGCCCGTCATAATGTCTAATGTCTGCTCTATTACTGCTATGTGGTTTATACACTAGCCAACCCTATACAGGGTTCCCACTCTTTCATGAACACCGGATTCAAGGACTTTAAAGCACCTTTTATTTTAAATCAAGCACAATAAATACGAAAAAGATGGGTGTGTTACTGGCAATATATCAAATACCTACTGCACCTGTGTCTATCATTAATGCAGTAACGCTAAGGCATATACTGACAACTAAAATACAATTTCCAATGAGGAAAAATTTCCAATTTTATAAAATCCAATGAGGAAAGAGGCTGGTGTACAAGAGCGAGCAGGTTTTAATGAGAGATGCGGTTTGCAGCTTTTAACATTTATTTCACACTAGTTTTAGTTTTCTTTTTTTATAAATCATTGCTTAATTAAAACATCAAAATATAGAAATAATATTGTATACATGAATTTTCCAATTAAATGAAAAGATAAGTTAATTGTTAGGCATTAAAAATATGCTAAATTATTTATTAAATCACCTGTACATGTATCTTTTTAAAAATCAATTTGAAGGCTTTTAAGACCTGCACATATTATACTTAACAAATAGGCTATAATTGCTGCCGTAATAACGGCCTATTTCAAATATTTACGTGCTTTTCTTCTTTTTATTTTTTGAGCGGTGATGAAATATTGCTCTTGTAAATACTTGCCAACATTTCAGTAATGAAAGTCTAGATCTTTAAAATGCATCCAAATTACAGCAAAGCACAACCGCATGGTGCTCTGCAGGGGTCAAAAAGGATATAAACAGTGAATTTTGAAGTGATCTCATCTTGAAAACTCAGATATGTGGATTCGGACGGCAATTAAAAGACCACACGACCTTGGTGTTTGTCTAAAAACAGTAGGTAATTCGGTCTGGGTTTTTTTACACGGGTGGTGGGAGAAAAACACTTCGGGCGGCAATAAAATCACAGACTAGCCCCTGACAATGATGAAAATACCCTACGACCCCACGTGAAACAATTACCATCCGAATAGGGCTTTTGACAGTAGATGGCGCTTATGGAACAGTAGAAATATATTGAAATAGCTTCCTCCTGTAATGCTGTTTTGTTCTGGATTTGGCAGCGCATGAAGGCCAATTTTTGTAATAGCACCATGCTGATCTAACAAAATGCAGTTCATGCTTAAATCAAGCACTTTCAAGTACTTTCAAGAAGCGTGGGAACCCTGCCTATAATCTAAGTACACATCTCAGCCTGAGTCAAACACCTGATAAAGACCCCCATCCTTGTCAAATTCTTGTCTTTCAGCCGGCCAGCCAATCAATTGAACACATCACCACTGTAAAGCTCGGCTCAATGACAGTCAGACAGGGATCTTGTGATAGATAAATGCATAGACATGAAAATTCAGGCAGATTTATGTCCCGTCCCATTATATAAGATAAGTCTAGACATTATATACATTATTAACTGAATTGAATTATGTGTGCATGTTTATGTGAGACCCTAGCTTTGAGTAAACCCTCAGTAAATCGCATGGATCAATTCCCCCAGCCAGAGTGACATTAAGGCATTACGACCATAATGGGAACGTGAAGCCCATGAAATCCATGTGAAACCAAATATTACTGAAAAGTAGGGTTTATTATAGTAAAATTAGGACAAAAACAGTGACTACTAAAGTGGTAATACAATTATCTCACCAATCAACAAAAATAATCAGAATGCAGGTCTTGGTCAATTGACATTTACTTGAACTCTACTGTGATGCTTTGAACTATAAAGCTTTAAAGCAAATTATGCGGAGTTAAAAATGTAAAAAAGTCAGACGAATCTAGTTAATGGATTAATCAATTACATGATTGCCAAAAAGTACTAAACAAACACACAGATGATTTTGCCTATACACGTATGAAGGCAAAAAGAAAAACAAATAATCATAATGAAATATTCAAATCCAACAAGAGACAAATATGTAAATACAAAAGAAAAAAAGACAAGCTGATCTTTAGAAGTTACAGAGCAAAACACAAATGTTTCCAAGAATGTGCATGTTTCACTCATTGGGATTGGGATTGGCATCAGGATACTGGGAGAGGTCAAAGGTCAGGACTTTACTGATGACGCAGTCTCCTTGCTGTTGAGACAGACAGACAATGAGTGACATGATTACAAGTCAAGCCACTTATTTGTTCAGTGCTTTGTGTTACAATACACATTCAGAATGGCTTTAAAGAATTTCATACTGTTAAAGTTTATAATTGCTTGATGCTTTATAGTCCACATTAAGCAGTTTAGAGCAGAGCGACAGTAGCATTCACATTTGCTGAAGCAATTTTCACAATAAATGTATGTAAGCAGCTTACGTCTGCTGCTTAAGTTTGACATATGTATAAAGGCTGTTGATTTAGAAATTCATTTTTTCCATGATATTGAATATTATGAAAACGTATTCATTTAGCACATTTGGTGTAACGACAAACATTTGTCACCCAGAATTATTAGGAGATAAGTATCACGGTCATGATGAAATATTCTGGTCATACAGTGGGGAGAACAAGTATTTGATACACTGCCAATTTTGCAGGTTTGCCCACTTACAAAGCATGTAGAGGTCTGTAATTTTTTATCATAGGTACACTTCAACCGTGAGAGACGGACAAAAAACCATTTGCAAGTATTTCTATCACCTACCAACCAGTAAGAATTGCGGCTCTCACAGACCTGTTAGTTTTTCTTTAAGAAAGTCCTCCTGTTCTCCACTCATTACCTGTATTAACTGCACCTGTTTGAACTCGTTACCTGTATAAAAGACACCTGTCCACACACTCAATCAAACACACTCCAACCTCTCCACAATGGCCAAGACCAGAGAGCTGTGTAAGGACATCAGGGATAAAATTGTAGACCTGCACAAGGCTGGGATGGGCTACAGCTTAGTGACAGGCAAGCAGCTTAGTGACAGGGCAGCAACTGTTGGCGCAATTATTGGAAAATGGAAGAACAAGATGGCGGTCAATCTCCCTCGGTCTGGGGCACCATGCAAGATCTCACCTCGTGGGGCATCAATGATCATGAGGAAGGTGAGGGATCAGCCCAGAACTACACAGGAGGAGCTGGTCAATGACCTGAAGAGAGCTGGGACCACAGTCTCAAAGAAAACCATTAGTAACACACTACTCCGTCATGGATTAAAATCCTGCGCAAGGTCCCCCTGCTCAAGCCAGCACATGTCCAGGCCTGTCTGAAGTCTGCCAATGACCATCTGGATGATCCAGAGGAGGAATGGGAGAAGGCCATGTGGTCTGATGAGACAAAAATAGAGCTTTTTGGTCTAAACTTCACTCGCCATGTTTGGAGGAAGAAGAAGGACGAGTACAACCCCAAGAACATCATCCCAACCGTGAAGCATGGAGGTGGAAACATCATTCTTTGAGGATGCTTTTCTGCAAAGGGGACAGGACGACTGCACCGCATTGAGGGGATGAGACAGAGCGTATTTAGGCCACGCCCACACCGGGGGGGAAACAATCCAACGCTCTCCATTGACTTTGCATTGCGTGAGGCTGCCTCCTTGTCATTTCGGACTTATAACAAAAAACAGAACAATGTCTAAAAGCAGATGAGACAAGGTGTACAGCAAACAAGCTAAACAAAACCCACAACCAAAAACACAGAAATAAGTTTTTATAAGCTGTCGACCCAAAAAAACGAGCGTTTAAGAAGATAAAAGTGGATACAGGCAATACGAAGTGAAGCTTCAGCTGAAGAATGGGTCAATTTTGGGATCCTGACACTCAGTATGCCTCAATATGTCTGTGTGTGCAGTAAATATTCTGTCACTGTTAAGTCAAATATCCAAATGTCCGTTTTATATATTATATTTCCTGTCTCTGATGACGTTATCCTCTAGTCGTCGTAGTTCTCAGTGTAATATGACCCGTGCGCTCTGTCTCAATGGCCTGAATCCACTTTTTTGTCCTTAAACGCTCGTTTTTTGTGTCAACATCTTATAAAAACGTCTGGGTTTTTGGTTGTGGGTTTTGTTTAGCTTGTTTGCTGTACACTTTGTCACATATCAGCTTTTAGACATAGTTCAGTTTTTTGTAATAAGTCCGAAATGACAAGGATGCAGTCTCACGCAATGCAAAGTCAATGGAGACGGTTTGATTGTTTTCCCCCCCGGTGGGCGTGGCCTTCAGATTATGATGCGTGTCGCTCTGTCTCTATGGATGGGGCCATGTATCGCGAGATCTTGGTCAACAACCTCCTTCCCTCAGTTAGAGCGTTGAAGATGGGTCGAGGCTGGGTCTTCCAGCATGACAACGACCCGAAACACACAGCCAGAACTAAGGAGTGGCTTCGTAAGAAGCATCTCAAGGTCCTGGAGTGGCCTAGCCCGTCTCCAGACCTGAACCCAATAGAGAATCTCTGGAGGGAGCTGAAAGTCTGTATTGCTCAGCGACAGCCCCGAAACCTGAAGGATCTGGAGAAGGTCTGTAAGGAGGAGTGGGCCAGAATCCCTGCTGCAGTGTGTGCAAACCTGCTCAAAAACTACAGGAAACGTATGATCTCTGTAATTACAAACAAAGGTTTCTGTACCAAATATTAAGTTCTGCTTTTCTGATGTATCAAATACTTATGCCATGCAATAAAATGCAAATTAATTACTTAAATATCATACAATGTGATTTTCTGGATTCCGTCACTCACAGTTGAAGAGTACCTATGATAAAAAATTACAGACGTCTACATGCTTTGCAAACCTGCAAAATCGGCAGTGTATCAAATACTTGTTCTCCCCACTGTATTGCCCATCCAGTTTCATCGAGAAGCTGATGTTAAGTCATGCCATAATACATCACTGTAATGTACTGATATAAACAATGCGTGTACGTGTGAACCCTGACCTCTGGATAGACTCCGATCAGGGAGTCTGCTTTAGTGTAAAACTCCTCTTTCAGAGAGATCACGATAGCCTGGAAGTTCAGCACCGACTGATCCTTGATGTAGTTTGCAACCTACACAACACATGCAAAGAACAACTTAGTACATTTAAATCTCAGAGAATGATTAGGTTATGAAAATCAAGAGCCTTCATGCTTTTGTTAATGGTACGGGTGTCACAATCATGAAATTCGGGCTGGCAATTAACAAAAAAACCCTCTAATCTCATTTTTTTTTCCTAATGTCATTTAACATGTATACTCTATACTTATACCTTAAAGCTACACTGTGTGATATTTTCCCCCATCTAGTGGTGAACTTGTATATGACCATCCAGTGAATATTCGTTTCTGTTCCTCTCAATTCTGATTTCGTTTTAACTCCTACGGTGGCTGATTTAGTCCAAGATTAACATGAATTCCAGCTCGACCTCGTCCACATTGGACACGGTGCCATCGAGTGTTAAAACGCCAAAGGCGAAGCTTGAATTCACGGGTATGTCCCTCTTTGGCTAATGTACTTTCAAGATGGAGGAGCAACATGGCGACCCGCATTCAAACCCTCACCCGTATGTGTTTACAATGGCATATTATAAACTTACGAGAATACTTTATTACTTGAAAGAAGTAAATATACATTAAATGAGCACATATATTTTTGAAAGAACTAAGTGTTTTTAGCAAAGAATAAACTAATAAAGTTACACAGTGTAGCTTTGAAGGCATATTTCACCCAAAAATTATGTTGATTTACTCACCCTCATAAAATTCCAAATCTGTATGACTCTTTTGTTGAACATAAAAGATGATATTTTAAAGCTGCAGTCTGTAAGTTTTACCTCTTTGTACTTGCTCAAAAATGTTTTTTGGACCGCAGCTTTAAATAATGTCTATAACCAATGGTTACCATTGAATTCCATTGTGTGGAAAAAAATAAATAAATTCCCCTCTCAAAATATCTTCTTTTGTGTTTCACAGAAGAAAATCCTACAAGGTGACATACAGATGACAACTGTCTCTTCAAGTCATTTACCTACATGAACTTTGAAACACACAGTAAAGCAATGGTTCCCAAACTTTTTCTGACAGTCCCCTAAGTGTGAAGGGTTTTCTTGCATAGAAAACATTTTGGCGGTAGCCAAAATGAATCTGTCCTGCCAGAGATTTATTTGATCATTTAATGTGACGACATCTGCCATTCTGAAGTTACAATGATGAACGATTAGCTCAAAATGTAGATCTGCATGTGTGATGTACTTTATCTGAATTAAACACAAACACATCTCTCGCTTTTGCTCACGTTCCAGCATTTACTCCTCTGTGTGCTGTATAGGTTGTCGACCCTGGTATAGGTTATTTAAGAAATGTAATTTCGCCAAAGAAGATTTTTTAAAGCAATCTACTTAAGTATAGATAATATGTTACAATAGCATCACACTTAACAGTGAGAATTTTAATAATTGTAATGTAATGATCAGGTGCAGATATCTAAATCAGAGAAAATCATGTGCAGGTGGATTACTAAAATAATCGATAGCTGCAGTCCTACTAAAATGTTCATATTGGTGCATCCCTAATTTGTCGTCAGTACTGGGCTCAAATGGTATATTTATGTGGGTGCATGTAGTTTGAAAGGCTTGAAAATATTTTTTTTCTACAAAAGGGGGTCTGGCAGAAAAAATTTGCTAAAATATGTTGTTCCATGCACCACCTGGTGTACATTAAGTATATATTTAACGTAATAATATTTATTTAACTTTGAATGTAGTTAGAATGAGTACAGAAATTTAATAATTGAATGTAAAAATGTAATAATGCAGTCTTGACTGTATGAACTAAATGTATTCTTATTAAAGCTTAAAAAAGGTTATTACGTCAAGAGCAGTGAAGTTATTTTCTTCATTTTATCATTCATTAAGTCACTTGTGTGTGCTTATATAAGCATCATTAAAAATATTAGGATGTAAGTTATTAATGTTTTAATTTCACATTTAAAGAAATCTAGTGTTTGATAATGTTTAAATATGTATTCAAATGCAAAACCTAAAAATAAGTGAGCAGTTATTATACTGTTTTTTTTTTGGGCAAACTAGACTAGCTAGGCCTACATGTATCTTTATTAAAGAGCCATACAGGCACCTAGTGGCTAATGGCATTCAAAATGAAAATTATTATTTTTCCAGCCACAAAATGACTCTTTGAATTGGAATCTTCTATTTTAACCTTAATTACTACACTAATTGTAATATACATAATACAAATATTAGTAGAAAAATATTTTAAGTGGACCATACTTATTGCACAAATAGTATTTAGTACCAAAAGATCTCCTCAAAATATTCAATAAATATTATTAAACTAAAATATGGAACATTTTTTTAATTTAAAAATAGTTAAGGTGTGGTCACATTTGACCACCAATGAGTATAAGCGTGACCAATTAGTAAGGAATACCTGAGGGCTAAAAACAAGAAAAACATTGACATTAATCTCAACAATGTTGCATCTCCACCACTCTCCATTATATAACTATCCTGTAAATATGCTTGACTTAATAATCAATGCACAGTGGTGGTGGTGGTGGTGGTGATGATGAAGATGGTAATAAATAATTAATGGTTAATTTGCTTATGCACACACACACACACTCACACCAACACACCTATACATTTACACATTTTTATTTCACTTCTGGACTTATGGAATTACTAGATTGTTTATTACTGCACTATTTTGGTCTGTCTGTTGAAGGGGAGAAAAAATAAATAAATAAATAAATAAATTTGTGTAAAAAGGCCTCCATTGGCTCAATGCACGGTTCACTCTCAAGACCCTTAAAAGACACTAAAGACGTCGTTACAAAGTCCATCTCACTACAGTGTTTCTACAATAACTTTATGAAGTGACGAGAATAGTTTTTGTGCGCAAAAAACCCCTAAATAACGACTTACATAGTGATGACGATTTCAAAACACGGCCTCATGAAGTTTCGAAGCGTTATGAATCAGTGAGTCGATTCAGCAGTTTGAATCGCCAAATTCCAGCAGTTTGACACGCGATCCGAATCATGAATCGACTCACTGATTCATAACGCTTCGAAGCTTCATGAGGCCGTGTTTTGAAATCGTCATCACTATATAAGTCGTTATTTAGGGTTTTTTTGCGCACAAAAACTATTATCGCCGATTCATAAAGTTATTTTAGAACCACTGTAGTGAGATGGACTTTGTAACGACGTCTTTAGTGCCTTTTAAGGGTCTTGAGAGTGTAAAGTGCCATTGAGCCAATGGAGGCCTTTCTCAGCATCAGATTTACACTAAAATATCTTAATTTCTGTTCCGAAGATGAACGGAGGTCTGACGGGTGTCGAACGACATGAGGGTGAGGAATTAATGACAGAATTTTAATTTTTGGGCGAATTAACCCTTTAAGATATTCGCTCTCTCAATTGATTGGTAAAGCATTCTATTTCTGTTCAACTCAATGAATGCGCAGTGTATTTGACGCACAGTAAACACTAGTGTGAGGCGCGCGACAGAGCGCTCAGTGTTTCACACACACTCAAAGAGAGAGCGAGAGAGAATTATACCACACAGAATTGACGTGCTACATGTAAACAATATCCTTTGTTGTATTTTCCTGTAAAATAATGGCGTTTATTTGGAATTATTCAGCCTTTCATGAACAGGAAAAAACGAATGCACAAACGGGAATCTCATTGGCTGGCGTGCACCTATTACTGTGTTTTGATTTCAGCAAATCAGTTTGAATGAGCGCTGACAACGTGATTAATATTCATGAACCCAGAAGCTCATTATTCCTTAGTCCAGTTTATTTTTATTAGTAGAAGAATTTGTGGTATTATTAACTCAAATTACTGAAGTTCTATCATTAAATCAGATTACAAAAAAATTGAAAATAATGAAGACATTTTTGGGATAATTACTTTTGCTGTTTCTGCTATTTTTACCACTGTTTGCACCATGAGTGTATGAATAAATACAGAATCGGTTTACATTTAAAACTTGTCATTGATTTAAATTATTATTGTTTGTATTGTGTGATGTTTTTCAGCACAGTTGCACTATTTAAACATTACCTGCACTTTTACAGAATACAATTATATCTCCAACTTTTCCATTTCTGAAAAGGCTGGTGTGGAATTTTACATAAAAATAAATAAATAAATAAATATATATATATATATACTAGAAAATATCGGGATACATTTTTAAGTCCATATCGCCCATCCCTAGTCTCACGCCAAATGAGAGTTAGCAACCCTGGACTTACGGTCGAATGGAACGCACCTTGTGTGTGTGTGTGTGTGTGTGAGAGACGCGTGAGTAACAGAGAGATGGAGGGAGAGCAGGGAAAGAAAACGCAGCTGAACGAATACGCTGCGTGTTTTAAATAGTGTAAAAAAAAAAAGAATAACGAAACGCAATACGTGGTGGCCACAAATTAGTCTTTGTGTGGGAAACACTGCGGTTTACACCCAACGTTTTACTATCACTTGAGACATAATTGGTTGTGTTTACTTGAATACTCCACACAATGTCCATTTTGACAATTGAGTTTGTATTCAACCATTCAAGCGCAATAAGACATAATGGAGAACTGAATTTGCGATGCTGAGACAGGGCTTTCTGCGCGCACGCTTATCTGTGTCCGTCAGCGCTTGCACTGCATTGAGTTCTTGTTCACTGCTTATGGTGCTTAACACCTTTTAACACAGAGCACGTCCCAAATTCGCAATGGCCTTCTGAGAAAGGCAGCTTTCTGTGCGCGCACTTTGGCAGTGTGCCAGTCAACACGAGCACTGCACCGGGTTCCTTTTCAGGATATATTGCGCTTTTAACTCTTTTTAACATCAAATACATCCCATCAAGCCCGTTTCATCAATAGTGTCAATAGTGCTGTGATACGCATATATATTTACACACCGCAATATACACGATACATTAAAATCTCTAACAAGAAACATTTTATACTGTGGTAACATTATATATTGTCATACCACCCAGGCCTAATTGCAGAAGCAATAAGACAAAATGATCACATTGACAACACTCATCTTTATCGTAATGATAGTGTGTGTGACTTATTTAAAGCAGGTTTTGTAATAACTCTGGTGAGAAACAAACCTTGCCAATGTTTGTGTTGTCCAGTGCTGCATCAATCTCATCCAGCACAAAGAAGGGAGCAGGCTTATAGCTGTAGAGGTGGAGAAACTTGTCAGGTACAGAATGATGAAGGATGTGTTTTGACATGAAGGTAAATATACCTTTACATACCTGTGAATGGCAAACAGTAAGGCTAGAGCAGCCACTGTCTTTTCTCCTCCAGACAGGTTGTCCATGGGCCTGAAACGTTTGCCTGGGGCCACACAGTTATAGTTGATACCATCCAGGTATGGCTCCTCTGGGTTCTCAGGCCCCAGAAATGCCTGGCAAAACAAACAGAAGTGGAAAGATTTTTATGAGAGGATTAGCACTGCACAACTAATTGAGGAAATTACTGAAAACTATTTCTTTTTTTAAATAAAAAAATAACTAACAATGAATTTAATTAGAGATTCGCCCAGGCTTTGCATTGCGTACTTCTGCACTGTGTTAAAAAAATTTTTTTGGATGGTCACAAAGCAAGCTGTAGCAGACAAAAACAAGCACTTCATAGGTTGTAAGTAGAGATGCACCGATCTTCTGCGTGTCTGTGAACCAATGGCGCAACACGTGGAAATCAATTCAATAATTATTAAAAATATAGCTGCGAGCAGCCATTAACGGGCCAAGCGCAAAGAAGAAGACAAGACAAGCCAACATGGCTGGGAGGGTTAGACCAACTGCAACAATGAGCAATTAAAGGCATTAAGATGATTTTAGGCAAAATGGCTGAAAAATCATTTATACAGTCACTAATAATATGATATAATGGTTTGTCACTTTTGACCAATTGGTGGCGCAGTAACGAAATTGATGTGGTTTGGTCAGAGTGAGATGAAAATGACAAAGGCAAAGTTTGGTGTCAGTATGTCAAAGCATTGCAGAGATACAGCCTCAAGAGTCATTTTGGCATCATGGCTCAAATTTGCCGCTGCGGTATATGAAAACGGTTTTGTCTGTTGACACGAAATTAATAACTTTTTGCTGTAATAGTCTGAAGAAGTTACGATTTGATTTTGGTGAAAATCAGACAAATGGTTTGAAAAAGTAGGTTTCTAAAGGAAATCAAAATGGCAAACAGAATGTTTGGCCAAATATGGTAAAATTTAGATCTACATTCTTGGCATGACCCAAGGAATCTATTAAAATCAGTTTTATGACAATAGTCAAATTTAATCAAAAGTTATAAGCATTATTGGAAAATTCCTTATAACTTTTGTCCACAAGGTGGCGCTTCCTTGAAACTTTTTGAGTACTTTCAGGGCTTGGTGACGAAGACACACACCAAGTTTCGTAATGATACGCCAATGCGTTTGTAAAACATAGCACTTTCTGACAAAATTCAAAATGGCCAACGCCCAAAATGGTTGATATGGGAAAATTGGGTATGGTATGGCTCGGCGTGATGCCCCGACTCTAAAGAGACCAGTTGTGTGATATTTGGCTAAAGCGTTCTTAAGTTATAATCAAAAATATAAAATTTTTGTATCTCTGGACCACTAGGTGGCACTGCGCCGAAACGCTACAGGCAGCCTCAGGTCATGGTTGGCATAACACACACCAAGTTTGGTTAGAATATGCTAAAGCGTTGCGGAGATAAAGCCTGACTTTCATTTTTGTGGGCACTTTGTTGATTTAATTCGAGCGTTGTTCAATAACAGTTAGACTAATCATCTCGAGTCTAATACAGTTTTGTCAGCATAGTCTGATGATGATCTGGTTCAATTTTCGTGCAAATCGGAGCAACGGCCTAGGAGGAGTTCGCAAGAGTAGGTTTTTCAGTTAATTGAAAATGGCGGGAACATTATTGCGACGGAAAGTGACGTCATAGGGTGCAATCGAATTGGCTTGAATTGTGTCTCTAGCCCTTATGGTTCAAAAGTTATTAGCAAAAATATGAGTCAAACTTTGGACAGGTGGTGGCGCTAGAGGGATTGTTTTAGAGATTCCAAAATTGGTGTGGTTAATGCTGGGACTGTCCTCTATCTGTGTGCCAAATTTCACAACTTTCCCGCAAGCGGTTCTATGGGCTGCCATAGACTTGCGGCGGAATAATAATAATAAGGAATCTAACGATTTCAATAGGTGCCTGCACCTTCGGTGATTGAACCCCTAACAAAAGGAACAAATCTCACAATTTCTCTTCCATGATTTAATTTTAACAGTAAAACTCTGTTGTGCAGCACTTTGTTTGACATTTTTTTATATATATTTAATTCGATTAAAAATAAATTAATGTTTAATGCCTCCATTTGATTACCAGAAAAACTAATACACAACAATGTTTGGGGAAAAACATTAAGTCTGGATATTTTTATGATATATGAGATTCTTATGAAAATATTCATTTTTATTGCTCGCATTATTACACGTCTTTTTACATTTCATATTGTCCCAAAAACACATTAATATGCAAATAAGATATAGTGTATAAATGCACTGCATAGAATGGGAATGACATTTATGGCCATGTTTATCATTAATACTTGGTCAGTTTATTGATTTGTTTGGTCAGTTTATTGATTTGTTTGGTTAATTTTGGATAAATATTTTATTTTAATACTGTGCAGTGCACAAAATTAAGATTCGAGAGATGGTTCAAGACAGTGTTCAAATCGTTGTTGAAATATAATAATTTATATACAGTGTCTGTCATTTTCATGACAGGTTTATTTAACATGCATGAAATAATCAAGACATCACTAACAGGTTAAATAGAATATAATGAATATAACGGCTAATATAGAGCATATGTGGACACTGAATGACTGCCTGAGGTAAATGTGATGCTAACGTTACATGACATTGTTTAGTTCACAAGCAGTTATATTGACATCTTTCCGCAGTTGAAACACTGATTTAGCGATTACACCACATATATACATGACAGTAAATTGTAATGTATCCTCAGCATACCTTCAGATCGTCATTCATGTTTATTCTTGAATCTTTAGTAACAGATGATCGATCGCCTTCACAGATGATCGCGTTCACGCGCGTGCGCGTCGCGCGGTCGCTTGAACTGTGATCAGTGACCAGTCACGCCACATAGAGCGTCAAAACGGCATTTATTGTTTGAATTTCGTGATAAAATGGACTGAATACTTAATATGTTCGTGTTGGGAACTCGGATTGAAGTGTGTTCCGCGCTTACAACAAGCCGACAGTGAACTGTTAAAGATTACATTCATAACCGTTCGACGCGTGCACCGTTCACAAATGATCGCGGTCGCGCGGCCACTTGAACTGTGTTTAGTGATCACTGATCAGTCACGCACATTAAAGAGCATCAAAACGTCATTTATAGTTTGAATTTCATGATAATATGGACTGAATACTTAATATGTTCGTGTAGGAACTCGGATTGAAGTGTGTTCCGCGCTTACAACAAGCGTACTGTTAACTGTTAAACATTACATTCATAACCGTTCGGTACACGCGTGCACCGTACCGGAAGCCATGTACCGAAACGGTTCAATACGAATACGTGTACCGTTACACCCCTAATGACCAACATAAGAATTTTCACCGGAAAGTGTCATTTGAACAAGTAGGTAGATAACATCCACTTTTATTCTGACCAACTAAGAGGAAAAAAAGCATTGCAGTAGGCTAAATCGCGATGATTAAATCTAACGACCGTTTATCATATCACGTCAAACCATGCAAATTATACTTTGTTTATAAATTGTTAATGTTAACAACATCAGCATAGCGTGACTACATTTAATGTGTATTAGGGCTACCCGTAGTTTAGTTTCCATTTCTGTGCAGTCTAATTTCTAACCGTCATAAACCAACAAATGAATGTTGAGTAAAGGTGAATTGCTCCCTCTCATAGCTAGCACCATAATGCACATAGCAAAACGAGAAAGGCACAACAAAGAAACCTCTGTAACTTTGAATTAAGCGAACAAGTGTGCTTCTATTACATAACTGAACCATTGAAATGTCTTGTCCAGCAGAAAAAAAGCGATCTCCGCGTCCTTTTTGAACCCCTTTAAAACACTGAGGCTGGACGTCCGCGAGTAAAAACACTTTTTCACCTTTAATGCTGTAAAGCTGATTACTTTAAAGAGATATAAAGTGGTAAATAAAAAATGACTATGTGGCTATTAGGGGTGTAATGGTTCAATTTACTCACGGTTCAGTTATCATCACTTTTTTAGGGTCACGGTTTCGGTATAGTTTGGTATGTGCTATGCTCAGGGAAAGGAATTAGTAGCTATATTCAACTGTCAAATAAAATAAATAAAATAAGAGCATATAATCAAACTACAAGCAACAACACAAATACATACGATAGAGCAAAGAGCAAATGCATGCTGAACTGTGGGCGGAGAACCGTATGAGTGAACAAAAAAGAGCTTCGCTGTGAATATACCGTGGCCTTTAGATATGATGCGTCATTGTATAAGTACCTGGGCACTGCTGTTGCGAGACAGAGCTTTATATATCTCATCGATGTTGGTGGCCACAGACTCAAAGCAGGCATTGAAACGGTCAAATCTCTCCTTCTTTATCTGTTCAAACGCCTGCTTGGCTTTCTTCGCCCTCTTCCTGGCAGCTTCAAACTCTATGACATAAAAAAAAGAAAAGAAAATTACATTCAAAAGTTGTACAAAACAGACAAGCTGAGTGATGAAAAGAACCATGACGCTTCTAAAAGTTTATAAAGAGATTTTAAAAGATAGAAATTCATAGGTTTTTTTTTATCTTTTACACGACTATATTACCAGATAATGAAGTTTAAAAGTACAAGCTAAATAATATAAATGATCAGAATGTGGCCACTTGCATAAACTGCTTTAACTAGTTTTACAAGTTAGTCATTCATTTTTTTGTTTGTTAAGAATGGTCCATTTTAAAATTTGTTAATATCGTAAGTTACTAAAACAGGTAGATTGGTCTAATTTGAAACCAAAAAGTAAGACTGATTTGACCTAGACTAACAGCTAGACTAGTTCTTAAGACATAATGGCCCGGTTTCACAGACACAGCTTAGACTAAACTAGGATTAGGCCTCAGTTCAATTAGGATATTTAAGTAGCTTTTATAAACGTGCCTTAAGAAAAAACATAACTGGTGTGCATTTTGAGACAAAACAATGGCACTGACATATTTTAAGATCTGTCAGTGCAAGTTGCTTTCAGTTAAAACAGCTCAAACATGCATTTTAGTCTGGGACTAGCTTAAGCATTGTCTGTGAAACCAGGGGTATGACTGTTTATGAAACTAATCCCGACTTTTATTCTCATGTATGTTATTTTTGGACAGAAGCTGGGAATGTCTGACCGTCACTGGTCTCCTGGAATTTGTCTCTGACGCTCTCTAGTTTCTCCATGGCCTTCATGTTGGGAGCACTGATCCTCTGCAGGATGCTCTGCTGCTCATTGAGTCTCTGCTGTAATGTGTTCATCTCCCCTTTAATCTCCTCTTCTGACAGTGAGTCCTGCAAGCAGCATCAGTCAGATCACATAACAGACTAATGTTTATGATAGTGTAAAGAGTAATGCAAGTATTGATGTACTTTTAGGTCTTCTGACAAGCTGCTGTAGTCGATCTCAATAAGCGCTTCCTTGGCTAGGACAGTGCTAGATGTCTTCTGACTGCTGCTGAGGCTCTCCTCAGCCTGAGAACCGCCCTACAACACAAACACAAGCAAGATATTAGGTGGATTTAGGAAATACACTAGTCACATTTTTCCTTTATTATGATTTTTTTTCTCTGCCATTTATTTCCCAATAATAATAAAGTTTTTATTTCTAATTAGAGCTGCAACTAACGATTATTATTTCTGTTGACTAATCTAACGATTAGTTTTTCGATTAGTCGAGTAATCTAACGATTAGTTTTTTTTGATTAGTCGGCTAATCTAACGATTATTTTCCCCACTTAGTCGACAAATCTAACGATTATTTTCCAATTAGTCGACTAATCTACAGATTATTTTCCAATTAGTCGCCTGATCTACCGATTATTTTTCAATTGGTCGGCTAATCTAACGATTATTTTCCAATTAGTCGACTAATCTACCGATTATTTTCCAATTAGTCGACTGATCTACCGATTATTTTTCAATTAGTCGACTGATCTACCGATTATTTTTCAATTAGCCGACTGATCTACCGATTATTTTTCACTTGGTCGGCTAATCTAACGATTATTTTCCAATTAGTCGACTAATCTACCGATTATTTTCCAATTAGTCGACTGATCTACCGATTATTTTTCAATTGGTCGGCTAATCTAACGATTATTTTTTCCGGTTAGCCGACTAATCTAACGATTGTTTTTTCGCTTAGTCGACTAATCTAACGGATTAATCTTATTCTTTTTTTACTGATTATTGTATTTCAAAGAGGGTAGTGAATTTGTATATTATTTTAACATGAAATCAATGAATGATGACAATATTAATTGTATTTCAGGAAGGGTAGTGTACATAGTATGCCATTTTGTGAAATGAACACAAGAAGCTTTTTAAACATAATATATAATGATACTATTCATCATAAAATGTATACAGAGTAGGCCTAATTAGGAAAAGTTGTTTACTATAGTAGTTGAGTATGATTTACTTATTGATTTGTGTCAATAGAAAATGAAAATGCACTTGTATTTCAAGGTTCACATACAGGAGCTCTCAGCATAGTTTTAATGTATAACTAGTCGTCTATTTTGAAGATACATGTGCATAAACAATGACTAAAGCTGCCAGAAGTTTTTGCCCAAACTTCAAAGACACATTTAAATGATTAAAGCTAGAGGCATATCTTAACTTTAATGTTACTTTAATCATGTAAACTACCTATATACAGCATGTTATTATGCATATGTGTTTGGGACAGAGGGGAACCAGGTCGCATTTACAGCAGATAAATGCAGCCCATAATAAATAAAAGCACGAGACGTACTGGGGTCGGAGAAGAACCCCGGAAAAATGTGACCGGCTGTTGCAATACACGCGCCACGTTCAGCGAGATGAACACTGGCAGCAGGATTGCCAGGTTTACACAACAAAACCCACCCATTCGTTACTCAAAACCAGCCCAAAACAAGCCCAGTCGCGTTTCGAGGAGGTTCTCCGGTAAACATCGCGATCGGGGGGGTAAATATGTTTTTTTTTTGCAGGGCTGCCTGCTAAAATTCTCATTCCCGGGGCTAAATATCACATAGTTGGGATCGCTTCAACCGGCGGACATGAGACACAGCCCGCGGCAACAGTGTAGAAGTAGCCCAATTCCGCGGAAAAAACGCGGACTTGGCAACACTGATTGGCCGTGTGAAAGCTCTCGCTCTCCACACACACAGCTTCTGCTCTGCCACCGCGCGCAGTGTGAAACCGGCGTTACAGAGCGAACAAAGCACAGTTTTATTCGGCTTCTGTTTAAAGTAGTCCCACACTTTTGAATGTCACGGTCTGGCTTTATATGATAAATGATCATTTCCACTATGCCCGGGAGCAGAAGCCGCCATTATTCTAGATCTTCTGTTCCATTCTAGAACGTAAATAATGTGCCGCCGACGCATTTCACGCACGTCGTTGCAGCCCTATTTCAAATGTAGTTTTAATTCATGAAAATAATAACACAAATGTGGGACATTACAAGAATGCCAATTATTCCAGTGATTGCTGGACATTGTTCATTATCTGCTTCACCTCTTCCTGGCTGATGTCATCCATAGTTCCTGATCGGAGTGGGAGTCTGATGTCCTGCATCTTACAAGCCTGCAGCAGATTGTGTCTGTCACTGCGTTTTTGCTCCAGCTTGGTCTCGATGGCCGTCACCTCCTTCTGTAGCTGCGTCAACTCCCTAATCACACACAAATAGGTTTCTCCTTGCAACATCACACTTTTCTTGAAAACATCTATGCATGTCTGGAGTAAATCAGGTAAAGGTCTCACTTGTTAGCACCCCCTAGTTTCTTGCGGATCTCCTCCATTTCATGGTTTTTATCATTAACCTCAGATTTCTTGGCCAAGTGCTGGTTTTTCAGATCCTGCAGCTGAGCCATGGTTTCATCAATGATCTTCATATTCCTCTGCTCTTCCTGTCGGGAAATTCAGCAAACATTATTTCTAGGCTCAATGGAGTATCATCATGAGAAGTCTCTGAATGTTCTCTACCTTCTTGAGCTTCTCTATCTCATTCTCATCTTTCTTGACCGTCTGTTCCCACATGATGACCTTCTCCTGGTCTTCCTTCAGCTGATTCTTCTCATAGTCCAGCTGGATAGCCAGACGGGTCTTTTGAGTCTCAAATTCCAGGCTACCAGAGAATTTAAGGAAAGGATGAATTATCAGTTACATCAACTACAGAAAAGCAAATGGTTATCATAACAGGGTTCCCACTCTTTTTCAGCAACCATTTTCCAGTACTTTTCCAGGACATTTTCAATTTTACTACGGCGGGAATAAAAGACAAGGATCATGCCAAATATTGCTTTCGAAGTCTTTAAAAGTCGTACAGTTTATTGCCATTACTTAACAATCCAGCATTTCTCAATATGAGCTCTTAATCTTACATTATGACTGTGGAAGCTTGTTTACACCACAGAATAGAAAGAAAAGGTAATTGTGACTTTTTATCTCGCTATTCTGACTCTCGCAATTGCGAGTTTACATATTTGTGATATAAACGTGAAAATTGTCGCAATTCTTTTTTCCTCAGAATTGGACTTTATAACTTGCAATTGCAGTTTAGATCTCACAATTCTGAGAAAAGAAGTCACAATTGCAAGATATAAACTCGCAACTGCGCAAAAAAGTCAATTGTGAAGAAAAGGTCAGAATTGCGAGTTTATATCACGCAATTCTGACTATATCTTGCAATTCTGACTTTATAACACACAAATGTGACTTTATATCAAAATGATGTGATTAGGTAGCAGCTTACGAGTTAACATTCACTGCATACATTTGAGCAGTTATAGCATTAGCATTAGCTAACGGCTGAGAGTGGCAACACAAGACTAAACATCATTATTCAAAATACTACTCACACGTATCAAACTCAGCGTTCCTGAACATGTGCTTTCTGCAACTAGCGCTAATTGTTTGGGCCAGCGATAAACTCTTTATACTCGGCTAAAGAAATAACTTTTTTTTAAATAATTTTCCAGACAACAACAAGATTTTCCAGGACATTTTAGATTTTCTCTCATTTTCCATGTGTTTTCCAGGACTGGAAAATTTGTCATCAATTTTCCAGGATGAGTGGGAACCCTGCATAACTATTTGCATCTGATGGAGAATTATGACTGATTAAATGTTCCCCACAAATTCTGATAGACCTTGTTAAAAATATAAAAAGAATAATGATCAATGTCATGATGATCATCAGGCTGAATAGTTATTTTTTTGGCCATTTTCTTTGGTGTTGTAATGTGTACGTGTATCTTTTTTGAAAACGTATCCACAAAAATCAGTTGTTTCTTTCAATGATCTCACCGTTTTTTTGCAATCTCATTTTGTCTCTTGACTTTCTCTTCTTCAAATTCACGAATGTTACGAACTCCAATCTCTTTACAGAAATCCAAAAACACCTCATCCTCCACCTGGAATGAAAGACAAACACCAACATGACTGAAGATAGGTGATAAATTAAAATAAGGTAAAGTTGTTTTTAGATGACTCTGCGGTGTCCTACCAAATTCATACGGTCCTTCAAGTCTTTCATATCTCTCTCTCGTGACTGGACGATTCTCTTGATGTCATTTATGCGTGGACCAAAGTTAGCCAGTTCACTCTCCAGCTTTGACTTTTCCTGAAATCACCACAACAACTAGAGATAATTATCAAACATCTTATGAGAAACTTCCTTTTAAAAATTAAATTAATCTGAAATAAATGTTTGCTCGCTCTATGTATTTGTGTTTTTACAATTTTGTTGTGCATGAGTTTGCAGAGCACAAGGAAGCTTGATTTCAACCTTGAATTGAATTTTCAAAAAAAGACAAGTAAACAAGAACAAAACCAAATTACAAGCAGAAGCACAAATATTACAATACAATTAAAATACAAATAAAATACAGAGTGCTTTAAGGTTTTCGGGTACAAGAATACTACAGAAATTGAATACACTGAATGTTTCATTGTATAAATTAAATACAGATTTATTCTTGTTATCTTTTGTTATTTGATTAACATTAATTACACAGACAGCAGCAGGCATATTAGGCTGCTGTCGCTTTAAGAGCTAATGCATCGATCCAATATAATGATTTTAATTGAATTGTAACCTCAAGAACCGATTTGAATAGAATCGTGAGGTGCCAAAAGATTCCCGACCCTATCCAATAGTCCAATAGTGTCAGTGTAAATATTATTACTGAACATTAGGGACTTATTTTTGCATCCATTTTAAAAAGCAATAAGCAGTGTTTCTATGATAGCCTTGAAAGTTTGGAATGACAAATTGAGTAAGTACCTGCATGTTTAGGGACAGGTGTCTGGTTTTGGTTTGCTCCAGATCACTCTGAGAGTATTTGAGTCTCATCTGCAAACCATGAGCTTGAGACTGAACCTGACGCAGCTCTGCCTCCTTTCTCTTGGCCTTCATTTGTTCCTGATTAACACACAAACAATCAGTCACGGCACATCTAATCCCATAAAGACACTTCTAATTCAGCTTTACTTACTTTAAGCTCCTCTGTGAGTTTTTCCTTTCTGTCTTTCAGTTTATCAACGGCTTTCTCATCCCAGCGCCGAGCCTTAGCCTTCAGATCACTGGCGCCTCCGGAGATCACTCCAGACTTCTGGAACAACGTCCCATCTAGAGCCACAGTCTAAACAATACATAAAACAGAATCAACTACCAAATACAACATCAATTTTCTCATTTCCCACAAAAAGTGAGCAGTGCTTGTCTAAACAATAAATCACCAATTCTAGGGTGTTTTGGGTTGCTAAGGTGCTCAGAGTAGTCGCTGGGGTGTTACTGGCCTCAGTGAGAAAGTAAACTTCGGCAGGGCTCTACACTAACATTTTTCTTGAGGAGCACTTGTGCTCCTAATTAAAAAAAATTAGGAGCAGAGTCAAAAATTTAGGAGCACTTTCTGATCAATAACATGTATTCCAATTATAACTTTCCCATTACAGGACGATCTTTGTCCCTTTAAATTAATGTCCAGGGGAATTTTTACCATTATGAGAGCAATGTTTTCTAATCTTATTAAATGTATGCATCATCTTTTGTCAATTTCTTCATTTAAAATAGAATTTTTTTTTTTTAAATGTTGATTTAAACAATAAATTCATTTAGAGCAATAAGACACAACCAGACTGTTACCAATCAAATTAAATCAGCATCAAAAGTAGAAGTGGCGCAGAAGCTCAATCTGAAATTGTGTTTAGATACATTTACATGCAGCTCATGGGTAAATAATGTTGTATTAAGGTTTTAAATATAAGTTTTTGAATTTAGAAATAGGCTATGTACAATTTAAACTTAAACTTAGTTAAAATATTTATATTTTAAATAAAAAGTCCATGCAAAGTATAAATATGAAAATAAAACAGCCAGTAGGGGGCGTCAAGTCTATGTGGGAGTGATTCATTCATTCGTTCAAACGCAGAATCATTCGATCGAACCGCTTGGAGATGCACAACTGGTGTTGTTTTCATTTTCACGAAATAAACAGTATTGTGGCTAAAACGTTGTTACTTAATATCAACTTGTCTATTGGACTTTTGTACAAGATCAGTATCACATTTGCAATCATGCCAATACTCGGAGCAATAGCTGTCCGTAACTTTTGGCGCTCTGGCGCTAATAAACAGAACTGCGTGCATCTTGCGGAAGAACACTGCAGCCGGAGCTACTTCTCTCTATTTATGTCTATGACTTCGGACGTCCGTATTCTGACATTTTCGTCATCAGGAGGGTTCACGGATATCCGCACACCCCATCCGTGTGCAGCCCCATTTTTGAGACAGAGCAGACGGTGCGCGTACAACAGTGCATGCGCAATAATGAGAGTTCACCAGGTGGCAAAACGCACAGTACAGCGCACAGCGTGCAGTTGATCGAAGGAGGTGAAAGAGCGATTCAAAAACAACCCGCTTGAAGCAGGAGGAAAACACTACAATGGATGGCGAACTTGACAAGCATTCGTGCAAAGTTTGTGCATTGTTGTTTCTTCTGAACTACGTTGCAATGGTGGATCCACTACTTTTCCTTCTTCGATCCTGCTGAGCAAATGTCCGGTTGATGACAACTCAGTGCTGCCCTCCGATGTCTGGTAGAGTATTAAAAAAACAAATTGTACTGCTCTTGTACCCAACTCGGCCATCCATGGTTGAGTATACTTTGAGGACATGACTGTATGCTAGGGATGGCTCGATACCACAATTTTGTCTTCGATACGGTACCACAATCTAATACCGAAGTACCGATATTAAATCGATACCACACAGGGTCTGAATTTTGATGCGGGTATTGCGCATAATTTTACTCACTCTCGCAAGTTTTGGGTTTATGAAGCGGGAAATTACTGTAAATGTTTATTATTAAATTAATCAACAAAGATGATCACATCAATCAGTCATTTGGAAACTTTTTTGTAAGTAATTTCAGCATTACTGCGCGTCTCCATTCTCTCAAAATGAGCAAATTGCTTCTGGCTTTAAAAGACATCGCACCTGCTCAATAAAAGCATCTGCGCGCTCAGATTCAACACTTTTGCTTCCGTTGCGGGAGAGCTGATGGAAATCACTGCCCACGTCTTTTTAAAACTCGCCAATTTGAACATGCAAGCGATTTTAGAGCATTTCGTAATACATATGGGATGAGAGCTCTTTGAGAGAGTTTTCTTTGCGCTCATGCCAACAACAGACACACACACACACACACACACACAAGCCTAAAGAGCTCGCTAATTCCAAATTAAGTTGTTTTTCCTCAGTCAAATACACACTAAATTATGTCAAAAATGTCAATCTTTAGTGAGTCGTCACATAAACACAGTTGGTTATGTCTTTCGCAGATGTAAATAGTGCAATAGTGTGCGTGCAAATAATATTCGGTCTGAACGTCACTGGTTGAAACGATACGATCTTATGTATGTGCGTTAATCAGTGTTAAAAGAAAAATGTCTAAATTAGATCGTTTGAATTATGCACTCGCCTGTCGATCTCTTAATGTCTTAAGTCAGGAATTAAGTGACGATGCTTGGCAAGGTTTGATGGTTCTTCAGCAGTTTTATAAGCAAAGTAATTCCAAATTTCACGTCTACTCTCTTTATTAATGAGTTTTGTGCGTGTTGAGTGAGATTCAACTGCTGTATTCATCTTGTTCTGTTGCCACATTTGCCGGTTTCACGTCAGTTTGGGTAGCGCTGCCACCTAGCGGTGAACTTCGGAACAGCAGCATATACCGAAATGAGCAAAATCATGATATCGTACCGTTTGAAATAAAATATATACCGGTATTTTTCCAGTACCGGTATACCGCGCATCCCTACTGTATGCAAAGTCCGTGTATACAAGTCCGGTGGCGGAAATTGAAGTACACCTGGGGCTCATCTATGGACCATCTAATGCGTAATCCGCTCAAAACAAGGGAAACAGAGCTGATCTTGTGATTTTTTTTTTTTTTACCTTATGTCTGTACGGTCCCCCAAAGGCAATCCTGCGAGCATCCTCCACATTCTCACAGACCAAGGCGTTTCCACAGGCGTACTGCAGGGCCTTCTTAATATGTGGTGGCTCGTATCGAATTACATCAATCACCAATTTGGCACCACGCAGCTCACGTAGCTTCTCATCTGTGGGCTTGACCTGTAGCGGACATTATAATACATGAATCAACATGCTAAAGCACAACACATTCAGTGAAATAAATTCTAGTCACATCACCTCCAGGTAGTCCAGGGGCAGGAAGGTCTCAGGTTCGCCTCGCTGCTCTTTTATGTACTGGATACAGTCACGACCGGTCTTCTCGGAGTCCACAATGATAGCATCCATGTTTTTGCCCAGCACTTTAGTGACAGCGATCTGGAATTTCTTCTGTGTGGGCTGGCACAGGTCAATCAGTCTGCCATACTGGAGAATGAGGAGATCATACGTGAACATATAACTATATAAATACACATATAAAAAAGGTCTACACATCCCACTTAACTGACTGCTTTTTGTGATTGTAAAAAATTAAGCAATGAAAAGAAATCATATCAGAACTTCTGCACCTAAAAAATTACAGCCTACGCAACGCCATTGAAAACCAGTCACATTTCAGAGAAAAAAAAAGTAAAAAAAAAAAAACAACACTACAGAAGCCCTAAGAGGCCATGGATTATTATAATTTTCTTTCTTGTTTTCTCGTGATCACAACAAGTAAATTTTCTCGTGACGTCAACATAAGTTGTTTTCTCTGGATCACGACATAACAAAAGTTGTTCTCTAGGCCCCTTTCACACAGTGCATTAATTCTGAATAAATGCCATAAAACTGCCAGAGTGCCTTCTCTGTAAATACAAACACGTCCTGGGATTGATTCTGGATCACCCTGGAATGCTTTTAAGATCGAATCAGAAAAAAAATGCACAAGCGTGGTTGCTTAAAAACTTAAGAAACTGCAGAGACATTACACGTCACATCGTAGTAACGAGTTTTTACGGGATATTTACGGGATGTGTGTGAAAGCACGCACAGATCTCGGGAAAATCACTGGCAGTGTGAATGAACCAAAAATCAAACATTTCCGGGAAAAATCCTGGGACACATTATCAGTGTATTTTCTGGAATCTCTGTGTGAAAGGGGCTTAAGTTACACAACTGCACCAACAGGTCGTTTTTGGTCATTTTCACAAGTTTCATGGCCCACAGAATATCTTGTTGTACGAATATCTGAACATGCAATATATCAAAAGAAAGAACAGACCTGCTTTATTATAGCTTCATGCATTCTTTTGCATCAACACTTGAATGTGAGGGTGGAGTTAAGCACTGAACTGGGGTTTAGTTACCCTTTAATAAGGGTTAATCTATATTTAAACACTGAAGATTATGTAGTGATATTTTACATTTGAAATGCATACCTGAAAATCTAGTTTAGACCTACATGAATGTTTGTTCTGTTGTATTCTATATACAGTACCAGCCAAAAGTCTGGACACAACACTGGGAAAGTGTCTAAACATGTGACTGGTACGGTACTAGAATATACACAAAGAATATCGGCCGATATATCGATATCTGACTTTTTTTACTCCATAATATCAGGCCCCAAAAACCCATATCGGTCACGACCAGAGATGTATAAAGTACTAGAGACAGACTTGAGTAAAAGTACAAGTTCCTTATCAAAAAAGTGACTTGAGTAGAAGTTGAAGTGCTCTATAAGCACCACACTTAAGTAGAATTACTAAAGTATTCAAAATTTTTTGTACTTAAGTATTGCAAGTAGTTTATTTTAAAATGTGCTACTCAAGTACTGAAAGTAAAAGTACAAGTATTGTGTTATGTAGCCTAGTTATTAAAGAAAGTAGTCAAAAGTTTGAACATCATATTGTTTTTATTATTTCAAATGATTAAGCTAAAGGACAATCACAATGTTGGTAGGTAATTTTTCTACACATTGCCATATCAATAACCTGAAAATACTGTAGTTCATTAAGATTAAATCTTACTATAACCACTCTTACTAAAAAAAAAAATGGGGTAAGCACACTTATATTCTCATTTCAAGAGGAGTTCTGAGTAAATGATTTGTTTGTAACACTTTACAATATGATTTGACTTGTTAACATTACATTAGTTAATGTATTAGACTAATAACTAACATGAACTAACCATGATCAATACATTTGTTACTGTATTTATTAATCTTTGTTAATTTAAGTTAATAAAAATACAGCTGTTCATTGTTTGTATATGTTACTTCACAGTGCACATTAACTATGTAAACAAATAGAGAGCAATTTGAGCGCAAGACGCTCGTGTTGTTTTAAAGACAGTGAATGCGCGCGCACGCGGCTCTCTCTCTCTCTCTCTCTCTCTCTCTCTCTCTCTCTCTCTCTCTCTCTCTCTCTCTCTCTCTCTCTCTCTCTCTCTCTCTCTCTCTCTCTCTCTCTCTCTCTCTCTCTCTCTCTCTCTCTCTCTCTCTCTCTCTCTCTCTCTCTCATAATTGTAACGAGTAACGATGCAGCACATAAAAAAAATATCGGAGTAAAAGTATTAAACTCATCGAAAATATGTACTGAAGTAAAAGTGGAAGTAGGAGAAAAAAATAATACTCTTGTAAAGTACAGATACTGCCTTTTAGTACTTAAGTACAGTAGTGAAGTAGTTCTACTTCGTTACTATACATCTCTGGTCACGACTCTAATAATGATTGTAGTCTTAGTAACTGCGTCATTAGTTTACCTCACTGTGCCACTCAATGTGTATATATATTAATAAGAAATGGGATTTATGTAAAAGATGTGTATAATTTAACTTATAACAAGTGAGGAATCAAATCAATGGGTGTCTGAAGTAATAGTTCAGGCAGGGTTATGCAGTTAGTGATTCCAAGCTTGAGCGATTCCTCACCACTGATCCAGGATACAGCCTCTTGATGCTCTCCAGAATCTCAGCCTTACGCTGCTGTCTGCTGTTCTCCTGTCTGTCGATTCGAGCATCACCCAGCTGCTCCATCACCTGCAGAGCACACATCATACAGCTCAGCAAATAGAGCTTTTATTCATGGCATAGCCTTTCAATCCTCTCCTTCAGGTAGCGGTTCTATCAGTTATAGCATGATAATGTACAGCATGCTCATGCGCAAGCTCAACTTCCATAGGAATGATCTGAAAACACTCAGTGAAACAGGCGTAATAGACATAGCGAAATCGTTGTCATTTAGGAATAAGATTGTGTGGGTGTTTGAATTGAGATTGTGATCTTTTAACGATTAATCACGCAGCTCTAAAGTAGGGACAGAAAGCTCTCAGATTTCACCAAAAGATCTTCATTTGTCTTACGAGTTTGGAAGGACATGAGGGTGAGGAATTAATGACAGAATTTTCATTTTTGGGAGAACTAACCCCTACACGTCTATAGTAGGGATGCACGATATTGGATTTTTGCCGATATCCGATATGCCGATATTTTTCAACTCATTCTGGCCGATGCCGATTTCGATACCGATATATGTTTATTTTTTCCATTTGTTTGGAAACCACCATTTTGAGCAAAAAAAAAGTTTTCATTCTGGTTTCAGATTTCTGAGGTCTTACTAAAAGGATACTTGTTAAAAATAAATTAATGTTAATAAAGTTCTTTTTTACAATAACAGTATATTAAAAGCGCTGAAAATAACAATAATAAAGTCAGTAATTTTTCACCCCAGACAGATGCAGTTGTAACCTAAATATTTTATTTTTGGATTTAATGTTTGTTCACATGAAGTGGGGGTGGCATGGCATCAGCTGATGCTGTATTTAGCTTCAGATAAAAACATTCACAGTTATTTTAGAGCTCCTTGGATTATTTTTCATCACCCATTTCATAAAATTTTATTACAGATTAATAAACTGTATATAAAAGTATTTAATTTACAAGTGTCATGCTTGTGCTTTGACATCATTACTGCTTTATTTATTCAGAAAAAGTAGTAACTTCTATTTATTTGTGTATTCTACTTTTCATTTTATTACTGTAACAACAGCGCCTCCGCTAAATAGGCTATATAACATTCTCCCGGTCGGGCACTAGGACCTGGAGGAGCTTCAGCTGCTGTGGAGGCTGCTGCGCGCGCTATAGAGTGGGGAGACGCGATTGTGCTTATTTTGGGCTAGTTTTGTTGTGAAAACCTGGCAATTCTGCATTGATTCACAAATTCAAGGCAGCATTTAAAAACTGACAATATAAATCGCCAAACATGCAAAGCATTTGCTTGTTTCACTTGAAGAATGACCACACGTCTGACATGATCTTATCGCTATAGCAGTCCTTGCACACGTGAGTTATTGCAGGCGCATATCAACACGTTATCATATCGGCAAGGCATATCGGCATAATTTTTTCATATCGGTCGATGCAGATTTTTATATTTTAAGCGTTTGTCGGCCGATTCCGATGTCGTGCCGATAATATCGTGCATCCCTAGTCTATAGTAATCAAAAAAAAAAAAAAAAATAGAGTATCAAAATTAACTGCTGGCGGTTAATCCTTTTCCTATTTAATCACCCAAACTCTGAAAGAGAGTCTTCATAGCATTGTTCAGGAAGAAGGCACACTTTGTCAGTTTAAATCTATACCAACACATCTATACAAATAACACATCACATTTCTATAATTCAAATACGTTAAAGGATTGTTAGGCTGCATAAATTAGGTCAAACGGAAACAGGAATACTTTGCATAACACCTAATGTACTTGTTACATTGTAAGAAGAATGGCATCTACGCTAATATTAATCCCTCGGTTTATCCCGAGGTTAGATGTATCTGATCCGTTTCCAGATCAGATGGTGGACTTGCACCTAGACAAGACCACAACACAGCCCTGATTGTCAGCAGTGATCCTGTCAACTAGATAATCGGCACAGATTCTCAGAAAAACCCCACAAGAACCCGACATGTCCTCTGCACAGACCTATGACCAACTTCATCTCCATACTGGCGTGATGAATCTGATCTTCAAGCGAAAGGAACTGGATGAAATATTTGAATGCTACAGATCCACAATCTGATTTTTGACTTGTGATGCAGCCTGAAAGTCACATCAGATTTGTTCGTTGGCCAGAGGAGAACTGTGGTTTTGCCACCCCTCAACCCCCTCTCTTTTGTTGATACAGGCAGGATTATTCATTTATATTTTACACATTTTATGTTTATTTTGTCCATCGTGACAACTTCTTTTTTGTTTGATTGTTTTTCCCTCTTTCAAAAACTACTATCAATCACTCCCATGTAAAACACCAGAGAGGATCAACCATTTGGTTCTGTTGAATTACAAATGTATACATTGTTATATCTAGGTTCAAATGTAATAGACTATAACTGAAAACATTATCTATATTTGTGTTTTACATTTTGAAGTAAACTTGAGGCAATTCTAAGGAGATTACGTCAGACCGTGTAAGTTTTTGAGACATTAAGTATTTTGTCTTTATGCACTTCCTGACTATTTACCATGACAAGTTTAGAGCAATACTGCCTGAGTGATTGGATTAGCATCTATGCATTTGAATAGTTATGATGATTAGGAGTAGGTGATACTCTGTCTGGGCAGGTTTTCCCAAAACCTGTATATTTAATTAACATGCTTTGTTCAACCTCAATGTAAATCCCTCCCCCTTTGGAATGTATATAACCTATCAGGTGTACTGTTAAATCAGACTGTTTTCGGACGAACTGCAGCACAGAGAGTTCTCATTAAAAGAATCAGTTCTGTCTTGATCCGACGTCTCCTGGTCTATTCTTCAAGAAACAACTGAAGTTCACAACAGTTCCTTCTGGAGACTGAACTAAAACTAAAAAAATGACAGCTGCATATTTGCTGAATGCCAATTGTATGTGAAAGTATTTTAACGTTCGACTCTTTCAAATTTTACCTGGTTAAGCTCCATGTTGATCTCATCTATTCTTCGTTTGGCCTGTTCCACCTCTTCTGTGAGCTCCTCTTCCATCCTCTTCTGCTCATCCAGAGACTGTCTGGAGGGCAGAAAAACAAAAAACAAAAACAAAAAAAGCGATGAGAAAGAGCGATGATGCACAGACACTAACAGCTGTCTGCCAGATCAGATGTGGCTTTGTGATGTATTTGTATCAAGTGTGCTGCACAAGTCCTGAAAAGTCAAGCCAAAATGTTTTTGATCAGGTGGCTGGACGCAGCGTAGGTCATAAACCCTGCCCTCTCCATGTATTCTAATGGAACTTGAGACAAACTAAACAACTAACTAAAAAGATAGTTTTTTTTGTTTGTTAATGAAGCAATAAAAACTAGGGGTGGGAGTAAAATGTGATTCTTAGATGCATTGCGATGCGGACGATTCCGAATCGATTCACAAATGTAAAAAAAAAATAGATTTTCTAAATGTTGATAACGTAATATTGACGGAAAGCAAAAGGCTCAACTCTGTGGGCCATCTGTGGCGTGCACATAACAGAGACGCATGATAGCTGAGCAATAAATCTGACCGGCACCCTCTGCATTAAAAGCTAGCGTATGAAGTTGAAGGGGAAAATGACCAGGAAAAGAGCCACACTTTATGCAAGTTGTCAAACTAAACTTCCAACGCTCGGTTGTATCGGTAACGTTAGTTGCTGCCAACCAGACAACCACAAACTCAATCGCAATTTTGATTGATTTGCGTCCGTATTCTCTGCAGATGTTAATTTAGTGTTCAGATGTTCATTTCATAAAGGCTGTTTTCGATTGTGTTATACAGCAAAAATATGTCTGTGCTCAGGATTTAGTTAAGTCATAAGTCTTAGACTTTTATTTATTTGTATATAAGAGCGGCTGGATGTTACTAGTTATTCAGAATAGTCCACAAGCATTACTTTTGTATGAGACCTGCTGGTACAAAATTCTATATTTTTTAATAAAAGCTGTGATTTTGGTACAGCAAAATGTATATTTTATTGTCCGAAGGATTATATTGCTCATTGCACATAACAGGAGGTTATTACTTTATGTTAGTGATTGGTTATTACTTTATGTTAGTGATTGGTTATTACTTTATATTAGTGATTGGTTATTACTTTATGTTAGTGATTGGTTATTACTTTATATTAGTGATTGGTTATTACTTTATGTTAGTGATTGGTTATTACTTTATATTAGTGATTGGTTATTACTTTATGTTAGTGATTGGTTATTACTTTATGTTAGTGATTGGTTATTACTTTTATGTTAGTGATTCAGAATATGCTGAAGTCTGTTTTAATTTACTACAAGTATGCTGCTACATACACTTTTCCTGTTGTTTTTTTTTGCAATGTTGGGACCAGGGATGCACCGAATCCAGGATTAGGGTTCGGATTCGGCTGAATATTGGGCTTTTTGACAGGGTTCGGTTTCTGTCGATCCTCAGAATTTTTTTCCACTGAACCCGAACCCTAGGCTTGCACCATGCGCGCTCCGCTGGTCGAACGTAATGACGCCTCGTTGAAAGTGAAAATGGAACTCATGAACAGAAAACGTGGCAGTATAGCTACTTTAAGTCAAAAGAAGACGATTCAAGTCGAGCTACATGTTCAATTTGCAATGCCGATTTGTCTCGTGATGAAAAGGACCCTAAACAACAGCCGCTGTTAAAACATTTGCGTATGAAACATCCAAAGAATACGAGTTGTGCATGAAGGAATCTACAGACAGCAGCCAAAATGTATTTTATTTTACCTTGCAAACAGCCGCATATAGATCAGATAAAATATAAATAAAAAGAATAAAATACATAGGCCTACACTAAATATTTTTCACTTAATTACCAAATTAAGATTTTTTTTTTGTCAAATAAAAATAGAAGGCCTAGGCTACCTCAATCCACACCATGTATGTTTTTTGTTTGTTTGTTTTTTAAGTAACATGTCTAAGTGATGTGGGTTAGTCTGGAGCACAGTCTGTTGACAGTTAAACCCGCGGAAGAAAACAACCTCTCAATCCTTCTGTCTCCGCAGCGCGCGCCTCGGCTGACAGCGCGCGCTCCTCCTTTTTAACATTTAAACCGTTTAACTGGTAGTATTAATCGGTCAAAGTTCTTACTTTCGGTAAACGGTTAAATGGTCAATAGCATCCCTACACTGCTGTGGACGTTGTTTACTTCATTAATGTGTTTACTGTGATAATGGACTGAGGATGGCAGTATGATTCGGTATTCGGCCGAATCTTAACTAGTGGATTCAGTATTCTGCCGAATCGTGAGGTGCTTAGACATTCCCACCCCTAATAAAAACGGGAGTGGGAAGTAATGATTGATATCTTGTAAAATAAAACAAAACTTTCACAAAACGGACCTTTATACTGTTAAAATAAAAACATGGAAGAAACATTGTAACTAGTATATTTCTGTCAAGTTAAACCAAACTTATATTTTGACGGGTTGGCGAGAAGACCTTTGCGTTTCATGCAGTGACTCTCACAGCGGCCCTGGAGATGAAGTTCATGCATTCATGTCCTGATATAGTGAGACGGCAGAGGCTAAAAACACAGCGAGTCCCACGCGTGCTGTAGTGTGTGTGTGTGTGTGTGTGTGTGGGGTAAATGAAACCTCGCGCCTGCGGCATTCATTCACACAGGGACATGCATGTCTTTTTGCGGTTTAATTATTCACAGACACTAGTCTACATCATGATTTGATTTAAGTGTACTGATCTGCTTTATGTTTATTCATAAAAAATTGGGGAAAATTCTGTGAAATTCCACGTTATACAGTAAATTACTTTTCTGGATTTTCGGGAGGAGATTGCTTTAACGTTAACTTCTACATTTCCATAATCGTTTATTTTAAACCCACATAATGAGTAGTTCTGAAGTAAACTGTACTAACCAACACTGCCTCCACTTCACACTCACTACTGCACAGACTCTGCCCCGAATCAGCGCCAAATTAAGACATTGACAGCTTCACTTTTCTAAATGAAAGAGTCAATCCATATTTTTTTACAGTCTATGGTTTGTACCTGCTGGTGGTGATGTAGTCCTCTAGCTTCTCAATGCGTTTCTGGTTCTCCTCAATTTCTCTGATCTTCTGCTTGATCTTGGCCTATAAGTAAGAACAATCACATACAAATCAAGCTGCTCTGTTTGCTTATCTTCAGTTAATAAATTAAGTTTGCGGAAATGTTTTGCACCTCTGTTTCTATTTTCTTCCTCTCCTCCAGGTCCAGACGGTCCTGGTCAGCTTTCTGGTCTCTGTTGAATTTCTCTAGCTCTTGAGCCAGCGTAGCAGCTCGCTTACTCGCCTCCTCCTTCAGACGGTGATATGCCTTAACCTGAACACAAACAATGACCGCAGTATTATTAAATAAAACATTTATTATTGCATGTTAAGGAAGCTGTTATTTAACCATTTTCAAGGCAATGCCAGTTTATGCTTTACCCTGGTAAAAGTATACTTTTACTATGCAAAACTAATGACCTTTGACTATGCAATGAGATGAGCGCTCTGTTTAAGTCCCAGCTGGCCCTGGTAAGACGTGTTCATAGCTGACCATAGGGATCTGTGCAGTTTTAACAAGGACATGCATTTAATTTTGGTCCAAAAATAACAAAAACTAAGACTTTATTAAGCATTGTCTTCTCTTCCGGCTTTGTTTGAATCCGCGTTCTCGACGCCACAGTGACGCTGCAGACGTAAGACGCTGTGACGTGTTATCTGGTTATCTTTGGCGATTAGGGCATCCGGGACATGCACACTTACGCACCATTTTAAAAAAAATATAGCAATACAAACAATGTAGAACAGCTTGTTTACAGCGTGCGTCTCCCTCAGACTACAAACGAAGCTCTGTCGCACCAGATAACACGTCACAGCGTCACTGTGGCGTCGACAACGCGGATTCAAACAAAGCCGGAAGAGAAGACAATGCTTAATAAAGTCTTCGTTTTTGTTATTTTTGGACCAAAATGTATTGTCGACGCTTCAAAAGAGTCTAACTAACCAAATGATGTCACATATGGACTACTTTGATGATGTTTTCATTACCTTTCTAGACGTGGACAGCAAAGTGTGCATACACTTACATTCACAGGACTGAAAGCCCTCGGACTAAATCTAAAATATCTAACTGTGTTCCGAGGATGAACGCAGGTCTTACGGGTGTGGAACAACATTGGGGTGAGGCATTAATGGAAGAAATTACATTTTTGGGTGAACTAACCCTTTAACTAAATTGAGTGACAGCTTTTTAGTGATTATAAAGGAAGCACTCTTTGCACGCTTTCTGCCAAGCTAAAGCGATCATCCAGTAGCCTGCCCTTGCTTTCCAGATAAAATTAACAGTCATTTATCTGGAGCATTTATGCTGGGATGTGTAGGTGGGAGTGGGAGAAGGAAACATGTGTGGGAGCGGGACTGATAAATCCGCTAGTCTAAAGCCCTTTATCAGATGTACCTGGTTCTCTTCCAGCTGTAGATCTTGTCCTTGACTTTGAGCCTCCTCCTCCATCCGCTCCTCAAACTCCTGTCTGGCCATCTCCACTGCCCCCTGCTCACGGTCCAGCTCATCCATGTCTGCCTTGCGTTTTTTGTAGCATTTCTGGGCGTTCTGCAGTGATTTACGAGCAGCCTCCAGTTTCTTTATCTTGTGAGCAGTATTCTCCTTGGCTTTAATGTACAGAGGCCTCTTCTGATTGAGATCTGCATCCTTCTCCCTGTCAATATGTCAAACAAAATCAATGGACACTTTACAACTAGCTAAGCACTAATCCTGCCTTATCATATGTGATCATTTAGAGATCTCCAGACTACTTTACATCTCCTTAGCCCTGATAAGTTCCACAAGAGCTCAGGGCTCTACATTTTTGTTTGTCTTTAAGATACATTTCCACAGTTGAACCCAACTGATAGGGCAAGATTATACATAACCAATGATTGCTTACTCTCGAACAGAAGTCTCTAATATGCCTTATGTGAAGTTTTCATGTTTGCGTACTGTTATTTGAGTGTTGATTATTATACCTAAAAATAAATAGCAACTGAATTTAGGCTAATAGTTTGGTCTCTGTTTAATATTAATGTGCAAGTAAAGGCTCCCTATATATAGTTTACAGCAATATCTTCAATAAACTTTTAGTTATCATTTAATTCATTTAAGGACAGACACTTTTTTTCCCCACTAAATCACTGTTTAATAAAAAATAAATAAAAAGCAATTTTGTAAAACTGCTGTACCGAACCGTGACTTCAAAACCGAGGTACGTACCGAACCGTCAGTTTTGTGTACCGTTACACCCCTAATATATATATATATATATATATATATATATATTATATATATTCCACCAAATTTATCAATATCTTTGTAAAACGCCACAGCTTTTTAAATATCTGAACGTACACGCTTAACATCGGTCAATCAAGCATTAGACTATGTTATGATATGATAATCAAGCACTATTTAAATGATAGAACTTTAGTAGTTAGAACTAAAACTGTTGGTAACCATGAATGAATGCTTGTCATTTAACTGGACTTTGGACTGGTGGTGGTGCTTAAGATATTGTTGGTGTTTCTGTAAAAAAAATAGATGATAGTAGTCAAGTCAACTTTATTTATATAGCGCTTTTTACAATGCAGATTGCTTCAAATCAGCTTCACAGTGTTAAACAGGAAAATAATGCAACAGAATTTTTCTCCGGAGAAAACGGTGATGTCATCAGCTTATTTAAATTATCATACAGTGACAATGTGGGCATATCAGTAATTTAGTTGATGTATTTAATTTAGTTTAGTAATTAAATTTATTTGGATATTTAGTTGAAAATTTAGTGTCCCCAACAGGGCAAGCCAAGCCAGAGGCGACAGTGGCAAGGAACCAAAACCCCATCAGGAGCAGAATGGAGAAAAATAAACCTTGGGAGAAACCAGGCTCAGTTCTCCTCTGGCCAAATAACAAACAGCGTATGATTAATGTTCTGGCAACTTTACAGGTAATAGTAATTATATTATATTATTAAAAGATAACAATAATACTACTAATACTACTACTAATAACAATATACAACGCACTAAGGATTGATGAGCTAATGGGTTCATGAATATTAATCACGTTGACAGCATTCGCTCAAACCGATTTGCTGAAGTCAAAACAGGGACAGGAAAAGATGAGCGCCAGCCAATGAGATTGCCGTTTACGCATTAGTTCCGCCCACTAACGGGAAAAAAACGGCACATCTTCTGCTTGCTCTTAAAAGCTGAATAATTCCAAATGAACTCCGTTATTTTAACAGGAAAATACAACAAAGAATATTGTTAATATTGTTGTTGCGTCGATTTTGCGTGATTTTTCGATTTTAGTTCTCTTTCTCTCTCTCTCTCTCTCTCTCTCTCTCTCTCTCTCTCTCTCTCTCTCTCAGCAAAGCGAAGTTCTTCACACTAGAGTTTACGGTACGTCATGAGCTGATCTGAAATCATATAGATCGCGTGACGAGAACAAAACTCTCAAGCGCTCAATCAGAGTGTTCAGCAAGTAAAAATATATCTATGCTAAACTTATTCTTAGCATCTAACACACACTGGCGAGTAAAATCTGAGAATTTATTAGCCAATGGCCAATGATATATATTATTTAATCGCCCAGAGTGTGGATTTACTCGCATATGCGAGTGTTTTACTCGCATTGTAGAGGTTGTACATTTAGATCATGATAACCAGTGGTGGGCTAGTTACTGAAAATTAGTAATTAGTTACAGTTACTTCTTTTAAAAGAAATTGAAGTACTTTACCAATTACTGTAATTGTAAAAGTTATTAGTTACTAGGGAAAGTAACTCTTAAGTTATACTTTTATGCAACATAGCCTGTATGTTTTTCCGTCGTCTCCTTTCGAGTTCACATGCACAAGCTTAAGCGAAAACAACTCAAAACTAGGCAAGAGAGACGCATTAAAACAACAGGTGTTAAACAGGGACGTGTCTCTCTTGTCTACTTGTGATCCGAATGAACCAAAACGCATTAATACCAGGAGTGAACAGGGCCTCAGACTCACTTGATCTCCTTCTCAATCATCTGTTGGTCTCTCATCATTCTGCCCAGCTCCTTCTTCTTGTCTTTCAGCTCATCCTCCACACGGTCCATGCGTTTCCTGTCCTTATCGATCTCTTTGTTGCGGTGGGCGAGCTCTCGGTTTAGTTTCTCGATCTCCGATTCGTTGTGGTACAATTTAAAGAGCTGTAACTGTACATGAGCGCGCACCACCTCGTCCTTCAGCCGCTGGTAACGCTCGGCCTGCACACAGCACATGGAGAACACAGCTCAGATTATAAACATCTCTGCCTTTAGCTTTTCTAACACTCAAACCTATTTCTACACGGAGAAAAAAAAAAGAAGATTTACTAGCATGACTACATTAGGAGCTCACCTCTTCTTTCTCCTGCTTGGCTTCTTTTCGTTCAGCAGCGATGTTTTTCTTCCGATGGTAGTTGAACTGCGTGTCCTCCTCTGCCTTCACCATTTCTTTCTTGAGTCTGTCGTACTCTTGAGCAAGCTCTCCAGAGCGAGAAATCTCTTCAAACAGAGCAGTTCTCTCTTTGGGGTTCTTCATTGCAATCGACTCGACCGCACCCTTTGGGGAAAAACACCATAGACATTTACACTTAGCTACTTTCTGTATGTTCTAGTTTATGACCTAATCTGACCTGTAACTATAGTTATAAAAAAATCCTACCATCGGAGTTTAAACTTGAAGCACAAGCTTCATGTTTTTGTACGTTTTTGCTTGCTAAACCTAAAGAGACCCTGAAGTGAGTGCAAAGAAGAAGAAAAAAACTGAACGCTAAGGATTTTTTCTACTGAGCCAGTGGTTTAGATTTTTAGTTGCCCTGCCAAAATTTGGCAAAACAATTTTTTGTTGTTTTTTAACCCATGTAACATTGTATGTAACCAAAACTTAAGATACCAGTGACAGGGTTGCTTGCTGCAGTCTTTAGTTAGGGTGTAATGTTGCTGTTTGAGCAAAGACAACATCTGCAAGTTTCAACACTCAAAGTTCAAAGCAAAGGGAGATATTTTCTTCGAAAGAAATAGCTTTTTAAGGACTTCAACGAATTATTAAGGGGCAATATTTGCCACCTTAAATTGATTTTCAGCTATATATGAGCATTTTTCTAAACTTATTAGACATACTCCACCTTTACAAAGTGACAAATATAAAGAAGCTCTAATAACCTGAAAGACGAGGAAGTTTCTGGCCTTGATGAGGATTCCCAGTTTCTCCAGTTCTTCACTGTAGTCAGCCAGACCCACCACTTTACTATTGATGCGGTACTCTGATGAGGAACCTACACAAGACATGAACCGTTTAGATATGAATGCAGTTAAAATGAAAAGTCATAAAAGTATTCCACAAAAAAAAAAGTCTACTGTGTTTTCAAATTACCTACTTAAAGTACAACAAAGCTGCAACAATGTTTTGCAGAAACACACATAAGTGTTTGATATCTAAATGTCTGACCTTTAATTTTATTTTGACCTTATTGGAATCGATAAGCAGAACTGCGAAAAATAAAACGATACTCAAACCTATAGTGCCGCCTTCTACAATTTGGTATTGAAAAAGCACAACATAAGGCTTGAAGAGTGTGTGAAGTACCTATGATGATCCTGGAGAATGTAAGGTCCTGTCCACTGTCCTGCTGGTACACCATGCTTACAAATGCTCGGTTAGCTGCAGGTTTACCTACTGGAGCTCCATGAATCAAATCCTTCAAGGTTTTCACACGCAAGTTACTGGTCTTCTCAGCCAGAACAAAGCTGATAGCATCCATGAGATTGGATTTGCCTGATAATAAAAAGATTTCATTAGATAAACATTAAAAAAAATGTGATTATGCTAAAACTAGATTTGATTCAGAATCACAAGCTCTTCATTCGATTCAGATCTTGATTTGATATTTATGAATTTGGATATATCAGGTACAGTTAGGGCTGGGTATCGTTCAAAGATTTTCGATATCGATACATTGATTCCGATACTGGTTCCTGAATGACATTTTTTTCAATAATGACACTTGTTTTAACAAGATTACGTCACCTCAAAAAAAAAAAACGATGGTTTTATTTCTTCAGTTTGTTGACTTTTAAAGACTCAAAGACTCATATATAGGGTACTGGGGGGCGGAATAGTGTTGTCACGATACCAAAATTATGATTTTGATATGACACCAGACTAAAATACCTCGATACCGATACTAAATCGATACCACGGCCAAAAAACACCCCCAGTAAAATAATTGAATAATATGACAACAGAACTTAATATTCATTGTCTTATATTTTTTTCTAACTAAAAACTCATATTTTGGGCAGTTTTTATCACGCTGATTTCATTTCAAGTGTTCGTTTTGGTTTTTCAAGTTTAGTTTTGGTTAGTTATTTGATGCTATAAAAACAGGGGGTGGTCACTATTGACAGCTTCTCTGAGTGAAGTCATCAATGAGGCAGTACCTGACTTTTTTCTGGATTTTCGGGAGAAGCTTTAGCTTTATTTTCTATATTTCCATAACTCTTTATTTCACACCAACATAATGAATTGTTCTGCATCTGCGAGTGTGTGGGTGGGCTTTTGATATCGCGGCTCTACTTCCTGCTCTCTACAGTGCAGACTCCGGTCCCGAGTCTTTTCTTCAGCGGAAGATAATTAAGTATATATTGTTATTGTTATATATATATATTGGGGTTACACACTACAGCCTCACATGCGAACCGCTTCCCTGGGCGAAACCGCCGTAAACTGATGTTTTTTCCACCACAGCCAATCATGCTGCATGCTGTTGACAAGATTAACCCCTTAGGTGTCGGAATTTGGTATCGAACAACAGGACCTTTTACGATACTCGATAGTAACGAGGAAATTCAGTCGGTACCTAAAAAGTATCGAAATCGATACCCAGCCCTAGGTACAGTACACACACATTTTTCTTAACCCTCTGGTCCTCTTCGGTCAAAAATGGCAGAATTTTTTTTAACAAAATTGTCTTCATCGGAATAGGATGTCACTTTGGATATGTTTGGGTCGGAAAAAAAAAAAGTCACACTTGGCTCTTTTGCAGTCAAAAATGACCGACATAGAAATTAATGGGAAATACGCAAAAATACAAAATCTCAGAGAATCTTTTGGTGATAAAAACCACAAATCAGTCATGATGCAGAAAAAAAAAGTGCACAGCAATGAAGTCAGTTTTTCTTTATTTACTCCCAGCAGATGGCACTAATCTAGCTTCAAAAAATTGGATTTTAAATGCCTTGTCTATTTTAACATGGAATATTGCTTTAATTGAAAAAATATATTAAAATAAATAAATAAATAAGTATTGCATAGTATCATAAAATACACTAAAAATTCTAAATAACAATAATAAAAATATATTATGTAGGTTTGCCTGTGGGGGGGGGGCAATATAATATATTTTTTATTGTTATTTAGAATTTTGAGGGTATTTTATGATACTATGCCATATTTATTTATTTTAATATATTTTTTCGACCCAAAAAAAGAAGACCAGAGGGTTAAGAAAAAAAAAAAACTCAATCAAAGCTGTAAACTATACAGGGAACCCTGTCAGTATATCATTCACTACCAAAAACAAGTCTCACCTTAATATAAGTGGTACCTTGTAAAAAAAAAATGCATCTGTGCATAAGTCAAGTATTCATTCCCCCTTCTTTGGGGGGAAAAAGCTTTGGCACATATTTTAATTTTTTGCTGTTGCACTGATTACGTGCATTATGAAAATGTTAAAAATTACACTTGAAAACAATGTTCGGGAACGTTTATTATATGTGAATTTGTGTGGATAGTTTTTAATTATACTGACTCATTATAACTTTCAGATATCAGGTGTCCTTTATGCTCTTAAATGGCACCTGATTGATGCATTTAACTTTAAAATGTACAACATTTTCTCAAGAATGGGAATTTAACCAGACCAGGGGCCTGTACCATGAAGCCGGTTTAGCTGCTAGCCAGATATGTTTAAGCTTAGTTTGTGCCAATCCTGGGTTTTAGGTACCATTAAAGTGGTTTGGCTCCAGGGCAGGTTATGTTCTGGATAAGACATCTCAAACTGAAACTGGACCAATCAGCTGTGAGCAAAGTGACACGCCTCTGATGCAATAAAGCCACTCCCCCTGTTTCTACTCCAGATTAAACGTCACTATAGCAAATGGTTTTTAAAGGCTAAAGCGTCTGGCTTTTAACAATGCTTATTTATAATAATAATACTTTTGAATGATTTAGATATAATTAGGGGTGCACCGATCCGACTTTTTCAGTCCCGATACCGATACCGATGCCTGGGCTTTGTGTATCTGTCGATACCCGATACCGATCCGATACTATTGTTGAATTAATAATAAACTGTATATCTTCCACCTTATACCTTCCTTGAAGAGACTAAAGGCACCAGACTTTACTAACTAAACATAACTAAGACAAAATAACAGATGAATGTAAAGTGTTGAATTCTTATTAATTTAAAAAACAATTGTGCTTTCAAATCTAAAATAGAATGTAATCAAACTTCTTTAAATAAATAAAATGTAGCAGTGGAAACAAAAAACAGTCAAACATACAATAGTAATCTGACAGTTACCAAACATTTTTTACACTACAGATAATTGTTTTGGTATATAATCATATCAATATTAAAAAGTAGCATTACAAATGAACAAATAGTCTTAATTTTCTGCCATATGCAATTTAATAAAAATGATCAGCTAGCTAATAACAACTTTGTTCTGGTTTCACCTCACTCCAGATTAAATGATTGTAGGCTAGGCCTATTTATTTTACTACACATTGTCAACAGAAATAAGCTGAAATACTGTCGATAATTAAAAATAATTCTTACTACCCACTCTTGCTTAATTGGGTAAGCACTTGTGTTCTCATTTCAGATGCGTTCTGAGTAAATTAATAAACTGATTCATGAGTTCAGTGTTGGACAGATCAGTTGTTCTGGCCAGTCGTTAAAATGATTCGGTTCAAATGAGTCATCAGGTCACGAATCGGACATTAGCACACGCGTTGTGTGCGAATCCCGTCTGTTAGAACATCGCGAAAGATGTCAACACAAAGAAAACACTTCATAACTGAATAAAATTTGTCTCCCGTTTATTGAAAGTATGCTTTATGTCAGCTGGTAAGAGAAGAGGCAATGTTTTTTGAGCGCAATTCACAACCAGCGATATTTCAAGGACAAATTTGTCCGAATGTGTCACGTGCAACATGGTTTCGGTCTTCCGACCTTTTGATTTGGATTAATATGTGAAATATGAGAGAGCTAACGCTGATTATTTTGAAGACCCAGAGAGTGTGCGCGGGGGAGGAATTCTCAGATCGGTCTCTCTGTCACTCAGTCACGAGCGCAGAATCTGTTCTACATCGCTCGTAAATCACAATAACTCATCAAATTAGGCTTTGGCGGCCGTCAAAAAATGTTCAATGCAGGAAAAACCCTGACTTTGCAGTAATACCACCTCCCCTCGAAACATTTAAGTTACTTTGCAGACATTGCGAACTAGTTCGCGTGGCAAGCGTGAAATATCTCCACACAGCCGAGTCTCTTCTAGCATGCGACACACGTGAAGCTGACGAATGACGTCGGTTCTGCTGCGACGGAAAAAAACACCTGGATCGGCTTGTGGATCTGTTCATTTTTCCGATCCCCGATCCAGCTATTTTGTCAGTATCGCGGCCGATATCCGATCCTAATATCGGATCGGTGCACCCCTAGATATAATTTATGTAATTATACCCTTATATATTTTAGTTAATCAATCATTAATAGGCACTTAGTTAAAATTAATATTAATAGCCTATATAAAGGTCATACAAATAAGCTTTAAAATCAATAAATAAAGCTATAAAAATGACTACATGTGATCTTAAATGTTCAATTCTCTCTATATATCAACTAAACTAACTTCATAACTTTTACTTGCATTGACGTTTAAGATATTTCTTCAAGTTATCCTCTTTCATAGACAGCTCTTTTCTTCCGGTCTATTTGTTTAAATTCTTAATATTTTTCAATCATGTAATATTCTGCAGAAGAGAGAAATTAATCTCAGTTGATCCACAGCGTGTGATTGGCTGTTCACTGCTGATGTCACAGCTCCTAAACTCCGGATCAAAGCCTGAGTTAACAGAGAAAGCTGATGATCAGCATCATGGGACCAACAAAGCCTGAATAGATTGGTTTGGTTTTGTCAACTCAAAACTAATCCTGTAACCCTGAGTTTGTTAAACTACCATCATGGAACAGGCCCCAGGTCCACCTACCAGTCTCACAAAATCCTGCAGGAAACACTGATAATAATAATAATAAATTATAATTTTGACTGAAAATCAGTATATGTGGCCTATGATAAATCAGGTGGTGAGATTTTTTTAAACTGATCACTTTATTGGTACTGAAAGAGGTCCGAGTTACTTCATGTAAAGAGTCCAGCCTAGTGTAAACACGCATTTACACAACATTTACAACGAGTTAAACCGTTCAAATCTGTGAAAACACGTTCTTCATATGCAGCTTTTATCACCCTTTACAGTGCAAAGATGGGTTTCATTGATACCGATTTTATTTGATTGGTAAATAGTGTCTTACTACTTTAATGAACTATTGATTGAATTGTGAAGGATTTGACATAAAAAGATGATGGGTAACGTTAACTTACATCTAATTCACGCAGTTTGCCTGACGGTTAATTAAATGTAACTGTTCAGTGTTTGTTAAAATTGTTATTATTATTATTATTATGAGCGAACATCTTACCTGATCCATTCGGCCCAATAATCGCTGTGAACTTGTGGAAAGGCCCGATTATCTGTCTGCCTTTGTAAGACTTAAAGTTTTCAATCTCTATTAACTTTAGGTAGCCCATGGCGAATAACTTGTTCCGAAGAGTTTAATAAAAAAAATTAAAATGTGAAGCTGTTCTGAGCGCCGAATGCTAGCACGGAAAAGGGAGGCGGGCTAGCATCAACGCGGAGAACGACAAATACATTCAAAGACAGACTAATATATCTCTAAAATAACATGCACTTCAAAGCAGAACAACACTAAAATTAAACTACAATATAATTGTGATATTCGTAATAACACAACTAAAAAAAGCGGCCGTTAAATCCCGCTGCAGCGCGCGCGATCGCAATGGCTGTTCCATAAACACAACACATATCGCGAGATGACAAAACTCTCTCAAACATGAAGGATATCGCGAGAAGTTAGTGTGCGTCGGACGCCCCGCCCACCCATAGATATGTTGTAGGTCGTGATGTCCTGTGAGGAAGTCTTTAAATCTTCATATTGCTGGAACTTAATGATATATTTATTTTCCCAAATTCAGCTTTAATGTACGGTGAAAATACATTACTTTTTTATTTCAAGCTCTTACATTTCCCCCCTGTAAGATGGTTAAAATGTTAAATGTAAATAGCTTAATTAAATAAAAAAAGCACTTCTCCAAGGTTTTTTCTAAATCGTGGTGTTTGAGAGGGATGTCCAGTGTCTCCTTATTTGCTCTTAATTGCAGTGCAATTTCTTAATTTACATTTTAAAAGGACTATGCTAATCTAAAAGGAATCATGTTGGAAATGCAGAATTAATCATTAGCCAATTAACTGATGACACTGCTCTCAAATCTCCTTCAATATCCTTCAATCATTTTCTAAAGCTTCTGGTCTAAATCTTAATATTGATCAATGTGAATTATTAAAAGTTGTAGTGTTTCTTCAATCTGTGCAACAAATTTTAATCCGATTTTTGCTAAAAATAAATAAATAAATAAAAAATAATTGTTGGCTTCTAAGGGGGATCTATCTATTAAAGGAAGAGTTTTGCTCATTCACGTCTCTCTTATCTCTTTATGTAGATAAGCCCACATGTAAATTGATTAATAGAGCTCTAACAGATTTTGTCTGGAAAACAAAAGCCATTAGGTATATGAAGAAATACGATATTCGAAATTCTTACAACAAAGGTGGTTTCAATTTTATTGATTTTAGTTCTTCAAATTATACTTTCAAAATAAGCTTTTTCATATATTGGAGGAAAGATTTCTATTGATGTGCAATTACAACATATCAAAAATTCCTATCAAACGTTCAAATTTCCACCAAAAGGTACTTTTGGCTTGGCCTTTAATATACAAACATAATCATAATCATAAAAATTAAAAGATAGCTATAAAGTTAGATCCCTTTATCTTGAAGATATTTCTGTATCTCCTGCAAACTGGAATAATTTATTAAAAATTTTAATTGGAAAAAGATTTGGTCCTTACAACAAAAATATTTTCTCACTAATAAATTAAAAGAAGTGTCAACTCCGGTTGTTTTTAACAGTGCTATATAAATAAAAGAACAAAAAGACCAAGCTGCTTTCATGTGCTCTCTGAGTTTCTTAGGTAAAAATTGCACATGAACGCCCTCCCATTTTGAGCTCGTAATCACGACTTCAGAAGTGGGAAATATCACATTTCCGATTATACCCCCATATTGTGCATTGCAATTTCTCCCCTTCACCTTCTCTTGGTATACCTCTCAAGTCTTTGGCCCAGATCTGATGGTTCAATGGTGTGATCTGATGGTGTGAGGCTTTGAGCACACAGACATTGACAAGCACATCATTCTCTAAAATCTCATTTGATTTTGAAGTACTGATCTGTCAAATGGAATGGCTGGAATAAGCTGTTAATTATAAAGGTGCTTCCCTTTACTTTTGGCCACATTACCTCTAAACCACACCAGACTGCTGTAAGAAAACACAGTAAACGCAGTAAATAAGAGAATTGAAAAATACATTTATTTTGTTTACAAAACACAAAGAAATATTACAATTAAAATAGTCAAGTACGCATAACTTTTACATAACATAAACTATGGAAAACAACAGTGGAGTATTGAATTGTAAAGCAGGTTAGGATGTCCTCTGGCTGCTGGTTTTGGAAAGCAGGTTAGGATGTCCTCTGGCTGCTGGTATTGAATTGTAGAGCAGGTTAGGATGTCCTCTGGCTGCTGGTTTTGAATGGGAAAGCAGGTTAGGATGTCCTCTGGCTGCTGGTTTTGAATGGGAAAGCAGGTTAGGATGTCCTCTGGCTGCTGGTTTCAGTGGTACTGGCGTCTCTGAACTGCTGGGTCCAGCTCTGAGGATCCTGCTCAAACAGCTGCGAGACAACACACTAAACTCAGATTATATGCAGATACATTACTCTAATATACACGTGTTCAAATGAAAGGCATTGCACTCATGAATAAATCATCATGGCAGTTCAACATTGACATGTCAAGAATATGTCAGAGCCATTTATCAGACCCAAACTAAAATAGTTTGAAAGAAGAAAAAAAAAAACGCAAAGCAATGTATTTGTTTATTTGCTAACAGGCAATGATCATGGATTCAAACACATAGGGGTGAAAAAGACTAAAAAGTCGTGGGTCATGGTTTATTAAGTTTAATTTATAAGGCAGAATGGTGATATTAGGGTTAAGTCACTGTAAAATCCAACAGTTGTTCTTACTAAGACTTTTTTAGTAAACTTTACTTAATGTCCAATAATTTGTTGAACTTAAAACAATTAAGTAATCTGAACTATTTGCATGCTATGCCTTCATTACTTAGAAAACTCAAGTAAACCTTACTTGACTGGTTTGAGCACCATTTGGCCAAAGCAAAAAAACAAGCAGGCGGGCGAAGTGTTTTTGAGGTGGTGCAATTTTGTATAGACTTATCACTCATTTCCTCCACTTCTGGTCACCATGATGGAGATCAGTGTTCCCTTTGGTTGGACACTTGGAACTTCATTCATATTATAGTAATTAACTTCCTAATAATGCAGCAATGCAACAAGAAATCATAGTTCTATGATTTCAAAAGAAGGGAAGTAATATATATATATTAATAATATTTGTCAATTAATGATGTATAACATAACTATACTTAATGTCAAATAATGATCTTGTAACATTATTTTTGCTAATATTTATGGCATAACCTTTTAATTGAGTTGATATAATCCCTCTATGTTTGTCACAATATCATTTGACCATGCTTGAGTGTGTCACACACACACTTCAACATTCAGCAGCAAAACACAACAATGGTAACAAGGATTTTTTTATTTTTTTTATTTTTATTATTAATACGACCTTTACTAATTTTACTTGCTGTCATTATTCGGGTTATACTGACAAAAGAAAAATAGTAAAATAAAGCTAAAAATAGTACAACGAAGCAATTAATTTATTCATGCCACAATGCACTCTGGGAGTACACTTCCTCAGATCCCAGATAGAATTAAGTTGACAAAACTTAAACGGTTTAAGTAAGAACAGTGTAATGCAATTAAGTAATGCTTACTTAATTGTTTTTAGTACCTGTAGACTATTGATAAGTAATAAATAAGTGTTGAATGGAGTTCAGTTGTTGCTTTTTGTCTTCACTTATTTTTTTAAGTTCAGCTTACTTGAGAATTTTAAGGCAATCGGTTTCCTAATATTTTCCTAGTAATGTGAGCACTAATAACAAGTTAACATAACTAATAATTTTGAGTTAAGTATACTTCATTAACAAGTTTTCTGTACAAATTTTGTTAAGTTTTGCCGACAAAAAAATAATACTCTGCTTTACTTGAAAATTAAGGCAATCGGTTTCCTCACTTTTTCTAAGTAAAGTCAACTTATTATGTTTTGCAGTGCACATGTATTTAAATGACAATATAATATATTGCTTTAGGGTTAGTAATGATAAATACAGTAAGAATTTGTACTTTGAAAAGCTGTAGTTATATTTAGGATTAAAGGTAAAAGTAATCCATGGGGAAAAAAATCTATATAGATGATTTTTTTTTCTCTATCTATATAGATGATTTAAATCTATATAATTATTTTAGTTTTGTTTTGCTTGTTTTGATCAAAGGTGCACAGAGAGCGCTGTAGATGCACAGCTTGAGAGATGAAAAAGAGAGAGATTGCACACTTACATAAGGCAAGCAAGAAGGTTATAATGGTCACTGTTAAATGGGACTATACAGTGTACCTTATTTTGATAATTAGACAAATTAAATGTGTTAAATCTGATTCTGTTGCATAGAACTGAATGAAGAATATTATATTGATAATTATTTTTAATATAGGCCTATTTTCTGTCAAATTATTGTGCTAATTTAAATAAAATTGTATTGGCTTGTATTTGTTTAATTCAGATTCAGTAAAATTATTGAATTAAATTAATAATAATACAATTATAAAAAAAGAAAAACCGTTTCGGTTTTCGGCCAAGTGAATCCAGAATTTTTATTTCGGTGCATCCTTACCGTTTGGGTTAATGGAAATGACTGTAAAATTACTGGATGTACAGGTAATAAGCTGCCAGTACGTCTTCCGTTATTTTACAGATTTATTTTTTTAAGTGTAAAAAAAGGGTTGAAGCTAAACTGTGCAGGGCTCCAGGAACTGGTGAATTGCACCGCTGATGTAAGAGATATATTACATTACATGGCTAGGTTACACGATTAATATTACATTACACGATTTGAATGCATGACGTGGAGCCAAATTTCTTTCTTCAAAAATGAATGCCCCTCTCAAAAATGATCAACAATAATATTGTGGTCAAATTATAGTGATAAATGCCCCTTTTTTTTACATTTGATCCCGTGCCTATGAGAAACTCTCTGCATGGTGGATGTAACAAGTCAAAATGATCAAACCTCTCCAACAAACTCCAGTATCTTGAGTTTGGACACCTCCTTCTCCGCCCGCAGACCCCATCGGAACTCATATTCCACCGGCTCTGTGTGAGGGATCTTCACATACTCCAAATATCTAAAACAGACACATGAAATGGAAATGAAAACGTTTTGCTAACAGTGCCTTAAAGGGATAGTTCACCCAAAAATGAAATTTCTGTCGTTAATTACTAAAATTGTCCCTCATTTTGTTCCAAACCCATAAGACCTTCGTTCATCTTTAGACCATACAGGAAGATATTTTTGATGAAATCCGAGAGCTCTCTGACCCCTCCATAGACAGCAATTTAATTAACACTTTCAAGATCCAAGTCATTGTTTTTGTTTGTTTTTGCGCACTAAAGTATTCTCGCGGCTTCATAACATTAAGGTTGAACCACTGGAGTCACATGGACTATTTTAACAACCATCCTTTCTGGATCTTGAAAGTGTTCATTAAACAGCTGTCTATGGAGGGGTCAGAGAGCTCTTGGATTTCATCAAAATATCTTCATTTGTGCTCTGAAGATGAACGAAGGTCTTACGGGTTTGGACATGAGGGAATTTACATTTTTGGGTGAACTAACCCTTTAATGTTAAAAGAATCTTCAGCCATTACGTTGTCAGCAAAGGTCTTTAACCATTACCCTCGAGGCGCTATCTAAAGTCGCTCATTTCATTAACAGTCCCAGTGGTATAGAGATCTTTCCAAACAGTTGCTCAATGCTACTATAGTTATAGCTTGAAGTCAAAGAAACTTGTCAGGAGTCCTCTGATGAAGATCATGAATCTTTCTCTGTCTTCATTCTGCTTGACCCCTTCATTTTGTATGGTGTGATATAAACCACCTGTTCATGGTCTGAGGAACAGCAGCTCTGAACACACCGACTCAAACCCACAGCCTCTGATTCAGTACCTGAGCTCATTAATGAGTCTTCATAGTGAGGGCTTGGGTTACACCGCACCATTTAAAGAAAGCCAATCATTTTGTTGCGCACATTCACTTACTTCTGCCGTACAAACTCATCTGTGACCACCTTCTTTACATCACCAAACGCTTCATGCTTCTCCCTGAGGAGACACAAGCATCACAAGTGACTCATTAAAAAAAACTACATTCAATTATTTCGTTAATTATTATTTTATAGGGGTGTAACGATTCGTTTTAACAACGATTCGATTCGTATCCCGATTTGAGGTTGTCGATACGATTCAAGGACGATATTGGTTCATTTAGAACGAAACGATCCGAAACGATTCAGTGACTTGAAATCGATTCAGTAACTTTTTAGCCAAAAATTGTGTGACTGAAATAAATATCTGGATACTGGTCAGTGCAGGTGAAGTTTCCTAGATTCCTGTTGTTTCTTGTAAGGGAATCAGGTATCAATTAATTATGGATATAAACAAACAAGTAAACAACAATTAATGGCAAATGCATTCAAATTTTATTCGAATAAAGTGCAACAGTTTAAGTTGAATTAACAGGAAGTTAACCTTTTCTGCTCTCATTTTCAATATTCAATACATTTTCAATAAAAGCACAGTAAGTGCAACCAACATTTCAACAGTAGGTTAACCTGCTACTTCTGCTTTTGTTTTCCAACATAAAAATATTACAATATTAATATCAAAAATAAAGTGCAACTAACTTCTCTTCAGGTTTAATTAATAGTAGGTTTACCTGCTACTTTTGCTGTTGTGTTTCAACATTAAAATAATATAAATACAATATTAATATCGAAAAATAAAGTGCAACCAACATTTCTTCAGGTTGAATAAACTGGCTGAACCTGCTACTACTCTCAGTTTAATAAACAAACAATGTTTAACAAAAGAGAAAATATAACCAACTACTCTTCAATGACTCTACAGATTTATTTTTCAAAAATATCACCATGATCTGACCGCAGAACTCTTCTCTGTGCGTTCACTATGTCGTAATTTCCTATTATCGATACAATCGATTGAAACGACCTTTTAAAACGATGTTAGATCGATATATGCCGTCCGGAAGGCCAAGTTGCCGAGCACAGATCGATGTAGTTAGATCGTAGGAATATAAATCGATACATCGATGTAGTAGATGAATCGTTACACCCCTATTATTTTAGGATCTTGTCCACAAACCCTGGATCCACCCGGAGCTTCTTGAGTGTATTCCACACCAGATCTACAGCATTCATGGGAAACACATTAGCAAACATCAGAAACGGGTCAGTAATGGTGTCATGTGACTGTGTGAAAGCACTCACTCTCTTTGACGACACCACCCTTCATGAAGACGACACTGAGAATGACAAACAGCAGGCCCTTCTTTGGGTTTTTAGGACGCCTGTGTGGACAGAAGAAACAGTGAATCTCACAAAAACTATTTCAGTCCATCTGTCTGTCTATTATATCCAATACTGCAAGAAGACATTTTCATGGAAACAGAAAGTTCAATAGATTTACATTTACATTTATGCATTTGGCAGACGCTTTTATCCAAAGCGACTTACATTGCATTCAAGCTACACATTTTACATTTTGTCAGTTCTTGCTTTCCCTGGGAATCGAACCCATGACCTTGGCGTTGCTAGCACCACGCTCTACTGTTTGAGCTACAGGAAAGCCTGACCCTACAGGAAAGCAATAGATACAATCTGTTCAGAATCGTCCCATCCGCAAAATGAATATGTCCCGCTCACACGATATGAGTGAAACAGGCCTGAGCGATAGATGAACACCCTTTTAAAGGTACAGTACACTGTTGTTAAACTTAATATTCCGCAATGGTATTGATTTGACTGCACTGACACTATTGGATGAGAACTGAACTGAGCTGATGGGACACTATTTTCTGCAGAGATGCTTGATAGCGGAGTTAAACTCATTTCATATTTGAAAACTTTACACAGTTATTGAAATGAATCAACACTGAACTGATTTCAATTGAATAATGACTGCTGTCTTTTTAGAGCTGCTTCACAGCAGAGCTGAATTCTGTTTGCACAATTGATCATTATTTTACCGTTATCACTGTAAAGCTGCTTTGAAAAAGTCTGTATTGTAGAAAGCGCTATAGCAAAAAAGGTAACTTGACTTAAAGGGTTAGTTAGAAAAAAGGGTTAGTTCACCCAAAAATGTAAATTCTGTCATTAATTCCTCACCCTCATGTGGTTGGACACCCGTCAGACCTCCGTTCATCTTCAGACACAAATGAAGATATTTTAGTGTAAATCTGATGCTCTGAAAGGCCTCCATTGGCTCAATGCACTTTACACTCTCAAGACCCTTAAAAGACACTAAAGACGTCGTTACAAAGTCCATCTCACTACAGTGACTCTACAATAACTTTATGAATCGGCGACAATAGTTTTTGTGCGCAAAAAAACCCTAAATAACGACTTACATAGTGATGACGATTTCAAAACACGGCCTCATGAAGCTTCGAAGCGTTATGAATCAGTGAGTCGATTCAGCAGTTTGAATCGCCAAATTTCAGCAGTTTGACACGCGATCCGAATCATGAATCGACTCACTGATTCATAACGCTTCGAAGCTTCATGAGGCCGTGTTTTGAAATCGTCATCACTATGCAAGTCATTATTTAGGGTTTTTTTTGCGCACCAAAACTATTGTCGCCGATTCATAAAGTTATTGTAGAACCACTGTAGTGAGATGGACTTTGTAACGGCGTCTTTAGTGTCTTTTAAGGGTCTTGAGAGTGAACCGTGCATTGAGCCAATGGAGGCCTTTCAGAGCATCAGATTTACACTAAAATATCTTCATTTGTGTCTGAAGATGAACGGAGGTCTGACGGGTGTCCAACCACATGAGGGAGAGGAATTAAAGGTCCCATGGCATGGCATTTTTCTATTATTTTATAATGTTTCCTGAGCTGTACTTATATTGTTAGTATGACTTTTACATCATAAAATGTCATAATTTAGAAATAAAAGGCATTTTTTCTATACTGCTGTTTGCCCTGTGGCTGAATGCCCTGCTTCAAGAGGCGTGTCTGCTGTGAGACTTCAGTAAAAACACCCACTGTTGTGATTGGCTGACATCTTTGCATTTTATATGAGCGGAGGGGGCGTGGTTTATCGAGGCACGAGCAGGCACGAGTCTGCCAGGGAGACGGATGGACCTGAGTTCACTTCACATCAGTTCTCAGCATGTCTGAACTGTTTTAGTTACAGCATATACTTTAGGTTATTAGTCTATTTCTAGTCGGAGGGACTGTCACTCATGTCAGAAAGTTAGTAACTTTAGTAAATTATGGATCAGCGCTGACTGGAGACGCGAACCGTTTAGAACGATTCAGTCCGATTTGGTGAACTGATTCGGTTCACTAAAAAGAACTGGTTCAAAAGAAAGATCGTTCGCGAACCGGACATCACTAATGTATCAGAGACTGAGCTCAGCGATTGCTAACAAAGTTATTTATAGTAACTACTGAGTTATGAGAGCGCTGTCAGTCAGCGCGAGTTTATTGTGTTTGTATCTGAGAGTTCTGAATAAACACGAGTCCCAGTCACACCGAGTCCGTCTCTTCATCATTATTCTACCAACTTTGTAACACATGCAAAGTACCATTACAGCTGTCGAGATGAACGAGTTAAAAGTAAGTGTTGATAATAGCATTATTTTTAAAATAAAATAAAAGCGTCAGTGACGCGCGTTGAGTACACAGCGCAAACAAAGACACAACAGCAGTAATCGGATGTAATCCAGTTTATTGTGGGGCTAGGCTGGCTAGCCCGGATATGCTCAAGCTTACCCCCCTTCTGCTTAATCTCACGCCGCGTTTGGTGCCTCCGCTGTGGGCCAGATGCTGTACTGGGGGTCGGGGATGTTGAAGGCCGAGCTTCGGCGTGTGTGAGGTTTATCTCTGCTGATGTTGAGCAGAAACTCATGACTGTATGCACATTTTAGAACCGATAGACGCGACGAGGACGTACAAAAACACTGACTCACAAGATATAAAACACGAAAACACCGTTCTGTCGAGAGAGAGAGAAGCCGCATTGTGTGCACGAATAATAAATAATTAGCTACACATCAGAAATCACTGATCACAGATCAGAAGGAACTGAAAAAAGACTTCTGTTTTCATTTGTACATCCAAACACTGAGAAACTGCCAGCGTTCACTCGTTCACAAGCAATGATGCAATGATCTCTCGACGAGCGTTTGCATGGGCGATTCTCTGGGCGGAGGAAAGGGAGGAAACCGTGCCTGCTTGGACGTCAAACCAGGAGACTTCAGGATTGGCTCGTCTGGCCTGTCATTTTCTCAAAGGCAGAGAAAGACAGCCACAACTCGGTTTTACACCGAGCAACATTTCTATCCACTTGGGGACAATATTCAGGCTAGGGGAACTCATATTAATGTTGAAAAACCTCATAAAATGAAAATTTCATGCCATGGGACCTTTAATGACAGAATTTTCATTTTTGGGTGAACTAACCCTTTAAACCCAGACTAGACAAAAGTCATTTGTAAGTAGAATTTAATTATTACAGAAGCACATCAAGTCTTTACTAATTTTGAAAAACAAACATATGGCAATAATAAGGGACTGCTGCAGCAGCTTGAAGTTCAACTAAAAACAGAAACCGCCAATTTGTGAAAACGGTACCGTCATGTGTACAACCTCAGTTCAGTTCAGTCTGTAAGCATGAAGTGTTTCTTTACAAAGTGACATTGCCTGGCATGTTTTTAGTCGTTTTCACGGATCCGTGTGAACGGGAATTGTTTTGACGACTTTGCCATCTGTACGCAAAAAAAAAAGGGAAAAAACTTTTTCGTTTTTAGTACATCGTTGTCATGTAAACGTACTCTTGGATTGAAAATGTTATGTTGCTCAAATTCTGTCATATTATTGACAAATTGGCAGCAGTCCATAAAATCTTCATATTATTGACGCCTTTGAAAGCACTGTTTATTGTTTTATTTTGACAGCACTAATACATACTTGTACATGGAAGTGTGTTATAGTAGTGTTTATTCAAAGTGTGTGTGTGTGTGTGTGTGTGTGTGTGTGTGTGTGTGTGTGTGTGTGTGTGTGTGTGTGTGTGTGTGTGTGTGTGTGTGTGTGTGTGTGTGTGTGTGTGTGTGTGTGTGTGTGTGTGTGTGTGTGTGTGTGTGTGTGTTACTTACATGCTCACAGGCTCTCCATGAATGGGCTCCAGCTTATTGATCAGGATATAAATGTGATTTTTGGGATCAGTCTCCACCAGCTTTAATCCAAACACCTGCATCAAACACATGAGTTCACCTCGGCTCAAATCACACCTATAAAGGCCATTTAGTCAGGTTTCCTCCAGCTGTTGTACCTGCTCAAATGTACGGCAAACTCTGTTGATGATATCTGTATAGAGGTGCTTGTAATCCTTTATCACATGTTTGCCAATGTCTGCAGAAATCAGTCAAAAGACAGGAAACACAAATAAAAATGTATTCAATATAAATACAATCTTTCCATTATGAATAATTATTTCTCTATAAAGCAGTACTATACTGCTCAAAAAAATGAAGGGAACACTTAATCATCACAGTATAACACCAAGTCAATTAAACTTCAGGGACATCAATCTGTCCTATTAGGAAGCATAAGTGATTGTGAATCAGTTTTACCTGCTTTGGTGCAAATAAAAGTGACAACAAGTGCACTGGAGAGGCAGCAGCAAGACAACCCCCAAAAGGGAATGATTTTGCAGGTGGTGGCCATCAGAAATGGTTCATAAATTGTTCGCTCCTTATTCTTCCTGACTGATTTGTCTTTAGTTTTGTGTTTTGTTAGGGGCGGTTCAAGGATTTTAATTTTAGGGGGGGGGGGGGGGGGGCTTAGCCCCCAGTGAGGGTATTTTAGGGTCCAAATTGCGATATTAACTAGTAGCTTACTAACATGCATATCCATAGGATGGCTGTTTATTAATACTAATAAAGCAATACTTATAAAGCTCCCCGAGAAAATGTTTATTTCTCTGATCTACATATGTGCATTTTAAGACGGTCTGAAGGCCAAAACATTGGATAACAATAGCTTGAAAACCATGTCACTGGGCAGTAGATTATTTGTCTCTCTTATGTCCACATCTTCACAATATAAACACATTCATTATGAATCTTATGCCCAATACAGGCTGAAATAGCGGGGGGAAATAGCTGTATTGTATTAATTTACAATACAGATTCATTATTAATCTTATGCCTAATCTGAAGAAAACGGCTTTGCTAATATTTCTTGTTTGTTAATTACATTATGAATCACATTGACCCATTTTCAATTCAAAATGGCGAAATTAGACAAAAGTTTATCCGTTTGTCTTGGTTTAACATTTCTGACTTAAAGAAGCAGCTGTCTTACATTTCTCTCACTTGACGTCGAGTTGCAGCTAAAATTCGCGTTTAGCCTCAGCAGCTTCTGTGAACATAAAGCCCGCCTACTCTGATTTGATTGGTTTTCTCAGATGTTTTGACATTGATGAGAGACCAATGAGGCTCAGATGAACACACACACCTCTTCTTCTGACGTGCATCTGCTCGGCGCCGCTGCGGGTTGAAGAACACGCAGACTAAAAGACGGGACGAAGCCTCCCGCCAGATCCATATGTTTTAAAGGTTAATCACATATTTTTGAATGAAGCCCCCCTAAAAAGGGTCTAGAACCGCCCCTGGTCCTTGCCACTGACTGCGTCCCAATTCGCATACTATCCGTACTAAATAGTATTCGAAAAAAGAATTAGTATGTCCCAAATCTTAGTATGTTGAAAAAAGTATTCCAAAGATTCCCGGATGGTTTACTATTTCCGGTCAGAATCCGAAGTGCAGATCGATGCGCACTCTAACGGCTGATATTACCCACAACCCATTGCGAGATGGACGAGGATTCTATTAGAACTACAAACGCGGATAAAAAGTGTTAAAAAACTACAAACATGACGGTTACGCGAGTCTGACGGTTAAGTGGAGAGGATTAGATAAAGTGGTTTGAGTGAGCAATTATCAGTATTTAACCTGACGAAAAGATATTTATTCAATATTATCCACATTATATTTCTCCTTCAGCAGCATTGAGAACTTTTGTAATGATACGTTTGGCCATTAACTTTGCAAACACATGAGAGGAGTCTCTGCATTAAAGACCCACGAAAGGCAGATCAACGAGCGACTAACGTTACATTTCTCTCCGATACGGTAGGAAATTAAATTGAAAGTGGAGGATTTTAACTGTGACGATGATTGACAGGGCAGTTTAAACGTTGACGGGACGCACGTAACAGAGTCCGTTAAAGATGACGAAGTAGAGAAGCTTCTGCTACACACTCAAAAGTATGTACTTTTTCTTCACAAAAAGAGTACATACTTTTAGGACGTAGTATAAGTAGGCGAATTGGGACGCAGCCACTGTCTGTAGCATGAGGCAGTACCTGCAACCCAATCAGGCACTACCTCACAGGCACAGCCATATGTGCCGTCGCAAGGAGGTTTGGTGTTTATCCCAGCACAGTTTCAAGAGCATGGAGGATATACTGGGAGACAGGCAGAGCTGGACTGGGCTGTAGAAGGGAAGGGCAACAACCCAGCATCAGGACCAGTAATTTTGTGATTTAAGTGTTCCCTTCATTTTGTATATGTGTATGATAGGGATCTAATAAAGTGTAATTCACTGACTGTAGAAGACAAACCTGCTCTTCGAATGGGTACTTTTTTTTGGTCTTTAATCAAGATGAACTGGACCACCTCTGCCACCTTGGGATAAAAGCAGAGAAATATATTAAAATATAACCATTACTGATCAACATTTTGGCTTGCTTAGTTGGGGACACTTGATATTGAGCAAATTACTGATGTGGCTGCACTGACACTATTGGATGAGAACTGAACCAAGCTGATGATGATGCACTGTTTTCTGCAGAGCTGAAGTCATAACTGATGCATTTTACACAGTTATTGAACTGAATCAACACTGAAATGATTTCCACTGAATAATAACGGGTTACTAGTGTTTTTTGTAGAGCTGCTTTACAGCAGGAGTGAATTCGGAAAGCACTTTCCCAAAGATATGCTGTTGCAAAAGGCTCATCATGGCCTTGTTGCCAATTGACCTATCGGTAAGCCCCGCCCCTCAGACGCAGATGAGCCAATAGCAGTTGAGTATCAGTTGCACGGGGGCCGGAACTCGGACATCTGTAGGTTTCAGCGCCATAGAGAAACAGTGGAAAATTGTTAAAGGTCTACATTATCTGTCCTACTAAGGAGGACTCCTATTTTGATGGGTATTATTGTCTACGAGTTAGTGAAAGGAAGAGCTCGCACGCAGTTTATCAGAGTTGTTTTGCAGATACAAAGTTTACCAGTTATTAACTGCACCCCCGAAAAGGCATACGGTCTGTTAGCTGCATGAGTGTTTTTGCTGTGTATGTTAATGGTAATGCAACAGAGAGAGCTAACGTTAGTTTGCGAATGAGACGTGAATGCGCACTTATTCTAACACTTTGTTTGTTCAGCTCTTACAATGATTTTTTGGAGAGAAAAAGGACATAATAAACTTGATAAACCATCAGTTAAGTTTGGCCGTCATTCGGACAGGATAAACGTGTCCAAAAACATCTTGGGATGCGGTTTTCACACTGACAGCTGTCATTGTAAGATATAGCAACTCCGTTTGTTTGTCCGAGTTAGCAACAGTAACTAAGGGGGGCGGGGCTTACCGATAGGTCAATTGGGAAATGGCTTTCTGACAAGAGATCCAGAAACCTGAGGTGAGAGGTTGATCCTCCTCTGTCGAAGTTTGACCCATATGTGACCCGGAGCACAAATCCAGTCATGCGTCTCAAGCCAACAATACATTGAATGGGTCAAAATTGTCCATTTTTCATTTTCCAAGGGATATTAAGATCATGTTCCGTGAAGATATTTTGTAAGTTGCCTACCGTAAATATAAAAACATTTATTATTAGCAGTAATATGCGTTGCTAAGGATTTTCCCAATATTTTTCGCACCCTCAGATTATAGATTTTCAAGTAGTTGTCTCTTAACTTATTCATTCAGCTTTCAGATGATGTACAAATGTCAATTTCAAAATATTGACCCTTATGACTGGTTTTGTGGTCCAGGATCACGTCTGATGCTTGAAATGGAAACTGTAACCATCTCTTCCACAGGACTCAGCTTCAGGAAAGTACTTTCCAAATCTCCCCTTGAGTGATTTCTTCTCGGGGCCTTTATATTACAAAATGTTTGAGTTTAGGATGTTCAGTGTTTATTCAAACTCATGAACTCATGAACTCTGCAACTGCTAATAAACATCTTCATCTACAGGACTGAACCCCGTCAGTACAGACTCTACTTTTACAGAGCACAGATCTTAAATGACCAGACTAACTCTTTCACATGCAGAATATATGATTTAATAAATAAAGGAGTATCATAAATGCCTTCACAGGTACCTTGCGGTCTATCTGGTCCGGTGTGAAGTTCTCTCGGGCTCTCTGGACCTGTGATGATGTGATCTGGCTTAAGGTCGCATCCTCATCATCCTCATTCAGCGGTGCCTGAGAGCGCTGCAGTCCCCACACACACACACACACACACACACACACACACACACACACACACACACACACACACACACACACACACACACACACACAATCATTGACAATGCATTGTAATAACTTATTACCAAAGTAGCTCTCAAAATTAATTTGTAAAATGTACTTTTGTTTCCTCTGCCAATTTGACCTGCACTTTACTATATAAACATCAACACACCTGCTAGAAGTCTCTAGTATTCGCAGTAAGATCTTGATTAGCTGATTCAGGTGTGTTTTATTGGGGTTGGAGCTAAACTCTGTTTACAATGTTCTCTTATACTATCGTATTCATAACCTTAAAACAAGTATATTTAGTTTAACATGTTTGTAAGTGTGTATTTCTTACTCTTTGTGTTTTGTTCTGAGAAGCTGAAACCGCTTTCTTCCTCTGAGACATAATCAATCGATCGATCCCTGAGTAACACACACACACACACACACACACACACACACACACACACACACACACACACACACACACACACACACACACACACACACACACACACACACACACGAAATTAATCAAATAAATAAATCCATGTACCGTTTCTCTCTCATTTCGGATGTTACAGCCGCAATAAACGTTACGATATTAACAACAGATTCAATTAGATAAAACTATTAACATTACGTATGTTTGAGTAAATTATGTAAATAATGATAATGATAATAATACAGGATAAGGTGTTTAAAACTGTTTTCACCTGTCAGTGATGTTTAATTCTCTCTCACAGCAGTTTCCCGGTTGTTTCTTCTTCTCCTGCTGATGGGTGACAGTGAGCTAACAGCGGATCAGCGCCACAGCGCCACCTGCTGGACAACAGCCATATAGACCAGCGCCAGGGAGTTGACTGCGTCCCAATTCGCATACTATCCGTACTAAATAGTATTCGAAAAAAGAATTAGTATGTCCCAAATCTTAGTATGTTGAAAAAAGTATTCCAAAGATTCCCGGATGGTTTACTATTTCCGGTCAGAATCCGAAGTGCAGATCGATGCGCACTCTAACGGCTGATATTACCCACAACCCATTGCGAGATGGACGAGGATTCTATTAGAACTACAAACGCGGATAAAAAGTGCTAAAAAACTACAAACATGACGGTTACGCGAGTCTGACGGTTAAGTGGAGAGGATTAGATAAAGTGGTTTGAGTGAGCAATTATCAGTATTTAACCTGACGAAAAGATATTTATTCAATATTATCCACATTACATTTCTCCTTCAGCAGCATTGAGAACTTTTGTAATGATACGTTTGGCCATTAACTTTGCAAACACATGAGAGGAGTCTCTGCATTAAAGACCCACGAAAGGCAGATCAACGAGCGACTAACGTTACATTTCTCTCCGATACGGTAGGAAATTAAATTGAAAGTGGAGGATTTTAACTGTGACGATGATTGACAGGGCAGTTTAAAGGGTGACGGGACGCACGTAACAGAGTCCGTTAAAGATGACGAAGTAGAGAAGCTTCTGCTACACACTCAAAAGTATGTACTTTTTCTTCACAAAAAGAGTATACTTTTAGGACGTAGTATAAGTAGGCGAATTGGGACGCAGCCCCAGGTTCTGCATCTCATCTGCAGTCTGCATACTATCCATCCTAAATAATAGTGTGTGACGTTAGTAATATTCAATACTATTTAGGGCGGACTGTGGGTAGTATGCACATTGGGATGCAGGCTACGTCGTATGGATATGTGTTTCCGCAATGTAATAATAATAATAAAAAAAACGTAATGTACTTTATCAGTGTTTTTCTTGGGAAAACTTTTACTTCACTGCATTACAAAGCTTTGAAAGCATAATGTCGTCCTTTTTACAGCACTACATTACACGCGCACACACACACACACACACACACACACACACACACACACACACACACACACACACACACACACACACACACACACACACACACACACACACACACACACACACACACACACACACACACACACACATTTTACCTTTAATACTTAAAGCTTAAAACTTTGAATTACGAGTAAAAGTAATAAAGTACTACAGTTTTTATGTAATTAAGTGTTAAATGAAATATGAAACGTAGTGCAGTCAAAAGTACAATATTATGCTTTGGAATGGTGTGAAGTAATATTTATCCTAAGAAAAACACTGTGATAAAGTATAGACGTGTCTGTGTAAAAAAAAATGTTCTTAAGCAGAGTAAAAATACTCATTACTGTCCGGCTCTGGTTATAATGAGAGTATTTGCGAGCGTGTTGTATATTTTAATTTACACACAGCTGGGTGGAAAATAAAACTTTGTGTCGAGGCAAAAATAAACCATTGCATTTAAAATAAAGTGGAGGGAAATTGAGTGAATCACTTTATTTCGCAAATTTTACAATAATAATAATTTAATATATTTTATTCTACATGCGATTCATACCAATTGCCGGTAGAGGAGGCCATTGTAAAAGGTTGAATGATGTTCTGCAAGCTCAGGGAAACAGTGGTAAAAGTCCATTTAAAGCAGATGATCAACTCAGAGGTAGTTGTGGGTTTTGTTGAACACTCAGTAGTGTAGTTGTAATAATGGACACTGCAGAGTCCGACAGAAGGGTTTCTCCTCTGAAGAACTTTCTGGCCGGAGGGGTTGGTGGGATTTGTCTCTTATTCGCTGGACACCCGCTGGACACTATCAAGGTAAGACTTCCCCAAGATGAATACTAGTAATAAAGTAAAGTACAGTTTATAAAGTAATCTGCTTTAGCATGATTTAGTAGGGGATGTGGGGTGATACTTTTGGCATTCCTCTATTCAAGACAAACATGCATACTGCTATTCTGATACTATTATATGGAAACAGAAGATTAGAATAGATCACAATTATTGTGCAAAATTAATTCTGTTCTTTACATTTCACTGGGCTGGCAAATATTTACAATTATACACTTACGAGTGTTTAATGCATGAAGGCCTTATTTTATTTCTCTCCACAATTCCTTCAATGATTGATTGCTCTGCAGTTTCGAGTGGTTAATGTTTTGAGGACAGATGAAGTAACACACTCACACAGACGTTTCAACAATAAGACATTTTGTGACTGTAGTGATATGTTATCTAAAGACACAGAGGGAGCAAATAACAGATAACACCAGCTTCTACTGACATAGGGCTTTATCAGTATTTAGTAGACCATGCTTTATCTCAAATGAAGATAAACGTGTCTTACTTCACATTGCTGTGAGAGTTATAAGAGTATTCATGTGTCCACAGGTCCGTCTGCAAACACAGGGAAGTCTTGTCTACAGAGGGACATATGACTGCTTCCGAAAGACTGTTTTCAAAGAGGTAATAGCTTTCTCTAAGCAAATGTTTGTGGAATAGCACACATCACATGACAGATGGCAGATATTACTGAAATACACTATATTGCCAAAAGTATTGGGACACTCCTCCAAATCCTTTCATTCAGGTGTTCAATCATTTCCATGGCCACAGGTGTATACATTTTGCCAGGAGAACAACTGCATTGTGCCAAGTGTAAAGTTTGGGGGAGGGGGGATTATGGTGTGTGTGTGTGTGTTGTTCAAGGGTTGGGCTTGGCCCCTTAGCTCCAGTGAAAGGAACTCTTAATGCTTCAGCATACCAAGACATTTTGGACAATTTCATGTGAAGGCAGGCGTCCCAAAACTTTTGGCAATATAGTGTGTGTCATGGAAACTCACTTCTGTTGTTGCGTGTGCCAGCCTTAAACTCAAGTCAGCTTTATTTCTGTAATGCTTTATAAAATAGAGATTGTTGGCAGAATAAATGACGCAAACTTCAAAAAATGATGAAGACCGATTCACATTCTGCTGCAAAGCAGCTGTAGCAATAATAGTATCATTATTGGTGTATATTATATAATAGTATCATTATTGGTGTATATTATATAATAGTATCATTATTCAGTGCAGGTCATCAATTAATCATCAATTATAAAACAAGGTAAATTCAGCTACAAGCAGCTCTACAGAAGACAATAGTGTGTGTCATTATTCAGCTTGAATCAGTTTCATGTTGATTCAGTTCGGTTCAAAAACAGTGTTGATATTGCAAAGTTAGTCAATATTTCTTGATATTTAATAGCAAGTGAACACATTTTCTGGTTATTTTGTTCAATGTCTCTCAGCTGGTTTTGCTTGAGGATTAATTTTGACATTTGACATTGACCAAATTTGTTTATTGTACTAAAAAGTTCTATAAATGTGATTATTAATACATTTATGAATCCAGTCATGACAACTCTCTGGCTAAATATTTAGTGTGTAATATTTTTATATGACAAGTGAAAGATGAATTATTGGATGCACAACCTTTGACATCAACAACAAAAAAATATGAGAAGAATTTAAAAGTATTTTGCTAACCTGCAGTCCGCAATTTGATCACAGCAGACGTGAGACTCAACAGTTGAGAACCACTGATTTCATTCACTGAAAATAACACAAATCATTTTGAGAAACGCAGCCCCTAGATTAAGTGTTATCTTATGTGTTTTCCAGTAAAAGTTGGTAGTTTATGTTAATGTTAATGTTCAGTTATGTTGGACATTTAGAGGAGTTTCTGTTATTGTGTTGTGGTGATGCACTGTGATGAAGAGTAGCGCTGTCAATTGCGATTTTCACTTTGATGTAAGTTAATGTGTTTAATAACCAAATCACAATTTCTCATTGAAGCAAAATTCGTCGATCAGCAAGGAGCAGGTGCGGATGTGTCGAATCCTCAGCTTTATCTGAAATTGTATGTTGGGTCAATGTTGTTGTTTTTTTGTTTTTTTTGCTTGTTTTTTCCCCCCTTGTTTCTGTTTGTTTTTGTTTTATTTAATTATTAAATAAAATCCCATTATATCTGCATATCTGAGTCCTTGCCTGATCCCTTACCCCAAACACTGACACAATGAAACTCAATCGAGTTGAAACAGCATTCCCTTGTTTTGTGTTACATAAACCTGACTGAATTAGGTTACAACAACACAATTAAACTGTATAGGTAGAATCAGGTAGAAAAATACCTCCTTAAAGCAATAACTGCACATGTTTACTTTTTACAGTGTACACTTCTTTCTCTGCTCTAGTTCCAGTCACGGTTCCCCTGTTTTAATGTCTGCAGGGGATATTTGGCCTGTATAAAGGGATGGGTGCTCCGCTAGCAGGAGTTACCCCAATGATGGCTCTGAATTTCTTTGGCTTTGGGCTGGGAAAGGATCTTCTGCAGCGTGACCCCGCCGTACCAATCACGTTAGTACAGGAGAGGAAGGGGATAAACCTTTCAAAACCAAGTCAAGTCTGTGCCCAATATGTCACATTTAATACTTTCAAATTCCATCATGTGTCTGAAGGTACAGTTTGTAGTCTTAATAAAAGTAGTGTATATGTTTATATTCATGTATCTGAAGACGGCAGCAGATTCGTTCAGTTTGATGCTTTTCTTTTGTCCTTCTTTCTTTTCATGGCTTTATTTCTGTCAGGTACACACAGATCTACTTGGCAGGAATGCTGGCAGGAGTGTTCACCACTGTGATCGTGGCCCCTGGGGAGAGAATCAAGTGTTTACTTCAGGCAGGAGACACACACACACACACACACACACACACACACACAAACATACACACACACACACACACACACACACACACACACACACACACACACACACACACACACACACACACACACACACACACACACACACACACACACACACACACACACACACACACACACACACACACACACACACACACACACACACACACACACACACACACACACACACACACACACACACACACACACACACACACACACACACACACACACACACACACACACACACAGGGGGGTTTTTGTGAAATGTGAGGACATTCCATAGGCGTAATGGTTTTTATACCGTACAAACCGTATTTTCTATCCCCTTACACTGCCGCTAAACCTCCCCATCACACACACACACACACACACACACACACACACACACACACACACACACACACACACACACACACACACACACACACTGCCCCTGCCCCTAAACCTACCCCTCACACACACACGACACACACACACACACACACACACACACACACACACACACACACACACAGCCCCTGCCCCTAAACCTAACCCATCACAGGAGACTGTGCAGTTCACTTTCTGTAAAAAAAACCTTGTTCTGTGTGATTTATAAGCATTTTGAAAAGTGAGGACATGGGGAACGTCCTCACATTTCACCTCTTTTTGTAATACCCATGTCATTATACACATTTGTGTCCTGATATTTCACAAAAACATGCCCACACACACATACACACACACACACACACACACACAGACACACACAGACACACACACACAGACATACACAGACACACACACACACACACACACACACACACACACACACACACACACACACACACACACACACACACTCACTCACTCACTCTAACTGTCATAAATACACCTGTATCCATAGTATGGACACCATTAGTTTGGTAATAAAAAGACTCATGAATAAAACCTAACCAATTTCATGGCATTGACTATAGTAACATACAGTATCGCTCACTTGACCTTCATTAATGTAAACTATTTTCCTGTGAGAAAGTTTATTACATAAAAAACTGTTAATAAAGGGCTTCTCACACTGCGCTTAACCCTGGGTTATCGTCTTTCTAAACACTGATTTTAACCCCAGCTAAAGCAGCGTTTCATACGTGTAATTTAGCGCCTCTTTTCAGCCGGGTTATGAAACCCTCTGGAGCAGGGATAGCACCGCTTTATCAGTGTTATCTCCACATTGCGGTGCCAAACTTGTACAGTGTGAAACGGTGTTAGAATGTTAAGACTAGACGCTCCGCAAAAAACAACCAATCACACACTCATATTTGCATGCTTTGGACAGTAAATTCAGCGTTTGAAAGAAAAAATGTCAAATGCTGACAGAAAACGCGACAATTTGAGTAAAGAAGAGACCTTTTCATTTTCACCTTTATACTTTTTTTAACGTTATTTTTTTTATATAGCGCTTTTTACAATGCCGATTGTTTCAAAGCAGCTTCACAGTGTTAAACAGGAAAATAATGCAACAGACTTTGATTCGGCTGTACAGCCGCTCTGGAGAAAACGCTGATGTCATCAGCTCATTTCAATTATCATACAGTGACAATGTGGACAGGTCAGTAATTTAGTTGATGTATTTAATTTAGTTTACTAATTAGATTAAAAAATACCATAAACAGGTTGCATGCTGCGTTCATCCAATCAATGTCACTGACACCGCAAATAAGAACGATAACCAGGTTTAGGAATCTACAATGCGAATACAAACGTGACACGCATGGCAACTCTCTGACTTTGAGGAAAAATTAATTAATTTACACCAAAATACTTTAATTGGACGCACAACCTTTGACTTCAACAACAAAAATATGAGAAGAATTTAAAATTATATTTATTTTGCTAACCTGCTGTCCGCAATGTTATAACAGCAGATGAGACTCAACAGTTGAGAACCACTGATTTCATTCACTGAAAATAACACTTAATCCCTAAATTTAACATAAACTACCAACATTTTTTTTCCTTTACTGAAAAACATAAAATAAGAAACGCAGCCCTGGACAGTGGATCTGCAGTTCCCAGCATGCTTTGCAAGGGACTGACTTAGGAGAGTAAATGTAGGGATTAAGTATTATTTTATGTTTTTCAGTAAAGGGAAAGATGTTAGTACACTCTAAAAAGAGATGTGTTAAAAAACAACACACTGAGTGTGTTGATGGTATTTTGACACATGTTGTGTAGATATAACACACAATGTGTGTTAAATGTTACTCTGGATGAACAGCAGTGGGTGTTTTGGCAGCCAATCACATCATGCCTCTTTTTCAATGTCTTTTTCAATGTCTTTTTCAATGTCTTTTTCAAATGTTTTCTCCGCTTTTCACTTGTTATCACTGACCAGACTGACTTTATTTCTGTCAGACAGAAGCTCTTATTGAGATTAAACGGATTTGGTGTTGATGATTCAGTGAATGTTTCATCTGAAGTCTCCAGAATCGTGATTAGTGGCTCCTTTATTTGAGCTCTTGACCCTTGACTCTGCCACATCAGTTTTTCTGTGTGCTGTGAATGAATGTTTATTAAACACATTTGAAGCAGCAGAACTAACCATGAGAAAACAATGATCAGATGATAATGTTATCATCGCATACATTAGCTGAGTTCAGGAAAGAATTTGATAACTGAAACTTTACTGTAAAAATTATTTTGTGCTGTTAATAATTATTTTATGATATTGATGTCATCATCTGCACATTTGATTTTAGATACACAGTGCACATAAGATGTTCTAGTCTATGGTGTCACACAGGCACACACACATATCAAGAATCAGCTCATGAATCTCAATAATGGTGACAAACCAAAAGCTTCATCCCGCAATGCATTCTGGGAGTCACCATAGTACAAAACTCATCCATGACTCCCAGCATGCACTGCAGGATGAAGCGTTTGTCACCATTGTTGCGATTCATGATCTGATTCTTGATGTGTGTGTTTGACGAGTATCTGCTGCGGCTCTAAACTTTCTGAAAACATTGAATTTATATTTTTTTAAGAATTCATTCTGCACTGCTGGACATCATGGAGTAGTTTCACAAAACTTTTATAGCTAACAGCACATAAATAAAGTAAATGTGTACCATCCATTTAATCATAAACTGGATCAGATCTTGAGATTATGACTTGATCAAGAAACTTCTGATCGTGTTTTCTTTCATGCCATAACAAACATATTTGATTAAAATGCAGTTATAGCAGAAAGAGGAGAATTAAAAGACAAGTAAAGGGTCAAGAGCTCAAATAAAGGAGCCACTGATCACGATTCTGGTGACTTCAGATGAAACATTCAATGAACCATCAACATCTAAACCTCTGTTCATCTCAATAAGAGCTGGTGTGTGTAGATTCATGATGTCTAAAACATCCAGGTAATACAATAAACAGTCAAACACACTTTATTAAACGTCAATGGACTAAACACAAGTTAACAATACGTGTCAGTGTTCATCCAAACACGAAGTAACTCTGGCAAATACACACATACAGTCACATGTTGTGTAACTATAACACATTATTGTGTAAAAGGTTTCAACACACTTCTGTGTAAGAGGAATAACACATTAGTAGAGTTACAGGTAACACGGAGATGTGTTAAAGAAAATGACACAGGTTGTGTGTTAAATTATACGCAACATGTGTTGTCCCTGAGCACACACACTACATGTGTTAACATCTACACAACATGTGTTGTCCCTGAGCACACACACTACATGTGTTAAAATCTACACAACATGTGTTAAAATCTACACAACATGTGTTGTCCCTGAGCACACACACTACATGTGTTAAAATCTACACAACATGTGTTGTCCCTGAGCACACACACTACATGTGTTAAAATCTACACAACATGTGTTAAAATCTACACAACATGTGTTGTCCCTGAGCACACACACTACATGTGTTAAAATCTACACAACATGTGTTGTCCCTGAGCACACACACTACATGTGTTAAAACTGACACAACATGTGTCAATTTTTAACACATCTGGTTGTGTTGTTCTCAACACATCATATTATAAAGCGCGACACACACCATCATTGTGCATTGTATGCAGTGTTTATGTTCTCAAACAAACAGGCCTGAGTAATTAAAGTTATTTATATAGAATGTTTTATCAGTTGCTACAATTTAATTTAATTCAAAGCGCAAACTCTGTCAACTGTTATCTCTTCATGATCTTTTCTCAAAAGCGGCATCGATGTGGTGTTGAAGTGTGAATAATTGAGTTTATAGAGTCATAGAGTTTGAAACATTGTACTTTGTGTGCACATGCGTTCTGTACTCGACTATTGATTAAATGCTTAATAATTTAGTTTCACTTTATTTTTAAAATTACATCTGAGTATGTGATTACCTGACACAATTAGTGTGTTAAAATGACTTACACATTAATCGTGTTAAATTTGACACAACATGTGTTGTCCCTGAGCACACTCACTACATGTGTTAAAACTAACACAACATGTGTCATTTTTAACACATCTCTTTTTAGAGTGTAGTTTATGTTAATGATCAGTTATGTTGGACATTAAGAGTTCATCCAATCACAATGTCACTGACACCGCAAACAAGCAAATAAGAATGATAACCAGGGTTGAGGAATGTACAATGTGAAATGTCAGTTTATGAATGCCCAGGATTAATTGTGACTAGTGTGAAACGGGAAGCAAGATAACCCAGGATTCCGTTGACCCAGGGTTTAGAATAATCCAGGGTTAACTATTTCAAGTGTGAAAAGCCCTTAAGAAGTCCAAAACTGCTGGAGTGTGTTGGTAGCAGCACACAAAGAAGACAAAAAAAGATTAAAAAAATAAGTTTTATGGAAGTCTTTATTAAACTCAAATACGAAGGAAAACACTAGCATTAAGTCAGGGTTTCATAACCCCGGGTAAAGCGCGGTGCTAACCTCACATCTAAAGTGTGTAACACTCCCTTACCCGGGGTTAAAAGCGGTCTTTAAAACGATAACCCAGTGTTATACACAGTGTCAAAAGCCCTAGAGCGGGCGAACAGGAACTAAAGGAAACTTTAGTTTAGTTTAGGAAGCAGAATGTCAAAACCAAACATAACCATTACAAACATGTGATCAGTAAATTTTTTTATATCATGCATTCTAAAAAATGCTGGGTTAAAAATAGCCCAAGTTGGGTTGAAAATGGACTAACCCAGCGGTTGGGTTAAATGTTTGCTTAAAACAACCCAATTGCTGGGTTAAAACAACTCAATCGCTGGGTTAAAACAACCTAATTGCTGGGTAAGTCCAACTTGGGTTATTTTTAACCCAGCATTTTTTAGAGTGTGTCTGTGACATCACATTGGGCCTAGTCAGGGAACATTTATCAATCCCTTGAAACTTCAAAAGAAAGAATAGAATTAAGAACAATTTTGCATTTAGTATTGTGTGTGTGTGCGTTTTATTGACGATTGCATGTGTGTTTTAGACCCAGTCCCCGGTCGGGCAGCTGAAGTACACCGGACCAGTGGATTGTGGACTTAGACTTTATAAGGAAAAGGGAATTTCCAGTGTCTACAAGGGCACAGTTTTTACTCTAATCAGAGGTGTGTGTGTGTGTGTGTGTGTGTGTGTGTGTGTGTGTGTGTGTGTGTGTGTGTGTGTGTGTGTGTGTGTGTGTGTGTGTGTGTGTGTGTGTGTGTGTGTGTGTGTGTGTGTGTGTGTGTGTGTGTGTGTGTGTGTGTGTGTGTGTGTGTGTGTGTGTGTGTGTGTGTGTGTGTGTGTGTGTGTGTGTGTGTGTGTGTGTGTGTGTGTGTGTGTGTGTGTGTGTGTGTGTGTGTGTGTGTGTGTGTATACTATACTGTACTGTATGTGTGTGTTCTTCAGATGTGATATCATATAGTCCCTGACCTGTAAGATCAACAGCTGGCCTTTATGGATGCTGCCCAGTGACACACACATTAGCTTGGCGAACCAGTTTGTCATGCCATAGCCGTTACTATATTGTGTATTTTATCAGAACAGCAACCCCTACAAAAAATAAGTATACTTCAAGTTCATTTTATTAAGTATACTTAATTTAGTAAGTATACTAATATCAATGTACTAGTAGTAAACTTGTAAGTGTACTATTTCAATACTAATTAGGACTAAATTGGCCCAATTTTTCAAGTATACTTAACAGTAGTAAACTTTGAGTACACAACTAATTTACTATGTTTTTCGTTTGTACTGCAACTGTACTACAAATTAACTTACTGATAGTTTACTAGTCATATACTTGTTGTTTTATACTGCAAGTATACAAGTTTTACAAGTGAACTTAACATCATACTATTAAGTATACTACTATGTTCCTATTTAGGTATTAATTTTTATACTTTAAATATACCAATGTACAATACCAGTGCACTACACAAAAATTCAGAATAATACACAAAAATACTTTTTATGCTAAAACATGTACGTTTATAAGATAGTATGTAAAACAATGCGAAAAAAAAGTATTTAATCGGCTACTCAATAAAAAAGAGTAATACAACTACAAGCCAAGTATACTTAGAATGCTTAATTATACTTTTAAGTACATCTCAATCCAAAGATTGAGTACGAGTATAGGCCAAATATACTTAGACTTTTCTGTCAGTATAGGAATATTTCTAAGAAGTACATACAAAATAGACTGAAAGTATACTTTCTTATTTTTTTGTTTAAAAGAGCAACTTGAATCAATTTAGGGAATTGTTAATCTGCCTTAAGGAGTACATCTATGCATTTTATGAAGATGATAAGGATAAACACTAACCAATTTTTGTTTTTGATTTATTTAGATGTGCCCTCTAATGGTGTATACTTTCTAACATATGACTACTTAAAACACTATCTGACCCCTGATGGAGAGTGGTAAGAATCAGTTTGTCGCCCTGGTCATAAATGATATCAAGATTTTGATCTAATATTCATTTACTTTTTCCAAGTGTTCATCATCTCAGCACATCCAGAGTTCTTCTTGCGGGTGGCATTGCTGGCATGTTAAACTGGCTGATTGCTCTGCCTGCAGATGTGCTTAAGTCAAACTACCAAACAGGTACACAACAAACATTTCTTCTTATTATTTCATTGAGTTGAATTATATGACTAACATGCCACATACAATGATCCACATTTTACCCTAGAGCCACGCATGAAACTTCAAAAGCACTTTAGTGTGTGGTATTTCAATGCAAAACCCTGCATCATATTCACCTCTCACGTGACTTCCCCCCATTCCTTCTCAATTACCCCCCACTAAACCCACCGCATGCTACGGGGTGTCAGTTTTAAGTAAGTGGGGACCAGAGGAGGAACAAGAGATGCGGCCTGCAGTAACTTCACCTGTGGGTGTCGCTGTTGGACAGTGTTACTTTATAAAAACGAGTGACTTTTACACTTTTTAAAGGGTTAGTTCACCCAAAAATGTAAATTCTGTCATTAATTCCTCACCCTCATGTGGTTAGACACCCGTCAGACCTCCGTTCATCTTCAGACACAAATGAAGATATTTTAGTGTAAATCTGATGCTCTGAAAGGCCTCCATTGGCTCAATGCACGGTTCACTCTCAAGACCCTTAAAAGACACTAAAGACGTCGTTACAAAGTCCATCTCACTACAGCGGCTCTACAATAACTTTATGAATCGGCCAGAATAGTTTTTGTGCGCAAAAAAACCCTAAACAACGACTTATATAGTGATGACGATTTCAAAACACGGCCTCATGAAGCTTCGAAGCGTTATGAATCAGTGAGTCGAATCATGATTCGGATCGCGTGTCAAATTGCTGAAATTTGGCGATTCAAACTGCTGAATCGACTCACTGATTCATAACGCTTCGAAGCTTCATGATGTAAGTTGTTATTTAGGGGTTTTTTTGCGCACAAAAACTATTCTCGCCGCTTCATAAAGTTATTGTAGAGCCACTGTAGTGAGAGGGACTTTGTAACGACGTCTTTAGTGTCTTTTAAGGGTCTTGAGAGTGAACCGTGCATTGAGCCAATGGAGGCCTTTCAGAGCATCAGCTTTACACTAAAATATCTTCATTTGTGTCTGAAGATGAACGGAGGTCTGACGGGTGTCCAACGACATGAGGGTGAGGAATTAATGACAGAATTTTTCATTTTTGGGTGAACTAACCCTTTAATAAATATAATTTTAATCGATTTAAACGTTTTTGTGAATACTTTAAATTGGAGATTTTTTTTTACAGTGAGGTTTGCTCATAATTACCAAAGATGCCTATATCAGTAATTAAGCTTTAATATCCAAAGCAGTTGTAGTACTGTAGATTATGGTTAAAACCAGAAATGCGGACAATGTTCTGTCCTCTGTCCCACAGCCACAGATGGGCGATACCAGGGTTTAAGTGACGTGTTGAGAACACTGTTAAGGGAGGAAGGAGCTCATGCTCTCTACAAAGGCTTAAGCGCAGTCATGTTACGAGCATTTCCTGCTAATGCGGTGAGAAAACACCCTCATGCAATACATTTTACAATATCAGTTGCTATTCAAGGGGCACAGAGTGCTAAAATAAGTGTTGATATGTTTCGCAATGTTCTGCTTTTAATAGTGTTATGCTCTGTGTTTATCCTGCTTGTAGGCTTGTTTTCTAGGTTTTGAGGTTACGCTAAAGTGCCTAAACTACATCGCTCCAGACTGGTGATTTCACGATGACAACTGACGAGGGTTCTTATTAAACACTTTTTTCAGCTCTTTTTGTGTCATTTCAGACAGTGTCGTTTACATGTCTTCACTAAGGGACAGAAAGACACAAATGCATATTGGTTTGTCTTTTCCTTGCCATTTAATTTAGAACAGATGACAGATTTTGTGCCTTTACAGTTTACAGTCAAGTCTGTTACTTTTCTAAGACACTCTCATATGTCATGCATATTATTTGAATGTACTGTATGTATATGTATCATGAATGTTATCTTATTATGTTAATTATTTAACTATTTAATTATAATGATAAACTATTTAATAAGAATGATACTGTTTCATTTACACCTGACAATGTTTGAATAAACTTCTGGATGCTTAAAAAAGTTTTTTAAATAAAACCATGTATTTAAAATTATGTTTTGTGTGCACTAATGGGACGATCACCTTCAGGTTTCCACAACTATACTCCTCAACAGAAGCTCTAGTAGGCACTCCCAGATGCTTAGCAAGGTCACGAATGTCCCTTTCAGCATACAGGACAAGGGAATTATGGTCTTTGGGCCAACAGGAAGATTGGAGGGGTGTCAGAAGCTCAGTAAGCTCTGAGTCAGGGAGACGTACAGAAAGATTATCAATGACAGCCTGAAGGACCTGCACCTTGTTGATATTCTCCTTTAAGGCTTCTAGTGTGATGCATTTTGAACATGTCATCCTCACTGCATTTGCTAGTGACTTTCCTGGTGTTGTTTTCATGGCCTCCAGGACCTCCAAGTCAAAAGAGTCCACAGACTGCACCTTTAAAGGGACACAATTGGTGCTTAGGGTACAATAGGTACTACTTAGAGCAGGGGCAGGCAAGTTCGGTCCTAGTGAGCCGATGTCCTGCAGAGTTTGGCTCCAACCCTTAAAGACATCAATAGAAGCTCTTATTGAGAATGAACAGAGGTTTAGATTGTGATGTTTTATAGAAATTGTTTGGTCGCCATTATGGTGATCAATGTTTCCTTAAATTCGGCAGTTTGACTCTTGGCTTTTTATGTGAATTTGTGGTTTTTGTTAACAAAACACAATCAAAAATGTTCAAATCAAAGAAGCCATAAACAAAAATTATCATGAAGAAAAATGTTTGACTAAACTCATCACTGACTTAAATATTAATAAATAATATTCACCAACAATACTTTCTTTCCACAGATCGGACAATCTGAATTTAGATTTTTAAATACATTCTAGGGGGGGGAAGTTTTGACGCACACAGATATCAAGAGTCAGCATATGAATTTCAACAATGGTGACATACTTAATGCTGCAATGCATGCTGGGAGCCATGAGTTTTATACTGTGGTGGTTTAGTAGGGTTGGAGCTAAACTCTCCAGGACATCAGCTCTCTAGGACCGAACTTGCCTACCCCTGACTTAGAGGTACAAAAATGTACCCTTAAGGGTCCCACCCCAGTGACGGACACTTTTACCATAAAAGGTAAAATTTTGTAGAGTGTGAGAGTGTGGCATCAGTGAGAAATGTGTTTCGATTTTGCAATTTCAGGGAGAGACTTTGTAACTCGTGCAGCATATCTTTCATCAGTGCCAGGTGTTTAACAAATCCTGTGCTGCTGAGTTTCCTCAATAGTCTTCTACATTTCCACCGATCCAAATCAGTGTAGGAAAACATCCACTGAAGCATTCTGCATTTGTGCGGAAAGTGCTGGAAAGTCGTGCCAAACAGTTCTGACGGTGCTGAAACTGCTAACTGAGAAAAATCTGCCCAATTTTTAGCATAAGTAGCAGCGTCATAGAGCAGTCTGACATTTTTTGGAGATAAAACGTATACAACTTTGAAATAAAGATTTCAGTGGTTACATCCACAGACTTGCATGCACCGTCCACTGCCAACTCCAGCTTGTGTACAAGACAATAAATACTCTTCAGTGAAGCGAAGTCTTTTCTCAACTTTGAAATCAGTCCACAATCTCTTCCTGTCATGGCTGATGCTCCATCTGTGGCAATGCTGGTCAGGTGTGATTTTAATATTATTGCCCAAACCTGCTGTCTTTGTAACCCACGCAGCATATCAAGAGAATTATTCATCTTTTCTGTTAGTGTGGGGAGGATCTCTTTTTCTTTTTGTGCTTCCATTTCTAGAGCCCTCTGATGAGCCAGACTATCCCGGTGTTTGTATATTTTTTTTAAGCCCACTCCTCAGCCACTTGAACACCTTTTTTTGTTTTTGTTTTACATTTCTACATGCAAAACATCATATTTTTTTTATTGCTGTACAGCCATGGGGAGTATTGTTTCCTCCTCTCCTTGGAAAAGCTGCTGACCTGCTCTGTGCTTTTGTTGGTGCTGACCCGTTCAGAGATGTTGTTGGGGGTTTGCTGTTTATCCTCCAGAGGTCACATTTGTCAGCCGTATATGTCATTGAGGCTGCTTCATTTCAGTTAACTGTTGTGAACTTTTCTCTTCTAAAGTGTAGGAAACTCAGAAGATGAAGACCAGGAGACTTCGGGATCAAACAGAATTTATTCTTTTAATGAGAACTCTCTGTGCTGCAGGTCGTCCGAAAACAGTCTGATTTAACAGTACAAAATAATGCAATTTATCTACATGTATGTGACCTCCGGAGGACGCAGCCTTTGAAATGGGACACAGCTGTTGTTCCCTTATCTAGCTCTACAAGATCAAGGAAAATGCTTTCAGTATCCTCTCTGCCTGTCACCTGCTCTCAAGTTAATTATTAAATAGCTTTTACCAAAGTTACTGCTTTCATCAACAGTCAAGCTCAACTTCAATGCAGACATCATTGATTTTTTCATTATAGTGGCAATGTGTTCAATCATGGCGAATCAAGTATGAACGATACTCGGTTACTTAACGTAACCTCGGTTCTCTCTAGAAGAGGGAACGAGTATTGCGTAAGTTTCCTTACGCATCGGGAAAGTATTCTTTCTTCGAGATTTCTGAAAAACCCAAAATTATCCTTAATTTTGTAACATTGTCAACGCAGTGCGGCAGCCTGGCAGACCATAGCAGGCTATTCCAGCGTGCTATTGGCTGCTCTGCTGGCAACTGCAGCATCGGTGAGCCCGCGTGACGTGGCGACCAATGAGGGCGCTTCGCGCCCACCTGGCTTCATTTGCCTACAGGTGGGGCGTGGCCACGTGTATATAAGCAGGGCTCACGGGCTGCATATTCGGTTTTCGTAGTTCTGAAGCGTAAAAGCCCGCGGGGCGCACGGCAAGGAACGCAATACTCGTTCCCTCTTCTAGAGAGAACCGAGGTTACGTTAAGTAACCGAGTATCGTTCTCTTACGAGAGGTTCTCTCGTATTGCGTAAGTTCCTTACGCATCGGGAACACATTGTCAACGCCGTGCGCGCCTCGCATACAGCATATGTATCCCAGGGAACCGGGGAAAAAAACACTGCTCGGGCAGGGTGGCCGGTAAGGAAAACGGGCCACCACATATACAGACACTTCGTTCGAACTGACGGGTGGTTACAACGGGTGGTTACAACACCCTGTCCCATGAATGAGGGAACGGCACCTGCCGGTCGCCTTCAAATTCACCACACCTTGTCTCATGAATGAGGGAACGGCAACGCCGGTCGCCTTCAAATTCACAATATCTTGTCATATGAGTGAGGTAACGGCACCGCCGGTCACCTTCAAACTCACAACAGCTCTTTTCGTAAATGAGGGAACGGCACCGCCGGTCTCCTTCAAATTTACATAAGCCTTGTACCGAACTTACTACCAGTATGTGAGCTATGTCTGCGCAGAATCACTGGGCAGAACCAACAGCCTTATTGAACTGATAACACTTTCGCCTGTAAGGCAGGAACTTCCAGATTGTAAAATCTCACGAACGTAGACGGGGAGGCCCAGCCTGCCGCCATACAGATATCGTGGATGGAAATCCCTCTGGCCCAAGCCCATGAAGAGGCCATGCCTCTAGTGGAGTGTGCTCTGACACCTAGCGGGCACTGCAGGTGTTTGGAAGCGTAAGCTACTGCAATCGCGTCCACTATCCACCTGGACAGGGTCTGTTTCGAGGAGGCGAGACCTTTAGTGCGCCCTCCAAACGAAACAAATAGCTGCTCAGAACGCCTGAAGGCGCCGGAGCGTGTGACGTAAACCCTCAATGCCCTGACAGGGCAGAGGACATTGCCACCGTCCCCCTCGTCGGGTGCTGGCAGAGCCGAGAGGGAGACAATCTGCGCCCTGAAGGGAGTGCCTATCTCTTTGGGGACATAACCATGCCTCGGCCTAAGAATGACCTTGGAGTCATTTGGGCCGAACTCCATACACGTCGGGCTCACTGAGAGCGCGTGTAGATCCCCTACGCGTTTTACTGAAGCCAGAGCTATCAGGAACGCGGTTTTTAGCTAAAGGAACCTTGGTTCCACAGTCTCGAGCGGTTCGAAAGGATGAGCCTTCAGGGCCTCTAGGACCAAGGCCAGATCCCATATAGGAACCGACGGGGGCCGCGGGGGATGAAGAGCTCGTTCCTTCCTAGCGTGCTGCCTAGCGTCGTCTGAGCGAACGCTGCTATAGCCGCTACATACACTTTGAGCGTGGAAGGGGACCTGCCCAGTTCCAACAGCTCCTGGAGGAAGGAGAGCACCCGCTGGACCCCACATTGCTGTGGATCCAATCCCTTGGAAACACACCACTCAGTGAACACCGACCACTTAGAACTATATAACCGCCTCGTCGAGGGGGCTCTAGAGTGTGAAATCGTGTTCATAACCCCTTCGGGCAGGTCAACGGGTATCCGTTGGTCACCCATACATGCAGAGACCATCGCTCTGGATGGGGATGCCAAACTGACCCTCCTGCTTGAGAGAGGAGGTCTGCTCTCAGCGGAACTGGCCACAGGGGGTGAGTGCGACAGCTTCACCAGCTCTGGGTACCAACTCTGGTTCTCCCAGCGCGGCGCTATAAGGAGCACCGGGCGGCGCGTCTCCCTGATTTTCGCTATGACCTGGGGCAATAGGGAAATCGGCAGGAAAGCATACAGCGGGAGGCTGGGCCAAGGTTGGGACAGCGCATCCTCGCTTTTGGACAGAAACGTCGGGCAGCGGGCGTTCTCTTTTGTTGCAAAGAGGTTGAGCTCCGCTCTGCCGAATAGGCGCCATACCAGCTGGACTGTCTGGGGGTGCAGGGACCATTCTCCTGGGAGAATGAGGCCCCTGGACAGCTTGTCCGGGCCCACATTGAGGTGGCCCGGTACGTGCGCATCTCTCAGCGAGCGCAGCGAGCTGTGTGCCCACACGAGCAGGCGTTCCGTCAGATTGCCCAGACACCTGGACCTGACACCGCCCTGCCGGTTCACGTAGGATACCACTGTGGTATTGTCCGACCGGACCAACACATGGTGTCCTCGTATAAACGGGAGAAACTGCTTGAGCGCGTTCTCTACCGCTATCATCTCCAAACAGTTTATGTGTAGGAGTTTTTCTCCGCTCAACCAGAGGCCCGAGGCCGATCTGCCCTCGAAAACGGCGCCCCAACCCGAGGTGGAGGCTTCCGTAGAGATGACTTTGCGGTGTTAGATGGCTCCCATTGTCACTCCCCGCTGGTACCAGTCGGCTACTAACCAGGGCTCTAGGCTGAAACACAGCCCTGAGTCACTCTGATCCTGAAGCCTCCGGACGCCCAGGCTCTGTGAGGCACTCGGGCGTTTAACCAGCGTTGCAGCGGGCGCATGCGCATTAAGCCCAGCTGGAGCACAGCTGCAGCTGAGGCCATACGTCCCAGCATCCTCTGAAAAAGCTTGAGAGGTGCGATTTTGCCCGGCCGGAAGTACGCAGCCATGCGCCGAACTTGGCGCGCGCGTTGGGGTGACAGGCGGGCTGACATTACCACAGTGTCCAGATTCAAACCCAGAAATTAGGTTGATTGCATGGGCACTAATGAGCTCTTGGTCCAATTGACCGTGAGCCCCAGGCTGTCCAGATGGCTGAGCAGCATTGCCCTGTGGGCGAGGAGCTCGGCCTCTGATTATGCGCGAGGATCTGCTTGGTCGTGAGCATCTTGAACGATCTCCTCATAAGAGCTTTGTTCAGACGCCTCAGATCCAGAATCGGTCTGAGCGACCCATCCCTTTTTGGAACGAGAAAATACCGGCTGTAAAAGCTTGACTCGCTCATAGAATGGGGAACCGGTTCTATAGCCCCTTTGCACAGCAGCGTGGCTATCTCCGCTCGAAGTAGATGTGCTACTTCCTCGCTCACTCTCGTCTCCGTACGCGCACAGAAGCGCGGAGGGCGGCGAGCGAACTGCAGAGTGTAGCCGTGCTTCACTGTTCTCAGCACCCATTCTGATACACCTGGAATGGCTTCCCACGCTTTCGCGTGTGCCACACGGGATAGAACGGCCTCCGGGCTCGAAACGCCGCGCTTCGCGGGTTTGACGGCCTGTATAGGAGGCCTCTGTTTCTCGCATGTCCGCGAGCGTGAGCCAGAGGTGGCGCTCAGCTACCGTGAGGGAGGCCATAGAGTGTCCGAGGGCCTGTGCTGCGGTCTTGGTAGCGCGGAGGGAGAGATCCGTCGCGCTTCGCAAATCCGTGATCAACTCAGCGTCACAGCTCTTCTCGTTCAGGTCGCGGAGGAGATTAGCTTGTAGGATTTGCAGCACGGCCATAGAGTGCAGAGCAGATGCAGCTTGACCGGAGGCAGCGAAAGCACGGCCGATCAGCGATGACGTCACTCTGCAGGCCTTAGACGGGAGGGCAGCCTTTGAGCGCCAACCAGAAGGCGGGCAAAGGTGCGCTGCGACCGCCTCTTCCACCGGAGGGATAGCAATGTAGCCTTTCTCAGCCGCGCCGTCAACTTGTGAGAGCGTCGAAGAAGCCTGAGACGAGACCCTCGCGGAGAATGGCGCGTTCCAGGACTTCGCGAGCTCCTCGTGAAGCTCTGGCAGAAAAGGTGCAGTCCTGGAGGTGGGCGCACGGCGGCGACTGTTTAGGAAGCATCCGTCAAGTCGGTTCGGCGCTGCCACCTTGGGTGGGGCCCATTCGAGGCCTAGCTGCTCGACAGCCCGGGTGAGAAGGCGCAACAGTTCGGCGTCCTCACCCGCTCGAGAGCGTCCGGAGCCCCGGACTGAAGAGGTCGCGGAAGACCAGTCCTCGCTGTCGGAAGCCATGATGGAGCAGCTGTCGGCGCGTTCCGCGGCCGCATCCGCCTCATCCCCGGAGGCGGCAACAGAAATGGCAGCCTGGGGTGGGGGCGGGGAAGGCGAGAGTGAAGCGGGCGGGAAGGGTTCCGGCGAGCTTCTCTCAGCGAACTCCAGAGTCCGCTGCGAGCGGCGCTTCTTTCTGCGCGGCATAGCAGGGACTGGAGGGATGTCGTCATCGAACTGAGCGAGTCGAGCCCGCAGGGTCGACATCGTCAGTTCCTCGCCCTCCGGGCATCAAGAAGAAGTGCGGCGAGAAGTGCGGCGGCGGCGTGATCACGGCCCAGGCAGAGAGCGCAGATCACATGGCGGTCCCCAGCACTGAGCTGCGCGTGACACGAGCCGCAGGTAGAATGAGACATTTTGGAACAAACGCTCGGCTCTTTTTGAGAAAGTGTGACGCAGCGGCGACAACACTTGAACGTGAAAAAGGATATGGGCTGCCGGATAGCAGAGCAGGCACGGATGGCTGAAGGTGGCGCGATGCTGCCGGCTTCTTCAGGCGCTGTCCTCTGCTTACTCGTCTGCACGATCACGGCAGCGGGTTCCAGATCCAGCGATGCGAAGGGCTTCGCTGAAGAAAAGAAAATTGAATATGCAGCCCGTGAGCCCTGTTTATATACACGTGGCCACGCCCCACCTGTAGGCAAATGAAGCCAGGTGGTCGCCACGTCACGCGGGCTCACCGATAGGCTGCTGCAGTTGCCAGCAGAGCAGCCAATAGCACGCTGGAATAGCCTGCTATGGTCTGCCAGGCTGCCGCACTGCGTTGACAATGTTACAAAATTAAGGATAATTTTGGGTTTTTCAGAAATCTCGAAGAAAGAATACTTTCCCGATGCGTAAGGAAACTTACGCAATACGAGAGAACCTCTCGTAAGAGAACAAACAAGTCCTACAATTTAATCAAATAATTATTATAGATACACTTCATATTTAATGGTATTAGATGATTGTGAATGGTTTTGTGAAATAAATGATTCAATCGATTCAAAGTGTCGAAACACTACTTGAATGTGGGTATAGTTTCAGGGGGGAAAAAAGAATCCAATTTTTGTCAAAGACTTCATTCAGAACGACGATCAGGACGGATCACGTCCATCATTTTCTTTGCTTGTTTTTGAATCCAAAGTCACTGAACTTTTCCAGAAAATCCGTAGTAGCGCCACCTACTGTTAAACAGTTTAAACACACATATTAAACTAGCCAATGAATGGGAAATGTTGTTTCATAAATGAAGGGGAATCTTGTCAATGGCGGGGAAAGAGTTAATTACAAGTAACACCACCTAAATATAATATATTCCTGAATATAAATGTTCACATATAAAATGTATTAAAGCTGATTATGTTCAAATAAAACATACTTCTTGTTTTTTTTTTGACAAGGTAAAAGGCCACTTTCATCAAAGTGTCCCACAATCATTTTTGACAAAGACAGCAAACAAGTCAAAATGGTGGTTGGAGCTTCAGGTGGGCCAAACATCACCTCATCAACTGCTCAGGTAACAGAAACACCTCAACAGATTTCAACAGATCAAGCATGGCTCAACTTTTCAGAACAGATCAGCACATAACAATAGGAGATGGCATGATATCTATGATCTCATTACCATTTCCTGTCTCCCTCATCTCAGGTGATCCTGAACTACCTCTTCTTTGACTATGACCTGCAGAAAGCTGTTAATGAACCCAGAGTTCACAACCAGTTTAACCCCAATGAGACATTTGTAGAAGAAAACATTGATGAGGTGAGATTTTCACATTTGGCCACAAAAGTTTGATAAATTAATCTAAATAACCAGATTCACAAAGTCGGCAAAGCAGTAATTATTCCAGTTGTGTCTGTGACTCTGCAGAGTGTCATTGATGGCTTGAAGCTGAAGAATCACATCATAATTAAGGCGCCCTCATTAGGTCCAGGCGGTTGTACGGAAGGGGAACAAAGTCTGTGCCGAATCCGACCACAGGAAAGGCGGTTATCCTGCTGGATATTGAGCACTGCAGAAGTGTTTGCTGGGGTGTAGTGACTGGATCACATGTGCCGATACACGTACTGTATATCGAAAATTCGAAACATCATCCAACTGCCAAAGTCACATAAGTTCAGGCTTTGTTACATCATAACTGTAATTATTCAGAATTTCATTGGTTCGCCACTGCAGTGTCTATGATTTGTACCTGATCTCGGACCAGTATTATAAATTTGTATTTAATGACACATTTGTATAATAAAAATGTATAGTTTTAGTTAATATTTTCTTAATGGCTTGATTAATACAATAACACATTATTATGAAGACGCTTCATATTTAGTTGCATTTAATTGACTACACTTTTAATAAAACATTTTCTATTGGAGTGCTTCGAAACAGTGAATCATTTTGCAAAGCAAAAGTTTCAAATAACTTAATTTCAGCTTAATTCCTCCATCATTACAGACACTGTGTGTGTGTGTGTGTGTGTGTGTGTGTGTGTGTGTGTGTGTGTGTGTGTGTGTGTGTGTGTGTGTGTGTGTGTGTGTGTGTGTGTGTGTGTGTGTGTGTGTGATAGAATAGACCTCATTGGCTTGCACATTTGAGCTTCTTTCCCTTTTAATGGCAGTTGGCAAATCCGCTTGAAGGAACATACCGCCACCTAAAGGATGACACCTACATGATAACTGATGTAAAGTAAAGGATTGGGCTTAAAGGGTTGATGAATTGAGAAATCAACTTTCCTTTGAGTCTTTGGTATATAAAAGTTCATCGTGATATAAGAATATACTGTAAGTTTCAGAGCTGAAAACGTCCTTGTTATCATATAATTAGTGTTTGCTTTTGTTGGATTCTTGACTTTTTAATATTAGTTTTTCTCTGGCTGCTCTGACTTTGAGTGTATAAAGTACATTTGTTATAGCAAGAGAAAATATGTTTGATGTCACTGAGAGTCTACATTTCTGATTGTGTGCTTGATGTGTGACTTTAGTGTTGGAAAATGTAGCCCTTTGATTTCCACAGCTTGGGATCCAACAGGAACAATTAATGAAAATAATAGGACAATTCGGCTGCATGATTTATTCCTGCTGCAGTGCATGATGGGAGCCATGGTGTCAAGTCTCTCATTTTGTTTAGTGTTACCCCCCCCCCAACACACACACACTTTATATAAATAAAAAAGGTTTACAGTGCAAATACTGCTGTTGCATATAATGTGCATACAATTTGAACATTTTCAACAATTGAACATTTGCAAAAAATATTTGTAAACCTTTAAGAAACAATTTTAAAAACATCTATAAACATTACATAGATAGACGGACCAGATATTCCTAACACTTAGTTAAAGGACAACTCTGGCGAAAAATGAACCTAGGGGTAATTAACATATGTTTACCGAGTAGATCGTTCTCTGGGATGCGTTTTCATGAAAATCGAATGTAAAGAGTTTTATCTCTAAAAACAGATTAGCTTATAACTAGAGTAAATGGGGCACAGAATAAGTCAAATTAAATCGCTAGTTAATACCACTAACAAGGCTCAAAATAGCCTCACACTAGAGGGCTGCATTGGGATTGAGTCGGGAATGGGCGGCTAAAAAAAACACTGCGGGAATCGGCGGGATAGGGAGGTTGCCTAACGACATGATGGAGATGTCAATAGATGATGTAGAAAAGAGCCTCAAACGAGGTATTTACAGCACAAAAGCTAAGCAAGGAAAGTCTGACATTTGGAGAAGTTTCTCAATTGTTTTGGTAGGCAAAATCATGCGGTATAACGTTACATGTATCCACATATTGCGCAGCTGGCAAATACATTTTCTAAATGTCCGTTTGCTATTTTGTGTTCACATTACGTTCTGTTGAAGCATGTTTTCTCAGGTTTCCTTTCAGTCGGTCACGTTCGACGTACGTCGGAACTGACCGACGAATTGGGATCTGTTTTCTGTTTCTCAATCTGTTTTTCTGTTTTCTGTTTTGCAAAGCAGTCTATTTTTATGTGCAAAGTTTTTGATAAAAACGGAATAATATTTGAATGTATTTGTCTTTTTTTTTTTTTTTTTACATGCAGGCCAGGGAAACGAAACAAACAACCCCATGAATCTCTTTAATAATATCAATACAAATACGTGTTTTTTTTCTTCCTGCGGGACGGGAGAAGACACAAAATCAATGCATCTCTATTATTGTGCGGGAATAAATTCTCCGAGTTTTGCGGGAGCGGGCGGGAGTGTAACACATACGTTGCGGGAGCGGGCGGTAATGGTCAGAAATTCGGCGGGTACGGGCGGGAGCGGGATGAAGAAAACAGTCCCGCGCAGGGCTCTACCTCACACTAACACGGGAGCATAATGAGGGTCCCTGCATGCAAACCGAAGCATTGAGAACTTTGTAAGTGTACAAACAGTTTAATAGGAAGATACTTTATAAATACAGTACATTACGCATATACAGACAGCAGCCATCTTGGAAAACAGTCTCGACGAGTCTTCACACTGTTAAACAGGAAAATAATGCAACAGAATTTTATTCAGCCATATAGCCATTCCGGAGAAAACGGTGATGTCATCAGTTCATACAAAGCTACAGCAATGTCATTAAATACTATAAACAGTGATTCTGGAACAGATCTGCATCTTCCTTATCCCGTTAAAAAAACATATTACAGTATGTAACCATATTCCGTCCATTCGGAAAAAAAAGTTGCACTAACTGTTCGTTACAAGCAGCATTTGTCGTCAGGCAGGTAATGTAGCTAACATAAACATATTTTTGCTAGCCTACCTGCTGCAAAATTACACAATTTTTGTACAAGACAAGTAGAGCTATTATATCCAGTTTATCACTTACCACTATCTTGTTTTTTCGTATCCCCCTCTTCCTTTCTCTTTTTTCTTTTCTGGCTTCCTGAAGCATAATTCCGCTTCATGACGACTGCCGAGGAGGTTTTGTATTTTGCCGGCTGCAGAGATCGCGTGGCTGGCTGCTGTCTGAGAGGGGCCCTTGAGGGGGATCCCGATAACAGTGTCATTGCACTTTACTGCATTGATATCAAAGGGCATTGCATTGCATCATTGCATTTTATTCTTAACCTGACGTTGTCTTGGGGACCCAGGCCCCAAGCAATTGCTTGGTTTGCCTGCCTTGTCGCGACGGGCCTGTAAGGAAGAGAAAGGTGAAAAAGACAGACAGAGGATGTGTGCACTTCTAATGATAGTGACTTAAATCGCATTCAAGGAACACATTTGATCAGTTCTTGCTTACACTGGATTGAGATCGGATCTGGTTTTTCTCTGGATATCTGTGAGACTGAAGTCGATCAGGAATGAGGGCTGCCATCATCATCTTCATCTTCATCACTCTCTGCCTGATCTCAGGTCAGTTCTGTGCTGGTCAGTCTGGGTCAAATAATATATGATATGATCTAGATTGATAATATATAATAACCCAGAGCAAATGAACTTGTGTTTGGCTGGTCAGGTGCTTTGTTTCAGTGTGTTTGGATGCACTGGAGGGAGTTTAAAGGTCCCATGGCATGAAATTTTCATTTTATGAGGTATTTCAACAGTAATATGAGTTCCCCTAGACTGAATATTGTCCCCAAGTGGATAGAAATGTTGATCGGTGTAAACCCGAGTTCTGGCTGTCTTTCTCTGCCTTTGAGAAAAGGACAGGCCAGACGAGCCAATCCTGAAGTCTCCTGGTTTGACGTCCAAGCAGGAACGGTTTCCTCCCTTTCCTCCGCCCAGAGAATCTGGCACATCCATGCAAACGCTCGAGAGATCATTGCTTGTGAACGAGTGAATGCTGGCAGTTTCTCAGTGTTTGGATGTACAAATGAAAACAGAAGTCTTTCTTCAGTTCCTTCTGATCTGTGATCAGTGATTTCTTATGTGTAGCTAATTATTTATTATTCGTGCACACGCTGCGGCTTCTCTCTCTCCCGACAGAGCGGTGTTTTGTTCGTGTTCGTGACAGAGTTCGTGTTTTCTATCTTGTGAGTCAGTGTTTTTGTACGTCCTCGTCGCGTCTATCTGTTCTTAAATGTGCATACAGTCTTTTCTGCTCAACACCAGCAGAGTCAAATCTTTAGAGATAAACCTCACACACGCCGAAGCTCGGTCTTCAACATCCCCGACCCCCAGTACTGCATCTGGCCCACAGCGGAGGAGCCAAACGCGGCGTGAGATTAAGCAGAAGGAGGGTAAGCGTGAGCATATCTGGGCTAGGCTAGCCAGCTTTCCCCACAATAAACTGGATTACATTCGATTACTGCTGTTGTGTCTTTGTTTGCGCTGTGTAACGTTACTCAATGCGCGTCTCTGACGCTTTTCATATGATTGGAACATATCTAAAAATAATGCTATAATCAACACTTACTAACTCGTTCATCTCGACAGCTGTAATGGTACATTGCATGTGTTACAAAGTTGGTAGAATAATGATGAAGACGGACTCGGCGTGACTGGGACTCGTGTTTATTCAGAACTCTCAGATACAAACACAATAAACTCGCGCTGACAGCGCTCTCACAACTCAGTAGTTACTATAAATAACTTTGTTAGCAATCGCTCCGTCTCCGTGATGTCCAGTTCGCGAACGAATCATTCTTTTGAATCGGTTCTTTTTAGTGAACCGAATCAGTTCACCAAATCGGACTGAATCGTTCTAAACGGTTCGCGTCTCGAGTCAGCGCTGATCCATAATTTACTAAAGTTACTAACTTTCTGACATGAGTGACAGTCCCTCCGACTAGAAATAGACTAATAACCTGAAGTATATGTTGTAACTACAACAGTTCACTGAAATGAGACTGACAGAACTGATGTGAAGTGAACTCAGGTCCATCCGTCACCTCTGATAACTCTCGTTGAGCTGATGACAGGTCATTTCGTAATTGTCTATTTTCTTCCAGCAGATGGCCTTGACCGTTGGATAAGTATTCGACCGCGCTTCTTAAGTCGGCGCTGTGCTGAGTCTGTGTATCAATTACTCTGTGTAGAAGCTCCACAGTACCCCTCTGGCCTTCTTCAACAATATCCGTTGTCTGGTGATAGGTGAGAGGTAGTGTTGCGATTTCCAAAACACGTTGAAAGTTTCTGTTTGCTGTGCGCAAAGTGCCGTAACTCAATCCATGTAGTTCTCCAACGTTAAACAGAGGTCTGAAGGCATGGTCATTTTGTTCATCTACCTCGCTGCTATCTGACGAATCCCATTCAGAATTTATAGTATTTAGAACAGAAGCTTGAGATTCTAAAAAATCCTGTAAACCATTTTCGTTTTCTTCTTGGTTGTCTTCTAGAGTAAAAAAAACAAACAAAAAAAAACATAATTAACTTATTTAATTGATTTTATTTAATATAGATAAAATATAATGAAACAAGAAATATATCTTACCGTCTTCCGAAGAAACCGGGCTCTCATGAGAATATTTCTCGAATAATTTCTTACAAGAAGATGTAGACGTAACAAATGGACTCTCAGGGTTTTCTTCTAAAAAACAATATTATATTATTTTAAAAATTCAATGAATAAAAATATTATGATTAGACAAAAATACTTTTTTTTTACTTACTTTCATCCGGATAGTTTAATTCTTCTCCATAAATTTCCCTCAGCCGTTTAACTCCTCTCTGTGACCTGGCGTTTGTGGAAGCAGAATGGTGTTCCAGCTGTTGATCATGGGGGGTGGGACATGACGTCACGTCTTCGTACATTTGATAGGATGGAGTTCCACTAGTAGCCAATGGGAACATTGCTTGGTCTGCCGGGTGAATGGTGGCTTGGGGGAGTAGATCGCCTGTGATTTCTGTTGAAATATAGATACATAAGAGTTGAGTTGAGTTTTCTTAAGAAAAAAGAAAAAAAAGAAAATTAGAAGGCATTGCAAAATATATTCCGTACCCTCTAAAAAAATCATCGGGCGATACGCCGTCGGGGAATGATGCGTCATCTACGAATAAAAAAAACAAAAACATTTAAGATATCTTTTCAATTTGTATAATTTATAATTTATGTTGAAAATATACAACCCCAAATCAGAAAAAGTTGGGACAGTATGGAAAACGCTAAAAAAAGAAAAAAGAAGTGATTTCTAAAATTACCGTGACTTGTATTTCATTGCAGACAATATGAACACAAAATATTTCATGTTTTGTCTGGTCAACTTCATGTCATTTGTAAATATGCATCCTTTCCTGTCATTCAGACCTGCAACACATTTCAAAAAAAGTTGGGACAGTAAAGCATTTACCACTTTGTAATGTTGCCATTCCTTTTCACAACACTTAAAAGACGTTTAGGGACTGAAGACACCAAGTGATGAAGTGTTTCAGGTGTAATTTTGTCCCATTCTTCCTGCAAACAAGTCTTAAGGTGGGCAACAGTTCGGGGTCTTCCACACATTCTCTATTGGAGACAGGTCGGGACTGAGGCAGGCCAGTCAAGTACCCGAACCCTCTTCCTCCGCAGCCAGGACTTTGTAATGTGTGCAGAATGTGCTTTTGCATTGTCTTGTTGAAATATGCATGGACGTCCCTGGAAAAGATGTCTTCTTGAAGGCAGCATATTATGCTCCAAAATCTCTATGTACTTTTCAGCATTAATGGTGCCTTCACAGAAGTGCAAGTTACCTTTGCCAAGGGCACTGACACAACCCCATGCCATGACAGACCCTGGCTTTTGGACTTGTTGCTGGTAACAGTCTGGATGATCCTATTCTTCTTTGGTCCGGAGCACACGGCGTCCATTCCTCCCAAAAAATACCTGAAATAATGATTCATCTGACCACAGTACACGTTTCCACGGTGTGATGGTCCATCCCAGATGCCTCGAGCCCAGAGAAGTCGACGGCGCTTCTGGACACTGTTAACATAGGGCTTCCTTTTGGCACAGTACAGTTTTAACTGGCATTTGTGGACATATTGTGGTACTTGACAAAGGTTTGCCAAAGTAGTCCTGAGCCCATGTGGTGATATGGCTTCTAGATGAATGACGATTCTTGATGCAGTGCCGCCTGAGGGATCGGAGATCACGGTTGTTCAGCTTAGGCTTGCGCCCTTGTCCTTTACGCACTGAAATTCCTCCAGATTCCTTGAATCTTTTAATTATGTTATGCACTGTTAAATGTGAAATATCCAAATCTCTTCCTATCTTTCTTTGAGGAACATTGTTTTTAAACATTTCAATAATTTTCTCACGTATTTGTTGGCAAACTGACGATCCTCGGCCCATCTTTGCTCCTAAAGGATTAGACCTTTCTTGGATGCTGCTTTTGTACCAAATCATAATTACAATCACCTGTTGACATCACCTGTTTCAAATCACATCATTATTTAACCATTTTACCTCATTACTAGCCCTAAATTGCTCCTGTCCCAACTTTTTTTGAAATGTGTTGCAGGTCTGAATGACAGGAAAGGATGCATATTTACAAATGACATGAAGTTGACCAGACAAAACATGAAATATTTTGTGTTCATATTGTCTGCAATGAAATACAAGTCAAAGTAAATTTAGAAATCACTTCTTTTTTTTTTTTTTTTTTTTTTTTGCGTTTTCCATACTGTCCCAACTTTTTCTGATTTGGGGTTGTACTTACATAGATCATTCAGAACTTTCGCTAGATCGGCATCAAAATATTGCTCCGGTAAAGCCTCTTCTCCTTCATGATGATTTGAAGACATGATGTAGATTAAGAGTAGCCAAAGTTAGCATATTCTGTCCTCACTCCTTCGGTGTTAAAGGTATGAATGAATTCTGCTTCTTTTAAAGCTTTGTACGAAGTGTTTAAAAAACACATTTTTCCCGCTTCATTTTTCAAAGGAACCACCTTTATCACAGCGTGAATTCAACATCGTGATTGAACGAGTAGTATAAACATGTGTTTGTTGAGATACCAGCTTAATAAAAACTAATTATCGTAATAAAAACATAAAAATCGAACACTATCCCGGAGTTAGGCTTACTCAGTCACGACGAAGGCCTGTGTGTGTGTGTGTAGGGATTTCGCGTTAAGGCCTGTACACACCGGGACGAATATCGCGCGCGCTTATCGCCAGCGTTTTTCGTGCCATTTTTCGGCGCGTCTTGAGTGTTCACACCCAAGCGATTTTCACTGGCGCTGCGCCGAGTGAACGTGCACATTCAGTAGATGCGCTCCCGGTACACAAGATGGTGCTGCGGCACTTTAAGCCTCTGACACTCGCTTGTCACACAGAAGAAGAAGAGAGACAGTATTTACGTGCTTGCCAAAACCACAGACATATTATGTATATGGACAAAACCATTCACACACTTTTTGCTAACTGGCAAGCAGCATTAGCAGCCTATCTTCTTCTTTGTCTACTTACTACTTCTTAGTCGTATCAATGTGTGCTCGGCAAGACTGTTTTGTGCTTGAGCGCCACCAAGTCGTGTTTTACTGTCACTTCAGCAGCTCCAGGCACGTGAACAAAAGCGCCGATCTCATTGGTCGGCCAGTTTTTTACGCGGCGCGTCAAAATAAAAAAACGAACCCGAGGCGTTTTTTAAAAAATGACGCTTTTACGCCTGCCGTTTTGCGCGTCGGTGTGAACACTCACATTGGCGCCCATTGTTTAGTCCCGAGGCGTTAAACGTCGGCGATAAACGCGTGCGAAAATCGTCCCGGTGTGAACAGGCCTTTATAGTTGAGATGAGCTTAAAACTATATGGTCTAAAGTTTTAAATATAGACCAACTTTATCTCCGATCTTTAGACAATAATTACAACTAGTATTTCATCACGTCCTTTTTTAAATGTACACCTGCTTCAGGTGAGGGAGGGGGGAATTCCCTGTGAGTGATGTCATCATCAGCGTAATTTTTTACGTATCCCCTTAAATTTGAATTAACCTCAGCTTTGAGAGGGGAGTGTTAGTGGGTGTGGTCTGTTTGAGCCAGTGCATCCTGTTTGACCGGTCATTTCTCACTTAAACTTTGAAGGGAGAAGACGCATTTTAATTCACTGAGAACCAAAGGCAATGTAGTTTTTCCCGCGGTGGTCAGGTGGTGTGGGCGGGGCAGGGGGAGGAGTCTGGGTGTGTCTCTCTACAGGCTTCCCACAACGTCATTCCCTCCACAACTCGGAGCCAGGAGCGGACGCAGGTTTTACTTTGCTCCATGAAATTGCAGAGATGAAGGAGACACTTTTGTGTATATTTAAAATGACCGGTATGTAAAAAAAACCTTAGTCTTTTTAACAATGTTTTTAAACTAGTTTGTGTTTTATGTAACAGTTTTAAACTAATTTTGTGTTTTATGTAAAATCCAATAGTTTTTTTTTCCAAATCTGAATGAACACATTTGCTTTTGTGTAAATTATTGATTTCTTTACATCTTAAAAATGTCTTGACATCTTAAAATAACACTAACTCTTTTTTGGACAACTTTTAGAGAAAAAAATGCAATTTTAACATATCGATGCTTTAACGTTTTAAAAGTGATAAAAGATTTCATATGTAATGAAATTACATCTTCTTTAATAAAAATAAAAAACACTGATATCATCTCTGACTCTGTCTTTATTATACATTTCTTTAAAAAACGTTAACACCACTTAGAACTTCTGTGCGTTGGGGAAATTTTCCCACGCTTCAGATGTTCAACCCATAAGGGGCGTTACACATGTCCAATTTTCCCATGGTGTACATACACCACCCATAAGGGGAGGAGCTAGCGTTGGAAAATTCCCACGGTCAAAAGGGGCGTGGCTTAGAGGGCAATAAACCTGTCAGTTTGATGGGTGCTGCCCTCTACTGATGTAACCTACTGTTCAAAAGCTTGGGGGCAGTATGTTTTTATTTTATTTTTATAATTTAATGTTTTTATTCTGCAAGAATGCATTAAATTTATCAAAAGTGACAGTAAAGACATTTATAATGTTACAAAATATTTCTATTTCAAATAAATGTTGTTCTACTGAACTCTATAAATAAATAAATAAAAAAACTGAAGAAAAAAAAGTTCAGCAAAAATATTATGCAGTAAAACTGTTTAAAGAAAGGGGGGGGGTTCTTGAGCATCAAATTAGTATTAGGATGAATTCTGAAGGAATGTGTGAGACTTTGGAGTAATTGTGCTGAAAATTCAGCTTCGTCATCTCATCAGGAATACATTTCTACTGTATATTTGATCAATTAAACGGGCATGAGTGACTTCTTTCATAAACATAAACACACACATCTTTTATTTTTTGCAAACTAGCAACTTTTAAACTTACTGTATCGTTGGAATGTGTTTAAGCACTTTCCAATCCGTGTGTGTAAAACGCTATGTTAACATAAATAACATGCCCTTCAGAAGTCCTACGAAACTCGTTTTGTCCTCCTAATACTATATCATCAATGCTGTTCAGATTTATGTGTCGTTCGTTAGTAATAATTCGAAAATACCCCATGCAGGGCCAAGGAAACCAATGAAGACTACAAAACTACAACTCCCACGATCGCTCATGGTGGAGTAGTACTTCCGGTAAAGCTGCATTTGTGCGGCCATCGGCTGACGGGACGGACGGTGGGGATTTTACAACTAAACTTACCTTTTACAATAAATCTAACTAACTACAGACAATCTCACAGCAATGAACTACATCCATAACAAAATTCAGTGCTGTTACCTTGTTTACATAGTTTAAACTGAGGAAGTTTCTCATGTTTTGACTTCTTTAGCATTCAGCAGATTTTATGGCATATCTTTGCGTATGTATTTTGTGTATTTACACATCACAATGTTTCTCAAGATTGTGCCATTTGTATTTTAGTTGGACATAGAGCACATTTATGCTTATGCTTAAACTATCCCAAAATTATTACATGCCATTGCCACATCCGATTCATCTGGAGCAAATATATACTCAGCAAATGAACTGCATACACATGTACATTCCTAACAGTCGGAAATCCTTCAGATGTTAAAGCCTGTTGTTTCTGTGTTGTGATGTGTAGTGTGGCTGAATGCTGTGGCGATGCCCTTGGAGGTGGCATGGCCCTTCCCACAGTGCCCCCGCCTGGGCTGGAGGATATCCGGCAGAGCCGTCATGGGAATGGTGGGCTCGTACAGTTACCTCTGGACCAGTGAGTAAAGTTTCTCCATACTTGTATTTTGAACTATGAACTTAAAGGAATAGTTCACACAAAAATTAAAATTAGCCCATGATTTACTCACCCTCAAGTCATTCTAGGTGTAAATGACTTTCTTCTTTCAGACGAATACAATCAGAGTTATATTAATACATGTCCTGGCTCTTCCAAGCTTTATAATGTCATGATCAGTGTTGGGGAAAGTTACTTTGAAAAGTAATGCATTACAATATTGCGTTACTCCCTTAAAAAGTAACTAATTGAGTTACTTAGTTACTTTTTAAGAAAAGTAATGCGTTGCGTTACTTTTTGCGTTACTTTTTCTCACCTGGGCTGGGCTTGCTTTTTTGTTTTGTTTTTTAATAGCAAAAAAAGTCCTTTTTTGTGCAAATGTAAAGACCTCTTCATACCAAAATTGAAATAATAAGCCTCAGGCTGAGGTAAAAATGTGCTGCCATTCTGGATAATGGAAGAATAGGACGCAGGAGAAAAACATTTTACCAATAAAAACAAAAAATCTAGTAATTTTTGCTCATGGTTTAAGTGAATCATCAAAGGTCAGCAGCACGACATTGGTCAATAAAGGTAGATTAAATGCATAAAAAATATGTGGTTTATTTAACATATATTTATTTGAGGTTTGCATAGTACTCTGATTTTGCATGTGAATTATTTTATTCATTTTGAGGAGTACAGAATCACACACACACACACACACACACACGCACACACGCACACACACGCACACACACACACACACACACACACACACACACACACACACACACGCCTCTGCACTTATATTTTCTCAACATGGGGGCAGGAGAGCTGTCAGTCAAATTAATGTGAAAAAGTAACTCAGATATTTTGTTGTAAATTTGAAAAGTAATGCGTTACTTTACTAGTTACTTGGAAAAGTAATATTATTAAGTAACTCAAGCTACTTGTAATGCGTTCCCCCAACACTGGCAGTGAATGGCTGTTTCTATTATGAAGTCCATAAAAGTGCATCCATCCATCCATCATAAAAGTGCTCCGCATGGCTCCGGGGGTTAATAAAGGCCTTCTGAAGCGAACCCATGCGTTTTTGTGAGAAAAATATCCATATTTAAAACTATGTGAACTAAAATAACTAGCTTCGGACAGACGGGCGTACGGTTTACGGTGAAAGAGTAACTGACCAGACGTATTGGCGCACGCAGAAGCGCAGAGGATAGAGCAAAATAAAACACCGGTCAGGAGCTAGAAGTCTAAAACAAGAGTTTTTAAAGAGAATTTTAGTGCCGAGCATTATTTGTTTGAACCGCGAGAGTGGCGTCAAAGATTACGCTGCTCCTGCATCTTCATATCGCGTCACAAGTTACTCTTTTGGCGCAAGAGGACCTGCATAGGCCGTCTGCCGGAAGCTAGTTATTTTAGGTTTTTGAAGTTTTAAATATGGATATTTTTCTTACACAAACCACTTGGATTCGCTTCAGAAGGCCTTTATTAACCCCCTGAGCCATGTGGAGCAGTTATATGATGGATACATGCACTTTTATGGCCTTCAAAACAGAAACAGCCATTCTGTTCCGTTATAAAGCTTAAAAAGAGCCAGGACATTTTTTAATATAACACTGATTGCTTTTGTCTGAAAGAAGAAAGTCATATATCAGGGCTCAACATAAAAAAAATTCCCACTGGCCCCTGGGGCCAGTAGATCAGAGTTTTGCAGGCCCCTTCTATATTTTTATTGGCCCTGAAAGAAATATAAGGAAAACTTTTCCATTAAGCTGTATGTATTGTATACATTAGGATTAATCAATAGCCTACAGCAAATGGAGTACATGAATTAAGAGCTAGAGAGCCCCTGGAGACATGCAAAAATAACCAAATTGTCATTGTAACTATGAATTTTTTTATTGCCTGGCCAGTAATGTTAGCACTGTGTTTGCCTATATAATGTGTATCTTTGTGAATTGTTTATCATATATATATATATATATATATTAACAAAAGATAAACAATTAACAAAGATACACATTATATGAGATATTTTTGGCTTCATTTAGCCGTAGTCACGTGACAGGTGTTTTGAATCACGCTTTGGATTGTTCGACTCGAAACATCTGCGCTTCGGATCGCGCAAAGCTTCGGAACTACAGTTTTGCGTCAGCCATCCCTGACGTGCACATGAAACCGAAAGCTTAATTTACTCGTCTCGTCTGTTTCGGAGCGCGCGCGCTGCCTTTGGAATGACACCCAAATTCACTCATGACACAAGTCAAGCACTCGCACTTTGGATCTATCAATTATGAGCAAAGTTACGGTGATATATTAGCTAGCTAGTTGAGTAAGTTACCTTCGACATGCTTCATCGGTGAGGTACTGAGAGCCAACGTCTTCGCGATTCTGTATGACGGTATGGCGTTTGTTTTGCCTTTACTCTTTTACTGGCCCCGGGCCATCGGGCCATTGCTTATGTCGAGCCCTGCATATATACCTAGGATGACTTGAGGGTGTGGAAATCGTGGGATAATTGTCATTTTTGGGTGAACTATCCCTTTAAGACAGATGCCACTGAATGACCCTCATCCGTCTGCGTCTGTAGAGTATTTGAACTCTTTGATGGTGCAGAACCGGGATGTGTTGTTGGACCTGGTGGATGAGCGTCCTCGGGACACGCCCCTCATCACACTGTGCAATCATCAGTCCTGCATGGATGATCCTCACATCTGGGGTAGGTGGAGCCTCAGATGGTTTTAGAATTGATTTGCCAGTGTAAAATATGAATGTTGTTATGGTGTTTTTCAGGAGTCCTGAAGCTCCGGCATCTGTGGAACTTCAACAGGATGAGATGGTGTGTAAATGAAGGCAGAATCTGGAGACTGGTGTAAAGGTGTTGTCAGTTCATATCATGTCTTCTGGTGTGTGTGTGTGTGTGTGTGTGTGTGTGTGTGCCCAGGGCACCTGCTGCCGCTGATATCTGCTTCACCAGAGAAGTCCACTCCAGCTTCTTCAGCAGAGGGAAGTGTGTGCCTGTTGTTAGAGGTAAACACATCTCATGCCACATTTGCTCATTTCTCAGGGTTCCCACTCGTCCTGGACAATTGATGACAAATTTCCTGGAAAATGTAAAATGTCCTGGAAAATCATGTTGTTGTCCTGGAAAATAATTTTTTTTATAAAGTTCTTCGGTTTTTCTTTACCCGAGAACAAAGAGTTCATAACTGGCCCAAAACAATTACATTAAACAAAACTTTTTCTAGCAATTCGTTAGCCTCTTCTAAAGTAATTTTTTTGCCAAATATGATCTGGGGCCTCATTTATAAACGTTGCGTACGCACAAAAGAAGGCGTACGCCGCTCTCTACGCAATAATTGGTATTTATAAAAAGCAAACTTGACGGGAAAATGTGCGGTCTTTCACGCAAGCTCTGACCCAGGCGTACGCACAAAAACGGGTGAAATGAGAAATGGCGACACCGTCGGCAGATGGAAGAAACACGTGAAAGTGTGTGAAACTGTAGACCGTTGTGTAAAAGAAATGGCTATGCCTCTCATAAATAACATTAAGACTTCACAAAGCAAGTCTTACAATGAACAGCCTACACGAACACCCGTTTGATCGATCTGCAGTGTAAAACAAACAAAATCAAACGAAAATTACAACATAAATGCAAATTAACACATATTTGCAAAAAGAAAAGTGAAATATGTTCTGCAATAATATTGGCATGTTATGCATTGCAATTCATCCTCATAAATATGGTAAACAACGAAATAGCTAATGTACAAAACTGATATTCTCGTCAAGTGTCCGTCTGGCGGAGCAGATAGATGCAATTAGACAGATAGATAGATAATTAGGGAGATATATAGATAAATAGATAGATGTATTAATTGTCCACTGGGGAAAGTTGTTTTCATAGTAAAATTTCTTCATCAGCCACGTTCATGGTATTCATGCATATGCCTTTAGTTTTATTTTTGATAAAATAATGTATGAACTATGTCTCAACCATTACATTTGCACGGAACTATTTCCCATTTCCACGTAGATTATAACCGACATCTGTAGCTTGTCAGATTCAATTAAATGGATGGAAATAAAATGCCCATCTCAATGCGTAATGACGCACAATGGCTGATCTTGTGCTCTAGAAGATGTGGCGAATGGAAGGATTCGGAGTGAACGCATCTTCAGACAGCAAGAGGACACACTCTGGCGATGGAGCACTAGACGCTTTTTTGCCTCGACTTTGATGTCCGATCATTTCTTTTTTATTTCGGCGATAGTCCGAGGTTGTGAGGCTACAGCATTTACGGCGTCTGCAACCTTTTGCCACTCAAGTGTCTTTTTGGCATTAGTAATGCCCACACTGTGCCCTCCAAACAACACTTTTCTTCTCTTTTCAACCTCGCCAACGATAACTTCTACCTCACATTGAGTGAAGTTACGTTTTTTTTTAATTTCCTCTCTGTGTTTGCCATGATTTCGCAACCTATGAATATTAACTTGTGGGCGTTTCACGGACTATTTATGGGCAACTATGGGCGTGACATGAAGCCGCAAAAGCTGCGCTACATTTAGAATTGATTGTGATTTATTAAGGGAAAACTGCGTAGGATGTGCGTGCGCACGGTTTTATAAATCCGAATATTTCTGTGCGTACGCACGTCCTATGTTTCATCCGTACGCCAATTCTGACGCAAATCCTACGCAAAGTTTTATAAATGAGGCCCCTGGGCAATTATGCTATGAGGCTAACGAATTGTAAGTTTATATCTTGCAATTCTTACTACTTTTCTTAGATTTGTGAGCTATAAACTTGCAATTGCCAGCTATAAAGTCCAATTCTGAGTTAAAAAAAGACTGACTTTTTTCAGAATTGCGAGTTTATCTCACCATTCTGACCAATTATGTGAACTCACAATTGTGTGAGAGAGTCAGAATAGCGAGATAAATTCACAATTACCTTTTTTTTTAAAAAATGATTTGCCGTGATTCTTGTCTTTTATCCCCGCCATAGTAAAATTGATAATGTCCTGGAAAATGATCGCTGAAAAAGATTGGGAACCCTGTAAAAAAAACAAGAGTTTATCACTGTCCCAAAACAATTACCATTGGTTGCAGAAAGTGCGATGTTCAGGAATGCTTTCAGGAGTTTTGACATGTGAGAGTAGTTGATATTCTCTTGATATTGACACTGGTAAAGAGAGCAGTTTGTCATAATATATGATTAAGAGCTCATATTAAAAACTGATTTTATAGTAAAGTCATGGCAATAAACTATGGAAGCTTGTTTCTGCCACTGAATAAAAAAAATGTAATTGCAAATTATCTCTCAATTCTAAAAAAATGTCTCGCAATTGTGTTATAAAGTCAGAATTGCTGTATTTCATGAAGTTCAATTCTGAAGAAAAAAGACTTATTTTTCTCAGAATTGCAAGTTTATATTTCACAATTCTGACTTTATAACTCGAAATTGTGAGAAAGAAAGTCAGAATAGAGAGATAAAAAGTTCAATTACCTTTATTTTTTATTCTGTGGCGTAAACAAGCCTCCATAGTCTTCCAATGTATGATTAAGAGCTCAAAAACTGTTTTTATAGTCAAGTCATGGCAATAAACTCTCTACCCCTTCCCTTTTAAAGACTTTATATATAAAATATATTACTTTAGATTCCCATTAAGATCCTTGTCTTTTAATCTCGCTGTAGTACAATTGAAAAAGTCCTGGAAAATGAATGCTGCAAAAGAGTGGAGCCCTGTTTCTGCAGTCTGCTTTTATTTCCCACAGTTTTTAAAATGTTCATACTAAATTGAAATTGAGTCAGTAGTGCTTTTTCAAAGTAGTTTTATTTGCATGCAAACGGAAAACACTGATTGAATGGACTGTCTGAAGTCCTGGAAATGACATGAGAAGCCAGTTTTAATTCCGTCCCCTTCATAGTTTTAATTGAACAATTATGCCTTGTATAAATCATTTTCTTTAAATGTCTTCTAATAAAACCAACAATACTAAACGTTAAATAAAAGGGGGAATTATTATTATTTATTTTTTTAATTTTCCAGACAAACTTTGCGAGTGATGTCAGGACAATCATCCACAACCTCAAATAAGAGGATTCTACATACAATATCTGATTAGAGAACATGGAAGTGGAGGAAAATTGCTAAAGCAACTTTGGTAACACTTTACAATAAAGTCTCATTTATTAACACATCATGTAGCCTATCATATTGTAGAAGATGTGTCACTAGAGGATGTGTATGATTCGGTATCTTAGCTGATATTACTCTTGTTTCTGAGAGACGCACAGAGCGACGTGCATTTCATTCTTAGAGTTGACAGTCATTCCTGTATCAGATCATACAAGGTTTAAAACATTAAAATAGACAACTATCATCTAATAGAACATGTGTATGATGTAGCATTTTAGGTGATATTACTCCTGGCAGGCTCTGATTTCTGAGATCACACTGTTTACACTGTCAGTTCACACACTTATTATAGCTGAGTGATTTTAGACTTTTAAATGGCTATACTATTGCGATGTCCTCTGGCTTACATGTTATCACAAGTTTATTATTCAGTCAAATTTGTTTATGTCATTATCTGTGCCTTTCCGAATAAGGTAAGCGGCTTCTGGCACACATCCCTTGTCTTAAGCATTTTACTTTTTTAAAAGCCGTATGCCTTATTGGAGGCAGGTACCTGTGTTTAGAAGCAGATGATAGAGTCAGATTAAAGGGATAGTTCACCCAAAAAGGAAAATTTTGTCTTGACTTACTAACCCTCAATTTGTTCCAAACCTCCATGAACACAAAAGAAGATATTTGGTAATACAACAGTTGACGGTAGCCATTGACTTCCAGAGGAGGAAAAAAAATGCAATTCTTTAAAATATCTTCTTTTGTGTTCAACAGAATAAAGAAACTCATAGAGGTTTGGAACAACTTGAGGGTGAGTAAATGACAATTTTCATTTTTGGCTAAACTATCCCTTTAAGCTTAAACGTATTTTAAGGGTAAGCATTACAAAGTGCGCTGCAATAGAAGAAGCAGAGTAATTTATCTCTACCTGATTGCTGCAACTGACTGTTAAAAGAGAGTACATGCTAATAGTACAGTTCTCAGTGCTTTTTAAATCCCATTTATATAGAAGGCACTGCAGTTGATGAGGGCTTTAAGGTATTTATTTTGATAAAAGTTGAATGAAATGCACATGGGGCTTCTGCGTTAACGCTTGACGGAGGACGTGTCTGAAGATGGTGCTGACCGTCATAGTAACAACAGCCAATCAAACTACTTTTCCGGTGTTGCATGAACACAATTGGCTAGAGTCTGCACTAGGATGTTTGCATAGGCAGGGCTCTAGACTCATTCTTCCCATAGATATCCATAATAAAGGCTAGATGTCTCGTGCGCGCTGCTGGCCAATGGAGGTGGACGTCCGCACCTGGCGGCCATCTTGTCACAGGCAGCTCGCTCACTCATAACATTGTTTTAATGGTGCTTGCACTTTTTAAATAATTATAACTTGCTCAATTTTCTACCGATTTTCAAACTGTTTGGTTTGTTATAAACGTCAGAGATGTAGTTATGACTCTGCATACTTATGAAAAATGATTCATAATTTGTTCAAGCATCCATAATTATAGCCACGTTAATAACGTTTGTGTAAGAAACCAAACCATTTGTAAATCCGTCAAGATTTCAGTGAGATCGTCAGGAGCCACAGAGCCCTGCCTGTGACAAGATGGCCGCCGGTGATGACGTTAGAGACTCAGCCGTAAGACATCTAGCCTTTATTATGGATATCTATGATTCTTCCCACTGGTTGCGCTGGTGCGAATAACTTTCTCAGTTGGTCGCACCCTTTTTTTGATATCAATAATGACCTTGCATGATAATGAATCGTTCTCTTGATTTCTATATGCTGGGTTTGCATTGATGTAAAGATTGACGTGACTAAAAGCTTGATATTTGCTAAATATTTTAATCTGAACATTATCACACATAACATGTATAACAAAAGTATTATTGGCATGGGTGTTATTATTTTATTAAAGTAATATCTTGTCACATGACACACCGGCGCAGCCACAATAGCGCTGAAATATGCATATGCATTGTTACAACCGTCTAAAACATATTACTATATAATCATCATAAAGTAAACATTGTCATTATTCATCAGCATTAGTTCATATACAATTGCGTGGCATAAATGTGCGCTATTCATTGATTGTGAACCGCTGCAGCGCTGGATTGGGGATGCGTGAGCCGTGTTTTCCAGCGGTTAGATCAGTTCAAATCAAATGTGCATCTGTGACACAGGACATCAGTTCTGACTGGATCTCTTCCCTAATCGACCCTGCCTAACATTTTCGTCTCGTTTTTTATTTGTTGATGAAAATGACTAAGTTTTCGTCATACTTTTAGTATGTTTTTATTTAGTTTTCGTCTCGTTTTCGTCAGTGAAAAAAGGTTGTTGACGAAAATTATGACAAATTATTCGTCAACGAAATTAACACTGGTTGAATGTAAAATAAACCTTATGTGGTTGAAAACACTGAGTAGTTGTCATCAAGCGCTGAGCGTCTCTGGCTCGCGCCAGCCAAAGGGGGAAACACTGCACTCGCGCCAATGCAACCGTAGGAAATTTTAACTCGCATGTTATCAAAAAATGAATCGCATTTACAACCATTTTGGTCGCAGTCTAGAGCCCTGATAGGCGATCTGATTGGCTGACGCCTGCGTTGGCGCTTGAAAATGTTCAACTTCTGCTGCAGTGACGCGAGGCAACATAACCCACAATGCAGTTCGGCAACCATTCAAAGTAAATGAGAAGCGTTGACGCATGAATGCATCAAACAGCTCAACTGTCCTCTGTTTTTTAGGTGATGGAGTCTATCAGAAAGGAATGGATTTCCTTTTGGAAAGGCTGAATCAGGGGGAATGGGTACACATATTTCCAGAAGGTACAGACACTCATATTTTTAGCGTTATTATTTGTTTAGTGTACAGCTTTCCTAATGTCTTCAGAAATATGGTACATTTTCTCCTCCCAGGTAAAGTTAACATGACTGGAGAGTTCATGAGGATAAAATGGGGTAAGATTTATGCTCCAATATTTGGATACCACTTGTTTTACCCTGATTCTTAGTTAAATAAATCCTATGTTTCTTGACAGGAATTGGACGTTTGATTACAGAGTGCTCTCTTCACCCAATCATTTTACCTATGTGGCATATGGGTAAGTTACGCACGTACAAGTTGCTACCATAACTTCATCAGTGAATATTTGAGCGCAGAGGTGGACAGTAACGAAGTACATTTGCTTGAGGACTGTACTTAAGTACACTTTTTGAGTATCTGTACTTTACTGAAGTATTATTTTTTAGGGAAACTTTTACTTTAACTTCACTAGATTTGAAAGACAAATATCGTACTTTTTACTCCACTACATTTCTATCAAGGTCCTCGGAGTCAAAAGTCGTTTCTGTAGCAGCTTTGCAACTCAGTGGATGATTTTTTTTCCTTCTTTAAAATTTAAAATTTTTGCAAAATGTAAATGTCTGGGAGAAAGAGAAGCATAGACATATGGATGAATCTGAAAAAGCCTGATGAAAGAGCTCAGTTCAGTCTGTTATTGTGCCTGTGAGATGCCAGAGCACGAGTACTGAATAGAGCTTTCTTTTGTGTTTTTTTCGCACTTAAACAGACCAATACACACAAAATGTCACAATTTTCATATTGGAAAGTATTCACGTAAACAAAGTTGATTATGTCTTAAGTGAACATAAACAGTTGGGGGAATATCGGATGTGTATCAGTGTGTAGGATTTGTGCATTCTGCCTTAAAGTGACAGCAGCTTTGTAAAAAGCTTTGTAACTTTTAAGTATTTAAATTAGTTCAAGGTGGTCGGATGGAGCATCACTGACTGGCTTAAACCACCATGCATTTATACAACAATAATAAAATAATGCATTGACATAAAAAAGAAAATTTACTTTTGATACTTAAGTACTTTTAAAAGCGAGTACTTCTGTACTTTTACTTAAGTAAAAATAGTTTTTTACAACTTTCTCCTGTAACAGAGTAATATTTGACCAGTAGTACTTTTACTTTCACTCGAGTAATGGAGTTGTGTACTTTGTCCACCTCTGTTTGAGCGATTCTATTCCTTACTTATCTACTGTATTTTTTCAGGTCTGAATGATGTCCTGCCAAATCAAGCTCCATACATCCCTCGAGTAGGACAGGTCAATACACATTTTCCTTGTGTGATTTCATATTTTCCATTGTCACACTGAACAGGTTTGACTCTGAGCGCACTTTTCTTTTGTGCAGCGAATAACCGTTCTAGTTGGAAAACCATTCACGGTCAGACATCTGGTAAATGCCCTGAGAGCTGAGAACAAGAGTCCGGTAGGTGTCGCATTGTGTGAGTGTTTCAAAACGATAGTCTTGCAGTTGAGTACAAATTTGTTTTCTACAGATGGAAATGCGAAAAACAGTGACGGACTTTATTGAAGGGGAATTTTACAATTTGAAAGCCCAGGCAGAGGCTCTTCATCACAGGATACAGAAGCGCACGTAACGGCGCATCTTACCCTAACCCTGCCCTCACAACTCCGCAGAAACAAACATACGGATGACTAGATACAAAGAGGTTCAAGCAATCCTTTTAAGGATTATTATATATCTGTGATGATGAAGTGACATGGTTGGTGACGTATTAGTTGATTTATGCGTGGACGGTCAGATACGGGCTGAAGGAAAGCAGAGCTCTTCAGTTGTTGTAAATGAGTTGTGACTTTTTTAAAACCATGTTCAAGACCTCAGGAAATGCCTTTCAGACAGTGGAGCACAATGTGCTGCATTCTCCACAGTCTTCGTTTTCTATTTAATTGCACAGAATACTTAATACTTACAAAATGTAATAATGAAAGTAGCTCTTTTACTAGTAATGCATGTCTGTGAGATTAATTTTCTTAAACATCTGAACATGTTTGTTTGCATGCTCAGTTGTCATAGCTGAACCAGTAATTGTCATGAAAGGCAAATGAACAATGCCAAATTCTTGATTTACTGTGGGAATGTTAAAGCATTTAGTAAATCTTTTTGAGATGACAGTACTAGACGTTTTTGTATTTGTTGCAGTATTTGACTGTACATTCACTGTAAATACAGAATTCTGACTGAACACAGAAGCGCTAATTATTTCATGATGCACATGTACATCTTATTTGTGCCTAACCCACATACAATTTCTCTTTCTCGTTTGCATTGATGGAGCCAACTGAATATATATATAATTCTGCTGTACTATGATACTTAAAATCATATGGTGGAGTGAGAGTTGATCAGAACCATGTGCAAGTTGATCATGTTTTGCTAGGGATACATAGACATTGATATATTGTTCAAAATAAAAATCAAAAAGTGAAATAAAAAGATAAAACTGGCTACATTGTAATTTTTACATCATCATCATGACCAGTGTTGGGGAAACGCATTACAAGTAGCTTGAGTTACGTAATAATATTACTTTTTCAAGTAACTAGTAAAGTAACACATTACTTTTCAAATTTACAATAAAATATCTGAGTTACTTTTTCAAAATTCACATTTATTTGACTGACAGCTCTCCTGCCCCCATGTTGCGAAAAATAAGTGCAGAGGCGCGCGCGTGCGTGCGTGCGTGTGTGTGTGTGTGTGTGTGTGTGTGTGTGTGTGTGTGTGTACATGAGGGTTATTGTAGTTCTAGACCAAATGTGAGCATTTACTCATCTCACTTGCACAATAAAGATTCTGTACTCCTCAAAATGAATAAAATAATTCACATGCAAAATCAGATTACTATGCAAACCTCAAATAAATATATGTTAAATAAAACACATATTTTTTATGCCTTTAATCTACCTTTATTGACCAATGTCTTGCTGCTGACCTTTGATGATTCAGTTAAACCATGAGCAAAAATTACTAGATTTTTTGTCTTTATTGGTAAAACGTTTTTCTCCTGCGTCCTATTCTCCATTATCCAGAATGGCAGCACATTTTTACCTCAGCCTGAGGCTTATTTCAATTTTGGTATGAAGAGGTCTTTACATTTGCACAAAAAAGGACTTTTTTTGCTATTAAAAAACAACAAAAAAGCAAGCCCAGCCCAGGTGAGAAAAAGTAACGCATAAGTAACGTAACGCATTACTTTTCTTAAAAAGTAACTAAGTAACTCAATTAGTTACTTTTTAAGGGAGTAACGCAATATTGTAATGCATTACTTTTCAAAGTCACTTTCCCCAACACTGATCATGACATTATGTATTTATTGTTTTTTCTACGACTTCTCAACAATGAAAGGTGATGAAAATGTGAATGGACTAAAAATCTGTATAACAAATCTTTCTCTCTTCACTGCTGATGGTAATTTGTCAGTGTTTGATCATTTGAAAAAATTGATCTATGAGGCACAGACAGAAAACATGACAACAAACAATTGATTCAATCTTAAATAAAGCGAGCTTCCAAACTCTAGTAGCATCAGTTTTTCAAATTTGGAATAATATTTATTCCGAATATTTACATCCATTGGTGTGAAAATGTGAATTTCATTTATGAATTTCCAGGCCAGTGTTATGTGCTTTTTCTTAACCAGCTCATTTGTGACGTAGAGCGCTGATCATTTGTTAATTGAATGTGTCTGGCTTGCGTCATCCGGTGTCATCTTCCAGCTGATTTTAGCATTTTGATTGATATTATTTCAATGTATTGTCTTAATTATAAACGTGGTTTGTTGAGCAGATAGTTTATCGTTTGTTATTCTTATAGTTATTAACCTATAGTGGTAAATTACGCACATTCACAGAAATTAGCCTACGTCCGTGTTTTAAAATAAGGATACAGTATGATGTTACAAGACCAAAAGAATATTGTTTTTAAATCATCCGTCAAACGACTGCTGGAAATAAGTGTGCGGGACATGCAACTCAAACTGAGAGAACTGATCAAATCCATAAATGCCATATTTAAAAAATAAAATTCTCAAAACCACAAAGACGGTAACAAATAACAGCAACAGTTGATAGAGGACAGAGATCAGGTTCATTGCTTTGAGGATTCTCCTGAAAATAGATTTGGGGGCTTCATTAAATGAGTATAATATTGTATTCAACACCACTCTAAGGAGATCAAACCTATCCTATTTCTCAGAGTAACACTTCTATTTCAGTTGAAGGAATTTTGATTACTGTTGTGTTGACAAATTTAATGACCACTTTGTTTGCAATCATATCAACAGAAAATCTATTCCAGCATCTTCTTTTAAATAGACGCCGTTATACAATGTGAACTGGAATTTGATCTGGTCTCTTCCACACAAACATGTATTAACAAACAAGATTAAAGAAGTCACGTTTAAAGTGTACTCAATAAATATATTCAACATTTTGAAAAGACAAAAAAATATATATTTTTGTGAATGTGTTTGTGTTAAAGCTGGAATGAGTTCTACCCATCTCAGAAAAACAAAAACAAATGTCAGAATATGTAGGTATAAACACTTTTTAATATTTTTTTTTCGTTACCACAACTCAAAAACAGTATTCAGTACACTGCTAATCTTTTTATTGTACTTTTATACATTTTTTGGGGGGTAGACTTATTTCAATGTTTTGTCTCTGATGGGCCTAAAAAAAATCTTTGAAAAGTCAAAAATTACTTTACAATGTTTATGTACTAATATGTACATAAGTCAGATTAAAGGTATGTACATGTTTATGTACTGTTTATGTACAATGTTTATAAACTTGTAGGCTATAACTCCCCCACCCCCCCACCGACCCTTTTTATTTGTAAGGTTTTTATGACTAATGTCTTATTTTCTATTGTTCTTGTTATCGTGTCATGTTTCATGTAAGTATTTTGGCATTAATAAAAGAAACCGGATTTCGGATTTCTGAAAAATTACTGTAAATTTTTCTGGTAGACTATAATTTCTATGTTTTGTCTTTGATGGAAAAGTCAAAAATTACTTTCAATGTTTAACCTTGTATCCCCCTGGGCTTTTCATCTTGATTTATATTATTTTATGACATATGTCTCATTTCCTGTTGTTCCTGTTGTCGTGTACTTGTTATAGTTTCATGTAAGTATTATGGCTTTATTTAAAAAAAGAAGAAGAAAAAAGAGAAAAGAAAGAAGAAGCACGCTCAAAGAACTGAGGAAGAGTTGATGACGGCACGCGCTGATCTCCGGTTAACCAATCAGCGCAAGAGAACGGATCAGCTGAAGATGGCCGGCGGTGACGTCACGGTAGATCAGCTAAAGATGGCCGCTTTGAGGAAGGTCTCCGGTAGCGCCAGGATGATTTTACAGGTCTTTCTCTGTGTGTTCGCGGCAGCGAAGAGCGATGAGCAAGTCCCTCTGGTCGCATGGGCGAGTGACGGGTAAAGGACTGACATTATATGAGATTAGTCACGGAGAATTGATGGCGATATAGCTTTGGCGGTTTGCTAGCAGAATGACACGGTCGCTGTCCAGTACTGAAACCTGTCTGAGCAAACACATTTAATATGAGCTTTGAGCCGTTCAATCCTCTCATAAAACGCATATTTAGTAATATATCTCAATGTTTATCAACAGAAAGGCGTGTTTACATTTGTGTTGAGCGGTGATGACTGTCTCAAAACCCAGTACCGTTAACGTATCAAGACAGCAAATGGCCGTCATGTATGTGACCCTGAACCACAAAACCAGTCAATTTGTCAAATACAGCATCTGAAAGCCGAACGAATAAGCTTTCCATTGATGTGTGGTTTGTTAGGATAGGACAATATTTGGCAGAGATATAACTATTTGAAAATCTGGAATCTGAGGGTGCAAAAAAAATCTAAATATTGAGAAAATCACCTTTAAAGTTGTCCAGATGAAGTCCTTAGCAATGCATATTATTACTACTACTACTACTATATATATATATATATATATATATATATATATATATATATATATATATATATATATATATATATATATATATATTTACTGTAAGAAATTTACAAAATATCTTCATGGAACATGATCTTAATATCCTAATGATTTTTGGCATGAAAGAAAAATGTATAATTTTGACCCATACAATGTATTGTTGGCTATTGCCCCAAATATACCCGTGAGACGCATGCTTAGTTTTGTGCTCCGGGCTCACGTATGTCTAGATAATCAGTTCTATCACTGCTGACATGTGCCTGGAGCCGATGTTTGTGTTTTTGGTAAAAGCTGAATTGATGTGATTGTGTGTGTTTGTGTGCAGGTTTGTCTTGTCTCCTGTGGATCCTCCAGCAGCAGGACACACTGTGTCTGTGGATGAGCTGGAATCAGCCCTGAACCGAGCGCTGAGCACTACACCTAATAATCTACTGCTCTTCCTGCAGGATAAAGTATATCGCATATACACATTAAACATCTATTCCTTTTATATTTCCTAACATTTCTTCTGCAAGATTTTTGATTGAATAAGGAGTCCTGTTACAGATGGTCTCTTAAAGGGTTAGTTCACCCAAAAATGAAAATTCTGTCATTAATTCCTCAGCCTCATGTGGTTGGACACCCGTCAGACCTCCGTTCATCTTCAGACACAAATGAAGATATTTTAGTGTAAAGCTGATGCTGAGAAAGGCTTCAGATAGGCCTCCATTGGCATTCAGTACATTTACACTCACAAGACCCATAAAAGGCTCTTAAAACGTCGTTACAAAGTCCATCTCACCACAGTGACTCTACAATAATTTTACGATGCGACGACAATAGTTTTTGTGTGCAAAAAAAATCAAAATAACACCTTTATCCAGCTTATTCTTGTCTTCCGTGTGTGTCTCCACGACGCATGCGTGAGAATATGAGCAGATCCGGCGTTCGGACACATGACCCAGAAGAGATTTGTTTACGAGCAGAGGAAGACGCGCGTGTCTAAGCTGTTGAATTCTACATTGATCGTGCTTTAGGTCTCGGCGTAGTTCTCAAAATGAGATTAAAGTGTGCATTTAATGGATTCCCGAACGCCGGATCTGCGTCATATTCTCACGCATGCGTCGTGGAGACACACACGGAAGACAAGAAGAGGTTGAATAAAGTTGTTATTTTGATTTTTTTTTGCGCACAAAAACTATTGTCGTCACATCGTAAGATTATTGTAGAGTCACTGTGGTGAGATGGACTTTGTAACGACGTTTTTAGAGCCTTTTATGGGTCTTGTGAGTGTAAATGTACTGAATGCCAATGGAGGCCTATCTGAAGCCTTTCTCAGCATCAGCTTTACACTAAAATATCTTCATTTGTGTCTGAAGATGAACGGAGGTCTGACGGGTGTCCAACCACATGAGGGTGAGGAATTAATATCAGAATTTACATTTTTGGGTGAACTAACCCTTTAATTTCATACGTAATGCACTATGTCAGTGCGTTGCCACTTGTCTATTAAGGAAAAAGCAAAAAAAGAACAACAAAAACAAAGATCACAATATCACCCATGATAGATATACATGTATAATTGCTTTACCATGAGTAAGGTTGGTACCGTTTGAATTTTAATTCCGGTTCCGATTCTGCTTATCGATTCCGATTCTTAGTGATTCCTAATTTCGATTCCAATAAGGTAAAAATAAAAACCTTGGCTATCATTCACATTTATTTTTATTGCAAAACATTTAATTGTAGCTAAATACCGTGAACTAAACGAACACTTACACAAGGAACTTTTGCCTATGGTTTAAAAATACCATAGCAAAAACAACTACTAATATAAATTTCAAGCATTATTAAAGACAAGTAAACACTCAAAAAGAACAAATAAGCAAATGAGCTATTGCACAAATACAAGGAACTATTGAAATACATATGTTCAGGTATTCAGGTACAGAAACTGTAATCAAATGTAAAATAACACTGCACTTTATTAATAACACATAGGCTATACATTACAAATATAGTTACAAAAGTTATTCTGTCTATAACAGCGAGTGAATTTTCTTGTTGTCTTTTGTTTCATTAACGTTATCATTAGGGGTGTAGCGGTTCAAATTACTCACGGTTCGGTTTTTGTCACTTTTTTAGGGTCACGGTTTCGGTATAGTTTGGGATGTGCTATGCTCAGGGAAATGAGTTATTAGCTATATTCAACTGTCAAATAAAATAAATAAAATAAGAACATATAATCAAACTACAAGCAACAACACAAATACATACAATAGAGCAAAGATGCATATAAAACAGTGCTTTTCAGATTTTTCAGGTGTCTAAAAGTAGTTTTCAGGCACAGAAATTGAATAAAGTAATCAAATATAAAATAATAACATTGCATATTATAATCTTCACTGTTTAAATTAAATTAAATAAAGATGAATCATTATTGAAGTTACAAAAGCTATCCAGTCAAGAGAAGTGATTTGTCATTTATTGTTTGATTAACATTAAAAACACAGACAGCAGGAATAGGCTAAGAAATAATGCACGGAAAGCGTACATACTGTTACACACGAACACACGTCTTTCTCAACTGTTAACGTTTTACTTAAGACATGACCGACCATGTTTGTTAGGATACTCGCCAAGACGGGCGTGTTGACAATTTTTGTGTGCATTTGTCTATTCAAGCGCAAGTCTCGAAAAAGATCTCAATATTTGCACGCTATCTGCAACGTGCCGCGCACACGCTTCAGATGAGTGCACACACACACACAAACACACACAAATCTCCTCTCAGTGCGTGTGAGTTCTCTTTTGCATCTTGCTCTTGAATGTTTGCAAGGCTTAAATGAGTTAAGAGAACGTCTGCCGTCACTTTAAGAGCTGCACGGATCCAATATACTGTTACACACATATTTTCATCTTTTCTTTTCAACTTTCTTAAGACATAACCGACTGTGTTTACGAGAATATTTTGACATATTTATTGTATTTATTTGTCCATTCGTGTGCTGTGCACAAAGACTTTATGGAAGAGAACTCATTATCACGCACTATTCACTATGAGAAGCACAGAAAACAGTGCGCAAGTCTTCTTTGCGCTCAAATAGTTTAAAATCACATTAATATCACATTGTCTGTGCACACGTTTTGTTTGTGTGTGTGAGTCTTTTGTGCTTGAATGGTTTAAAATCACATTAACATGTGCACACAGGAACCAATAAGCAGAACTCGATACCACCCCCAACCATGAGAAACATTGTCAGAAGAAGACAATTAATACATTTTTAGTTTTAATAAAGACAACAATCTGAAGGGAATGATTCTTGCTATTGTGAGATGTATGAACCCAGTGCTGCTCTGGCATTAGGCTAGTTCAGGCAGTGCCGATCTAACCGCTTCAATTCCCTCTGTTTCTCATTCAGTTGAGTGTTGATGACTTCACAATGTACGGAGGAGTATTCGGGAACAAACAGGATAGTGTCTTCCAAAATCTTGAGGTATGCTGGTGTGTTTTCCATCTGTCTCTGCTTTTGATATTTATTACTGCTTATGATTTTGACTTCAGATAACTTAGAAGAGATAAACATTTCTGATCTAGTCAAGTCAGAAGTGTGACAAATGAAAACATTTGTTAAAACAATGACAAGCTAGAATATATAATAAGCTAATTGGCTGATTTTAAGTTAGTCAAACTATAATATTATAAGCATTATTTCAGCATAAAGATTTACCAATATCTTGTTTCAAATTCATAATTGTTTGTAGATGGATATTTCACAATTGTAAAGCAAGTGAGATTTATCTTTGAAAGGTGTGACATTATCTTGCAACACAATATTTTTTTTCTTCCATCACCTAATGATGCACAGACATCCATACTCGACATACAAAACACAACAATGGTGACACTCAACAAATAATAACAATAATAATAAAGATAAATTCTGAACATTACAAAATAAACAAACAAAACAAACTGCTAAAAGTGAAGCAAAAATAAGTTCAGCAGCACAGATAAAACCAACAAGAGTCAAGAAACTCCACAGTATAAGTATTATATTATAATATATATACATTTCTCCTGTGCTTAGGCCCTTCACTGGCCTCCTATTGGTTTTAGAGTGCATTTTAAAATCTTAGTCATTAATTACAGAGCCTTGCATGGTCAAGCACCCTCTTACATCCAGGATCTGTGCACACATTCCTGGTCGGTCTCTGAGGTCTTCAGGATAAGGTCTTTTAACTATTCCCAGATCACGTCTTAAGACGAGAGGCGACCGTGCTTTCTGTGTTGTGAAGGCTCTGGACCTCCCTCCCTGTAGTATTGAGGACTATAGTTTCTGTGGAATCTTTTAAAAAAAACACTTAAAGGGTTAGTTCACCCAAAAATGTAAATTCTGTCATTAATTCCTCAGCCTCATGTGGTTGGACACCCGTCAGACCTCCGTTCATCTTCAGACACAAATGAAGATATTTTAGTGTAAATCTGATGCTCTGAAAGGCCTCCATTGGCTCAATGCACTTTACACTCTCAAGACCCTTAAAAGACACTAAAGACGTCGATACAAAGTCCATCTCACTACAGTGGCTCTACAATAACTTTATAAAGTGACGAGAATAGTTTTTGTGCGCAAAAAAACCCTAAATAACGACTTACATAGTGATGACGATTTCAAAACACGGCCTCATGAAGCTTCGAAGCGTTATGAATCAGTGAGTCGATTCAGCAGTTTGAATCGCCAAATTTCAGCAGTTTGGCGGTTTGACACGCGATCCGAATCATGAATCGACTCACTGATTCATAACGCTTCGAAGCTTCATGTCTCGTGTTTTGAAATCGTCATCACTATATAAGTCGTTATTTAGGGTTTTTTTGCGCACAAAAACTATTCTCGCCGATTCATAAAGTTATTGTAGAGCCGCTGTAGTGAGATGGACTTTGTAACGACGTCTTTAGTGTCTTTTAAGGGTCTTGAGAGTGAACCGTGCATTGTGCCAATGGAGGCCTTTCAGAGCATCAGATTTACACTAAAATATCGTCATTTGTGTCTGAAGATGAACGGAGGTCTGACGGGTGTCCAACCACATGAGGGTGAGGAATTAATGACAGAATTTACATTTTTGGGTGAATTAATCCTTTAAAGACACATCTTTTTGGACAAGCCTTTAATTAACAAAATGGTTTGGCTTTTGTTAAGTTTCTATGGTATCTGATGTTATTTATAGTAGTTCTACATCTTTTTAGTTTTTTTTTTTTAATGTTTTTTGATTGTAAAACACTTTGTGACCCCTCCATGTCTGTGAAAGGTGCTATATAAATAAACTTTACTTACTTACTAACTATTCATGCCGCACTGCATGCTGAGTACCTTCACAGTCCATATGCACTGTAGAAATACAGGATGATATTCCAAGAGTGCAGTTTGACACAAGAGAAGTCCTACTGTGGAATTACTGTGAAAGTCATGCAATTATTAACCTGGAATATACTGTCATCACACACTAACATTCATGAAGATATACTCTTTAGAGTATCAAATCACCTTGAAAAATGCTTGCTAGTCCAAATACTAATAAGCATCTCTCAAGTTTTGCTTTTTCAATGACGTATGACTCGCATTGACAGGGGAATATCCGATCTGTCCGCTTACATGGCAGACACAAAAACGTGTGTCCTATTCATTTCAGATTTATTTCCACATATGAATGAGGCCTGAAACCGATCTGAGAATATCACAATCCATGTGCTTTTTATCGGACACATGCTGCTGTCTACTGGAGCATAATGTACATGGTTTAGCATCAGCACTTAATGGCAGAACGATATTTAATTAATATTATGTTTTTATGTTATTATTATTATACGTTTCTCTACGTTTAAATGCTTTTTACAATGTAACCCATACAAAATATTGTGAAAAAATTTGAATTCAAAATACAATTTTAATAACTTAAAGGGTTAGTTCACCCAAAATGTAAATTCTGTCATTAATTCCTCACCCTCATGTCCAAACCCGTAAGTCCTTCGTTCATCTTCAGAACACAAATGAAGATATTTCATTTATAAGATATTTATAAGAACAATTATTAACCTGGAATATACTGTCATCACCAGTGTTGGGGTAACGCATTACAAGTAGCTTGAGTTACGTAATAATATAACTTTTTCCAAGTAACTAGTAAAGTAACGCATTACTTTTCAAATTTACAACAAAATATCTGAGTTACTTTTTCAAAAAAGTAACGCAAGTTACTTTTTTTCACATTAATTTGACTGACAGCTCTCCTGCCCCCATGTTGAGAAAAATAAGTGCAGAGGCGTGTGTGTGTGTGTGTGTGTGTGTAAACATGAGGGTTATTGTAGTTCTAGACTAAATGTGAGCATTTATTTATCTCACTTGCACAATAAAGATTCTGTACTCCTCAAAATTAAGAAAATCAGTCAAATGCAAAATCAGATTACTATGCAAACCTCCAATAATTAAATGTTAAATAAAACAACTATTTTTATGCATTTAATCGACCTTTTATATTTAATTTACCAATGTCTTGCTGCTGACCTTTGATGATGAAAATTACTAGATTTTTTTATTTTTATTGGAAAACTTTTTTCTCCTGCATCCTATTCTACCGTTATCCAGAGCTGTGTCCTCTACTGTTCATGCGGGAATTCATGCGTGAATCTGCATTTTTACCTCAGCCTGGGGCTTATTATTTCAATTTTGGTATGAAGAGGTCTTTACCTTTGCACAAAAATATAACTTTTTTGTTATAAACAAAAACAAGCCCAGCCCAGGTGAGAAAAAGTAACGCAAAAGTAACGTAACGCATTACTTTTCTTAAAAAGTAACTAAGTAACTCAATTAGTTACTTTTTAAGAGAGTAACGCAATATTGTAATGCATTACTTTTCAAAGTAACTTTCCCCAACACTGGTCATCCACACTAACATGTTTAACCGTGAAGATATACTCTTTAGAGTATCAAATCACCTTGAAAAGTGATTGCTTGTCCAAATACTAACAAGCATCTCTGAAGTTTTGTTGCTGTATGAAGCTCTTTTGGTGTCCACAGGCGGCTCTGCTATCCTCCTCCTCCTCCTTATGGTTGCCATCTGTATCATCATCCGCCGCTGCTTTGGTCTCTACACTGCTCCAGAATCAGATCGATGCGGCTCCTCTCTTCATGACCCCGGACACACTTGCTCAACTCCGTCTCAATGCATCTGTGGCTGCTTTACTGGTGTTCCGCCTCCCTTACAGCAGCGGGTAAACCAATCTCTCTCACACTGGCTCCAGTTCAGAATGGGATACTAGCAAACTATGATTACAATTTTTTTAAACAGTATGTGAAACAATTAATTATGCAATGGGAAACGTTGTAAACATTTTTGTCACACTGTCACATTGACCTCATTCATGCAAGTAGTAAGTGCCTTCCAGTTATCTCCCAAAAAATAGTTATTTTACATATTCAGTTTGGTGTACAAACTGCAGGGTAATTTCACTGTTCATCCTGTGGGAATGCAGAAATGTGAGCAGTATAATGAAACTTTGGTAAACCAATGATGGAAATGAGAACAGTTAGGCCTCATTAACATTGCAGGTATTGATGCCCATTTCGATTTGTTGACTATATCTGATTTTTTTTGACGGCCAGCTTACATCTTCTTTTAAAAGTGACCCATATCCAATATCTGCATTTACACTATACACTTGGCAATATAATCGTAGACATACTGACCCGGAAAAGCTTAGGCTGAAAAGGAAGAAAAAAAAAAAAACGGTTTGCAATGGTGATAATATAAGCTTTTGCTTTCCGCACCATCTTTAAAGGGTTAGTTCACCCAAAAATGTAAATTCTGTCATTAATTCCTCACCTTCATGTGGTTGGACACCCGTCAGACCTCCGTTCATATTCAGACACAAATGAAGATATTTTAGTGTAAATCTGATGCTCTGAAAGGCCTCCATTGGCTCAATGCACGGTTCACTCTCAAGACCCTTAAAAGACACTAAAGACGTCGTTACAAAGTCCATCTCACTACAGTGGCTCTACAATAACTTTATGAATCGGCGAGAATAGTTTTTGTGCGCAAAAAAACCCTAAATAACGACTTATATAGTGATGACGATTTCAAAACACGGCCTCATGAAGCTTCGAAGCGTTATGAATCAGTGAGTCAATTCAGCGGTTCAGAGCGTTATGAATCAGTGAGTCAATTCAGCGGTTCAGAGCGTTATGAATCAGTGAGTCGATTCAGCGGTTCAGAGCGTTATGAATCAGTGAGTCGATTCAGCGGTTCAGAGCGTTATGAATCAGTGAGTCGAATCAGCAGTTTGAATCGCCAAATTTTAGCAGTTTGACACGCGATCCGAATCATGAATCGACTCACTGATTGAAAATGAATGAATGAATGAAAGTGCATAGGTATGTGCCACCTTTTCCACAATGTAAAAATAATTATACTTTATTTTTTTATTTATAGTTTTGCCTATATGTTCTAGTCATCTCTTAAATAATTGGATCAAGCATTATGATTACTTGATTGACCTCAGCTACTTAAAACTCTAAGCACCCATAAAACAAAAACACAACTACAGCTCTATAGTTTCATCAGTGTTGCTGCCGACTCCTCAGCTCATGTGTCAGACTCCACTGGAGATGCTACAACACACACTGTTATGTTCTGCACTTCTCAGTGGCTCATGCCACTAAAGCACCAGATGTGCCACTAAACTTAGCGGCATGTTTCAATGGTTTCTGCCATGCCACATCATGTTAAAATCACCTCAATAGATGGTCAAGTTGAACACATTGCATTATGGGAGACAGTATTCCACACAGTGTGCTATGTTGTATACTGTATATTTTGAAATATGTAGTCGTCATCAGCATATTTTACGATTACAGAAAATTAGCTTACTATGCACATACACATATTCTACAAGTATACTATCGTATACACTGCATGCAGAATTATTAGGCACGTTGATTTTCTGATCTTGTTTTTTTACAGGCACATTTTACCAAAACCATCATTAATCTTAATAACTTCTATTCATTTTGTATTTAATCATTTAGAAGTGATATACAATTAGACTAAAGGGTTCCTGACGGTTTCACACTTAATTCTTCACCTTAATTCTTAATTATTTAGCAGTTAACGTGTCTTTTCTTCTGTTTTTGATTGCTGATCCGATGAGCATTTCACTGTCCAATGGTCATGCCTTAACTGCAATTTCTAGCATTACATTAGTGTCATATCCTTCTCTCATGGGCATTTAATAATTTTTGACCTTTCAGTCGGAGTTAAATCTCTTTTTTGGCTCATTTTATCTGTAAAAGAAAGTGTGTGCACACCTGAATATAAGTTTTTTTTTCATTTCCAGCCTTCTTGAACAATTATATATCACTTATAAATGATTAAATACAAAATTAATAGTAGTTATTAAGATTACTGTGGTTTGGAATTGGTAAAATGTGCCTGGAAAAACAAATATGATCCGAAAATCAACGTGCCTAAATTCTGCACGCAATTCTGAACACAGACATTTGTAGGGTGAACATTTCTTTAGGCAAGGCAACACAAGGCCAGTTTATTTATATAGCACATTTCACACACAATGGTAATTTAAAGTGCTTTACATAGAAACGGAATTAAAATAGTGATAGAATAATCACAACATATGCATGCATAAGAAATAAAAATAACAATCGTATTTAACTAAAGGCTAAAATACTATTCCTCCTGACTACCTGAATCACTAAATTCAGGGCTAAATAGAAAGGTCAGAGATTTTCGGTTCGCGAGACACAATAGTAGCAACTTCCTGGCTTACTAGTGACCCTTCAATAGGGAGAAGTTTACATAAAGGTTTTATTTAAAGCAGAGCCGCAAAGACAATGACTCCCTACCATTATTAGAAATTCTTGCACTGCTCTGCTGCGCTTCATTACACATCACTTTGTATGTTAGATTGACAGAAAAGTTTAAAAGTTACATTGTTAGTCTGGTCTGCATGATTGAGATGGCCAATCAAATCAAAGCAGTCAGGGTTTATGTTCTCTTTTGGCTCTTCACACAGACGAGCGCGTCAATCTATGGCTTAATGCCAGGGTGGAGACTCTATTCTTTACGGTGAAATCACAAAACAAACTGCACACGAACGTGTCCCTGCTCTTAATATACAATATTATTATAATATTTATTGTCACTTATAATATTGTGTATGTTTGGAAGTTATAGAGTATTATTGTTTGAGTTTTATTAATGTATGAATCGGATTTTAGATACTTTTTTGTATTTATTGTTTTTGATTGATAAAGGCCCTTCTAGGGACAAGTGTTGCAAATTAGCCTTTGGCTATATACACTGTGATACAGACATCAGATTGTTTAGTCAAAATGATCTATGTTGGTGGTATCTGTCCCTATCAAATAAATTATTAAATAAAATAAAATAAATACAATCATTGATGAACATCTTTGAATTTAATGAGGAAAAAAAGTCTATATGAGGGCGGATTCGAACTCTTCTACTAACCACTAGGGAATCTGAATGTGAACAGCGGATCTATGTATTTATTCACTAACGTGAATAACGTATTGGATGCAAATATTATTTGCAAACAGTCCCAAAATTATTATTTCCCAACTAGAATTAGACATAGAATTTCATTCACATTCTTTATGCTTTATATACCCAAAAAAAAATGTTCCCCCAATGTTCAAAACATGGTTACGGCCTTGATTTAAAGAACAGACGCAGATCCCTTACATTTTGGACCGGAAAACATTTTGGATGAGAAAACCAGAACTCTTGATATTATGAGGACTGTCTTTTTCTTGCAGGGCTGATATGATGTCTACTAAAGAGGTTCTCAGTGGAAACGGTACGTGTGGGATTCAAACAGCCCTAAAAACCCAAAGCCTTATTATTATTGTAAAAAAAAAAGATAAAATGACAGAAGAGTTTTCCTGCAAATGAATGGCATTGTGTTGTTTGTTGTAGATGAGGTGGTTGGTCAGGTGCTGAGCATCATGAAGGCTCAGTCTGTGCCGTATACTGCAGTGTTCACTGCCCTGGGACCCTCGAGGGTAAGTGAGACCTCTCCACCACTCAGTGTACACTTGCACTCCTTCAGCTAGGGCTGGGCACTATGACCAAAGTCTTACATTAGAATGCGAGGCATTATATGACGGCAACAGTATGCAATGCAATATTGTTAATTTTACTTTTCAAATGAAAGGTACTTTACCTCATTTGATGATTTAAAACTTAAAGGGTTAATTCACCCAAAAATGTAAATTCTGTCATTAATTCCTCACCCTCATGTGGTTGGACACCCGTCAGACCTCCGTTCATCTTCAGACACAAATGAAGGTATTTTAGTGTAAATCTGATGCTCTGAAAGGCCTCCATTGGCTCAATGCACGGTTCACTCTCAAGACCCTTAAAAGACACTAAAGACGTCGTTACAAAGTCCATCTCACTACAGTGGTTCTACAATAACTTTATGAATCGGCGAGAATAGTTTTTGTGCGCAAAAAAACCCTAAATAACGACTTATATAGTGATGACGATTTCAAAACACGGCCTCATGAAGCTTCGAAGCGTTATGAATCAGTGAGTCGATTCATTGAAATTTGGCGATTCAAACTGCTGAATCGACTCACTGATTCATAACGCTTCGAAGCTTCATGAGGCCGTGTTTTGAAATCGTCATCACTATATAAGTCGTTATTTAGGGTTTATTTAGGGTTTGGGTGAACTAACCCTTTAATGGATGCAAACAAAAACTGTAAAGGTGTAAAGGAATAGTTCCCACTCTAATATCTGTTTGGATGAGTCTACATCAGTGGTTCCCAAACTGGGGTACGCAAACAAAATGCTGAGTTTTGCCGTTCAATTGATTCTACCCCAAGGGATAGTTCCTCCAAAAATGAAAATGACCCCATGATTTACTCACCCTCAAGTCATCCTAGGTGTGTATGACATTCTTCTTTCAGACGAATACAATCAGTTATATTAACAATGTCCTGGCTCTTCCAAGCTTTATAATGGCAGTGAATGGCTGTTTCTGTTTTGAAGTCCATAAAAGTGCATCCATCCATCATATAACTGCTCCACTTCCGCTAACTATCGTACGCGTGTTCACGAGAGATTCCAGCATATGATGTAGGAGGCTCCGGAGAGAATATGCTTGAGATATCGGGAGAACCAAGTTTTGTTTTGCTTTATCCTCTGAGCTTCCGCGTTCGTCACCACTTATAACCGTCAATCGCTGGAACGCCAGTCTCTCGTGAACGTGCGTACGACAGTAGGCAAAATGCCTCTTCAAGTGTAAAAACAGGAAAATGATGCATGACATCCAAACAAATCACCTCATCCATTGTGGTCAATATGTCTTCATCCACACAAGCAGATGGGTTGCGTGCAGAGTTTGCTGCCTTAGTAAATTGAGCTACTTTATTGCCTTTCTCAACAATGTAACTTTGTTAAAGTGGGGGTTTATTAATAGTTAGCTTCAGGTGATCTCCAGGAACAGGATTGAACACCCCTGATCTGTTTTCACTTTTATTCATTCACAGCATACGAATTCTTGATATCAACATTCAATTTTACTAGTTTACATGCTAATTCTTGATATCAACAATTGAATTTCCTGTAGTAAAAACTCTAATTCTTGATATCAGTAATTTAATTTTCATTACTGAAATGTCACAAATTCAATTGTTGATTATTAATATCCTGGGTCAAAACGGTTTGCCATAACAGCTTGTGCCACTGCAGTGCAAAGATGGCCTTTGTTCATACTCATTTAATTTAATTTTGAATTAATGATTTAGTTAAATTTATTGCTTCATTTATTTTATTAATAATTAAAATAATGTGTGTGTGTATATATATATATATATATATATAATAATTAGGGCTGTCAAAAGATTAATCGCGATTAATCGCATCCAAAATAAAAGTTTGTGTTTACATAATATATGCGTGTGTACTCTGTTAATTATTATTTATATATAAACACACACACACAAGCATGTATATATTTAAGAAAAAAAATATTATTTTTATATATGAAACATTTATATTTATATATTATAGATTATATAAATGTATATACAGTATATACATGCAAATATTTCTTAAATATATATGTAAACACAAACTTTTATTTTGGATGCGATTAATCGCGATTAATCTTTTAGTGCCCTAATATATATATATATATATATAGACATACTTTTAATAGGGTTAGAAAAACTTTGCCTTTTTTAAAAATTTAAGGGGGTAAATATTGTCCCGCAATGGAAAAGGCCTTGGGGCACGCCACTCTATCAAAAGTTTGGGAACCACTGGTCTACACAAAATAGCCTTTTGATGGAATTCACAGTTTTGAATCCAAAAAACGTTTAATTGTCAACACAAGAATACCAAAGGATTTTGCATTAAATGATATATAAATTTTAAATGATTTATATAAACATAGATAATATGTATTACATTGTTTGGCCGATGGTGTGCAGCTGCATGAGCACAGGTGACAGACATCTGACATCTGCATGCAAGACCTGTGGCCGCACATATGTTGAAACTTTGACTATATTAATTAGGCGTGTTGCACCATTGTTGTGAGATTGTGGCTGCGTCCCAATTCGCCTACTTATACTACGTCCTAAAAGTATGTACTCTTTTTGTGAAGAAAAAGTACATACTTTTGAGTGTGTAGCAGAAGAGTAAGCAAGCTTTGGGACATACTACATCGTCATCTTTAACGGACTCTGTTGCTTAGTTACGTGTCCCGTCACCGTTTAAACTGCCCTGTCAATCATCGTCACAGTTCAAATCCTCCACATTAAATTTAATTTCCTACCGTATCAGAGAAATGTAGTCGCTCGTTGATCTGCCTTTCGTGGGTCTTTAATGCAGAGACTCCTCTCATGTGTTTGCAAAGTTAATGGCCAAACGTATCATTACAAAAGTTCTCAATGCTGCTGAAGGAGAAATATAATGTGGATAATATTGAATAAATATCTTTTCGTCAGGTTAAATACTGATAATTGCTCACTCAAACCACTTTATCTAATCCTCTCTACTTAACCGTCAGACTCGCGTAACCGTCATGTTTGTAGTTTTTTAACACTTTTTATCCGCGTTTGTAGTTCTAATAGAATCCTCGTCCATCTCGCAATGGGTTGTGGGTAATATCAGCCGTTAGAGTGCGCATCGATCTGCACTTCGGATTCTGACCGGAAATAGTAAACCATCCGGGAATCTTTGGAATACTTTTTTCAACATACTACGATTTGGAACATACTAATTCTTTTTTCGAATACTATTTAGTACGGATAGTATGCGAATTGGGACGCAGCATGTGTCACACCAGTGTAGAACTGTAACATGAGCATAGTAAATCGAAGGTAATTTTATGTGGCTTTTGTTCTGTCTCAGGTGATTGAGGAGGCGTCTCCAGCTGTGCACACTGTGTGGTCTCGATCCCTACTGCAGTCTCGCCGCGAGGAGCCGTCCGCTCCCAATCCGCCTGTGGAGTTTAAGGAGAAGGGCTCCACCTGCATTCTCCTGTGGGCTGAGACAGTGGTGGTCAGCCAGTATCGCTCGGGAAAGTGGGAGAGGCATGACCTTACCTCCAAAACCTTTGGTAAAGGTGTGACACCCAACCTGTCTGGATCCTCCTGCAATGAGACTCACTCCCGGTAAATAGTGCCAACTGCTTGTGGGGTTTAGCAAAACGTTAATGATCCCATGTGGTGAAAATCAAGTTTTAAATGTTGTTTATGTCTATGTGGTGTTTTAATATGCTTTAATTCATCAGTCAACACCATTGATTGCTAAGTATTTTCTCCTTAAAGGGTTAGTTCACCCAAAAATGTAAATTCTGTCATTAATTCCTCACCCTCATGTGGTTGGACACCCGTCAGACCTCCGTTCATCTTCAGACACAAATGAAGATATTTTAGTGTAAAGCTGATGCTGAGAAAGGCTTCAGATAGGCCTCCATTGGCATTCAGTACATTTACACTCTCAAAACCCATAAAAGGCACTAAAAACGTCGTTACAAAGTCCATCTCACCACAGTGACTCTACAATAATTTTACGATGCGACGACAATAGTTTTTGTGCGCAAAAAAATCAAAATAACGACTTTATCCAGCTTGTTCTTGTCTTCCGTGTGTGTCTCCACGACGCATGCGCGAGAATATAACGTAGATCCGGCGTTCGGACACATGACCCAGAAGAGATTTGTTTACAAGCAGAGGAAGACGCGCGTGTCTAAGCTGTTGAATTCTACATTGATCGTGCTTTAGGTCTCGGCGTAGTTCTCAAAATGAGGCTAAAGTGTGCATTTCATGGATTCCTGAACGCCGGATCTGCTCATATTCTCACGCATGCTGGATAAAGGTGTTATTTTGATTTTGATTTTTGTGCACAAAAACTATTCTCGCCGCTTCATAAAGTTATTGTAGAGCCACTGTAGTGAGATGGACTTTGTAACGACGTCTTTAGTGTCTTTTAAGGGTCTTGAGAGTGAACCGTGCATTGAGCCAATGGAGGCCTTTCAGAGCATCAGATTTACACTAAAATATCTTCATTTGTGTCTGAAGATGAACGGAGGTCTGACGGGTGTCCAACGACACGAGGGTGAGGAATTAATGACAGAATTTTCATTTTTGGGTGAACTAACCCTTTAAAACCACAGTGAACCAAATACACGCTTTGCAACCCCTAATTCCTACATCACAAACTTGTAACCAATCCCGTCAAGGTGCAGGGTGGGGTTTTTCTATCGCTATTTCTAAGGATGATGATTTTTAGAAGGCATGTGAGATGTTGAACGGGAACATGGTTTGTGTAACATTAGTAACACATTATCAGGTGTTTGATAATGTAGACAAGCCAAAGGCTAATCATATTAATTACCGTTAGCTTATGTGTCGACTTTTATTCAAATTCTGACTGGATTATATAATACGGAGCCACGCACATAACGTGCAAGAAAAGAAAGTAAATCGTGCGCACAATTTACTATTTAGTTCCCTCGATTTATATATCATGCACATGATTTAGCCTACTAGTTATTTCCTGCATGTCATGTGCGGTGCTCCGTAACATAAAGCCTAGAAAGCATGCAAACAGCGCTCCTTCTACAATCACTAAAAATCTGCCACTCATCTCAGTTCGTGACCTCACAAAGCTCCATGATTATCAATGAAGTTGTCTACACTGCACAAGGAATCTTTTATTCACATCATGTCTACATTTGTTAATGAGAGGATTTGCGAGTATGCACAACTCAGCACTGAACATAAACTCTGGCGTTTTGAGCAGTGAGTGGATTCTGACTAAATTAAATGCTTCTGATTGGCCACTGCGTTCAAGAGATCAACAAACATGTGTGATTGGCTACATTGCTCACCGCTGCAAAAACACGTTGTGTATAGAAACATTTGACGTTCTCTAGTGCGCAAACACGCACTGGAGCATTCACTAAATCTGTTTTGACAATATGATATTATTACATTATCAACGGAGGGTGCTCTTGCTTTATTAAGCTTATATTTCCACTTGACATGGTGTAGGGTTTACTACAGTGGGCCGTGTTGATCAGGTATTCCTGAGTGAATTGAGTGCAGGCTGGGACTAATTTACGGTTCATATCACCTAGTGTGAGTACACCCTAAATGAAGCAAGGATGTAGAGTTACATTCACGCTATTTTAAGGCATGAATACATTATTTTCACAGGATTTTTTTTTTTTAAATAGGTCATTATGATTATCAAAGATGAATTTTAAGGGATAAAATGATTCATTGCAGGGGGAATTCAAGTTAAAGGGGACCATTTTCTACAGCATTTTATTTTTCCCCTGATATCCACATCTAGTGTTAGCTTTAGTCTTAATTCAGTTTGCCACTCTTTTTTTGACCCTTAGAATTAAATGTAATAACAAATTTACCTTTAAGACTACTACATGTAAATAACTTATTATGACTGGCTGACCTCTTCACATGTGAAAACAGTAACAGTATTAGTAACCACCTTACTGAATAGGCACTCAGTGTTTAAATGCACTGTTTGAACAAGGGTATAAGGTTTTTCCTGGGTCAAACATGGTCTTTGTTGATGGCGGCAAACACAGCCATACATGCATAGTACAATAACTTCAAGGACACTTGACAGCTCAACAATAAAACATAAAAAAAAAATATATATATATATATAATATTTTATTTTTTATTTTAAAGAACTCCTCCTGGATATGTGCCCTAAGCAGTTATTCTGTCTGTAATCAGTAATCACTTTTTAGCCCATTCTGCAGTTGTTACCTAAATGGGATGGATTTTTAAATTAATTTACTTAAATTAGGACTCCTTTATGTAATTATCTGTCCCATTTTTAACTAAATAAACTATTTATATATATACTGTATATATAACTTACTTAATAACTTTTTATATATATGAATGATAAATTAATAAATAACATTGTTATCTTAACATTCTAATAGTAATAAAATATTTGTAATATTATTACCAATGTAAATAACTTTATTTATAATATTAATTAATGATCAGTTTAATAATATTTTAAAATATAATAATGATTTGTCTACCCAGGTCTGATAATGTATCGACTATTATATGAATAGATTTAATTAGTGAAGGGAGGAGTATGCCTCTATTAATCTTTCAGTTAATTACAAGGTATAAAAAACCAACCTCTTACCACTTCCTGTTGTTAGTTTTTCGGCATCCCTCCTCCTCCCCTTCTCCTCCTTTTGTACAATTTTGCCTGTGTTATAAGGGGGTAATCAGAGCTCCTCTATAGCCGACAGCAAGCCAAATCTGTTTACCTCTTACGCTAAGATTATATTGGCACATGAACTTGTGAAAAAACAATAGGTCTATACCAGTAGCGGCCTTTGCTATGTTTCTCTTGAACCAGACCTCGCAACTGAAGCTCCGCCCCTGCTATCACGCCACACACACACACACACCAGGGGTGGAAATGAACAGGGCTTGGGGCAAAAGTGCCACCAAAATTAATTTAAAAAACCCCACCAAATTCAAGATATGGAGCAAAAATGTCCCTGTTAGAGATATTGTTCTAATATTTAAAACAGGAAATAGTTAAGCAATACAAAAGGTATGTTTTCCCGAATATAGCCTAAGCACGATTGCAGTTGTGATATTGATTTTATGCAACCGTTCAATAATCAAGAAGTTAACATTAGATGACTTACATTTTAGACTACGAATATTGTCCAACGAAAATAGCTCCAAGCAAATCCACAGTTGCGCCTCTCCGAGCAACACAGATGTTTTCGTTACTGATTGAATACATGTTTTTGAATTAAACGGTCTAATGAATGACTTCAGCTGCATCTGAAATCGTATACTTCCCTACTATATAGTTCACACTTACATATAATTAGAGGGAGTAAAGCTTTATGAATATTTGCCGTGCTGTCCGGGCCTGAACCCAGAGTAATCCCTGTGTATAGAAGTGGCTAGAGCTAAACGTGTGGTGAAGGGGGGTGGAGTGATGCTGATAAACTGTCAACAGATGGAGGTAAGACTGCTGTAAATATATATATATATATATATACCTCTTATCGTTGATTGGCTGAATGCTCTCCACTCATGTTAGTTATATGAACATGGTGTGTCACAGCGTTTGATGTTTGCAGTGCAGGAACCACAGGATTTCACTTGCGAATTTTCTCTCGAAATACAGGTTGGTTCTGAATTATGAAGATGTCCTGGATTACCGTTCATTCAAGCTCATGTAAGTGTACACACACACACACACACACACACTGCCCCTGCCCCTAAACCTACCCATCACACACACACACACACACACGTTTGTTTTTGTGAAATGTGAGGACATTCCATAGGCGTAATGGTTTTTATACCGTACAAACCGTATTTCCTATCCCCTTACACTGCCCCTAAACCTACCCCTCACACACACACACACACACACACACACACACACACACACACACACACACACACACACACACACACACACACACACACACACACACACACACACACACACACACACACCCTGCCCCTAAACCTACCCATCACACACACACTGCCCCTGCCCCTAAACCTACCCATCACACACACACACACACACACACACACACACACACACACACACACACACACACACTGCCCCTGCCCCTAAACCTACCCCTCACTCACACACACACACACACACACACACACACACACACACACACACACACACACACACACACACACACACACACACACACACACACACACACACACACACACACACACACACACACACACACACACACACACACACACACACACACACACACACTGCCCCTGCCCCTAAACCTAGCCATCACACACACACACACACACACACACACACACACACACTGCCCCTGCCCCTAAACCTAGCCATCACAGGAGACTGTGCAGTTCACTTTCTGTGAAAAAAAACTCATCCTGTATGATTTATAAGCATTTTGAAAAGTGAGGACATGGGGAACGTCCTCATATTTCTCCCTCTTTTTGTAATACCCATGTCATTATACACATTTGTGTCCTGATATTTCACAAAAACATGCCCACACACACACACACACACACACACACACACACACTGCCCCTGCCCCTAAACCTACCCATCACAGGAGACATTCTGCATTTTTACATTTTCAAAAAACATCACTTAGTCTGATTTATAAGATGTTTTCCTCATGGGGACCTAAAAATGTCCCCACAAGGACGAGGATTTCGGATATTGCCATCTTTGTGGGGACATTTTGTCCCCATAACATAGGGATTAGCAGGACACACATACACACACACTAACCCTACCCCTAAACCTACCCATCACACACACACACACACACACACACACACACACACACACACACACACACACACACACACACACACACACACACACACACACACACATACATTTTTCTAAATTTTTCAACTAAATATCGAAATAAGTCTAATTATTAAATTAAATTAACCATATAAACTAAATTACTGCTCTAATTACTGATCTAAAGCCCACACTGTCACTGTATGATAAAACATTTTTTCTCCAGAATGGCTAGACGGCTGAAAAAAATTATGCTGCATTATTTCCCTGTTTAACACTGTAAAGCTGCTTTGAAACAATCTGCATTGTTAAAAGCGCTATATAAATAAAGTTGACTTGACTTGACTTGACTTGACTTACACACACACACACATGTTTGTTTTTGTGAAATGTGAGGACATTCCATAGGCGTAATGGTTTTTATACCGTACAAACCGTATTTGCTATCCCCTTACACTGACCCTAAACCTACCCATCACACACACACACACACACACACACACACACACACACACACACACACACTGCCCCTGCCCCTAAACCTACCCATCACACACACACACACACACACACACAAACAAACACACACACACACACACACACACGTTGGGTTTTCATGTTTTATGGGGACTTTCCATAGGCGTAATGGTTTTTATACCGTACATACCGTATATTCTATCCCCCTACACTGCCCCTAAACCTAACCATCACACACACACACACACACACACACACACACACACACACACTGCCCCTGCCCCTAAACCTACCCATCACAGGAGACTGTGCAGTTCACTTTCTGTGAAAAAAAACTTGTTCTGTGTGATTTATAAGCATTTTGAAAAGTGAGGACATGGGGAACGTCCTCATATTTCACCCTCTTTTTGTAATACCTGTGTCATTATACACATTTGTGTCCTGATATTTCACAAAAACATGCCCACACACACACACACACACACACACACACACACACACACACACACACACACACACACACACACACACACACACACACACACACACACACACACTCTCTGTCTACTGGGCTTGACTGTGTTCTATATTCTCCTCAGTTTTGTAATGAACCGGCGTCACTACAAGGTTTCTGCCCGTCATTGGTTCACCATGGATCGGGTTCAGCTGGAGTATGATGGGAAAATGGCCTCATTCAATGGCAGCCGTCACATCTATGCCCCGTCCGAGTACTCGTACCGCTGTGAATCTGTAAGCAGTTCCTACTTCCCTCAGCTGTCACCCCACTCAGACAAGGACAATGCCAACGACTGGCACATCTCTTTTGAGGACTTCCAGGTAGGTTCTGACAAAATGGAACCAAAATTATTATTTATTGCGCGCGTGTATCGCCAGCATTTTCCGATGCATCTTTGTGTTCATACCCAAGCAATTTTCACTGGCTCGCACGCACTCACAGGAACGCACACAGAGTAGCGGCCGAGCTCATTATTTTGACTGAATAATGCGGTTTCTATCTCGATAAACCTTATAGTATGCCTCCTGAACACTTTCCATATATGGCGCGTGTCTCACTGTATCATTGCGTGATACTTTTGTATCATTTTTGTGAAGTTATAGCCTGGTCGCCATTCACTGCCATTATACAGAGGAGCGCGTGCAGGACTATTTTTTAAATTTCTGCTTAGTGGTCCGAAAAAGATAGAAGGACATAGGGCATTGGAACAACAGTAGGGTGAGTGAAAGATGGCTTTATTTTCATTTCAGGGTGAAGTATCCCTTTAACATACACAGCAAATTACACAAAAACACAGTAAACAAACATATACAGACCTTAAACATATTTAAATCACAATAAAGTCTGAGACACAGAAGAACCACCTCTCGCCGAGAAGCATTCAAGTGGGACTTAAATATGCCATGGAGAGATGTATACAAGATTTAAAAATCGGCGAGAATAGTTTTTGTGCGCAAAAAAACCCTAAATAACGACTTATATAGTGATAGAAGATATTTTAGTGTAAATCTGATGCTCTGAAAGGCCTCCATTGGCTCAATGCACGGTTCACTCTCAAGACCCTTAAAAGACACTAAAGACGTCGTTACAAAGTCCATCTCACTACAGTGGTTCTACAATAACTTTATGAATTGACGAAAATAGTTTTTGTGCGCAAAAAAACCCTAAATAACGACTTATATAGTGATGACGATTTCAAAACACGGACTCATGAAGCTTCGAAGCGTTATGAATCAGTGAGTCGATTCAGCGGTTCAGAGCGTTATGAATCAGTGAGTCGATTCAGCAGTTTGAATCGCCAAATTTCAGCAGTTTGACACGCGATCCGAATCATGAATCGACTCACTGATTCATAACGCTTCGAAGCTTCATGAGGCCGTGTTTTGAAATCGTCATCACTATATAAGTCGTTATTTAGGGTTTTTTTGCGCACAAAAACTATTTTCGTCAATTCATAAAGTTATTGTAGAACCACTGTAGTGAGATGGACTTTGTAACGACGTCTTTAGTGTCTTTTAAGGGTCTTGAGAGTGAACCGTGCATTGAGCCAATGGAGGCCTTTCAGAGCATCAGATTTACACTAAAATATCTTCATTTGTGTCTGAAGATGAACGGAGGTCTGACGGGTGTCCAACCACATGAGGGTGAGGAATTAATGACAGAATTTACATTTTGGGGTGAACTAACCCTTTAATTCATTTAAATTTAACCAGTTTAATATGGAGAGGCACTGAAATGTAGACCATCGTTTATGTGTTTTTGACCTAACATTACACTGTTACATGACGTGAGAACTATTAGCTATTTAGGTTTGTACCTATCACTAACTTTAATCGTAACTTAATGAGAGTAAATCCTCTCAGGAGACCTGGAGTCAGTGTTACAGTTCCCCAGGCACATCGTTTTACCATTTTTGTAGCATAAACACCATCAAACCGATGAGAGCTTCGGATTTTTCAATGTTTCTCTATGGCGCTGAAACCTAAAGATGTCCGAGTTCCGGCCCCCGTGCAACTGATACTCAACTGCCATTGGCTCATCTGCGTTCGAGGGGAGGGGCTTACCGATAGGTCAATTAAATCCTGATGGTTAAATCAAGTCCCATCCTATACTGATTCCCATCAAATGTCATGTTCTACTCAACAAAATGAAAGACAAGTGAAACTCTGAAATGGTATCAAACCAGTAATCCCTCTCTCCCTCTCTCTCTCTCTCTCTCTCTCTCTCTCTCTCTCTCTCTCTCTCTCTCTCTCTCTCTCTCTCTCTCTCTCTCTCTCTCTCTCTCTCTCTTTCTCTCGGGACAGGTCCAGGGCTTTAACATAGCTGGGAATGACTTCTCTTACGCCAGTGACTGTGCTAGTTTCTTCACTCCTGGTATCTGGATGGGGCTTGTCACGTCTCTGCTCATGGTGTTAGTTCTCACTTACGGCCTGCACATGATCATGCAGCTCCGCACCATGGACCGTTTCGACGACCCCAAGGGTCCTGCCATCTCTGTGCCCCAGACCGACTAAACACACAGAGCCAGTTCCTTTCTCATCCTCACCGCAAACACTGGTGAGTGTTTGCTTTAGCTAGAGAATATTCTGTTAATGTTATTCATTTCTTGTCATTTTTTTAATGCGATAATCATTTCATTAATAAGAAAAAAGAACATATATATAATAAAGAAGAATAATTTTAGGATCATTTAAGACATTTATTTTTCCTAAAGTTCCCCCAAATTCGCATTATGGTTTACTTTTTTCGTCTTCTTTTTGTGTTAGTCTGTATTATTCTTAGTGGTGGTTTACTTGAGACTGTAATGCAAAGCATTTTTAATCAACATTTCCAGAAATTAACAACAAATATTAATATGATAGAAATACTTTACTATTTAAATAATATTTCACCTCACAGAGTAAAATTGTAATGCTACTCTTTGAGCTAAATATCTAGAAATGCACTACATTATAATTTATTTTTATATTATGTTTACATTTCCAGAAAAATCTTATTGCATTTGCAGATTGGGGCACCCATTAAATGTAAATTGTACACTTTACACAGTCAATTATTCGTATAAAAGAAATATCTATTAACAGACATCTTAATGTTAGTGTGCTGTAAATATGAAAAACAAGTATTATTTATTGGTGGTGCTGTATGTTTGATCCAGTGTTTGTTTTTGAGTTTCCCCACTGTAGTTTCCCTCATAGCTCTGTGTCCAGTGTGTGTTCATAGATGTTTCTGTGAGAACTGACATGTTTTATGACCAAAATGGGTTTTGATTTAAAGGGAAACATGTTGTGAGCTGTATTTAAATATTAGAAAAAGGTTACCAGAGACATTCTGACATATTGTTTTTGTTTGAATATCAGCATGATGTGTCTTTCTTTTAATACTATTATTGTAGTGAATCATTTGCACAAATAGCTCTCATAAATAACATGTTTTATGTTGATGGCACGTCTGGTTGATACTTAAAAGATTAAAAGTTTGTCTATTGTCATCCCATGCTGGCACGTTTTGGAGGTGTATGCTCTTAAATGTGTATATTGTGTCTGTGTTAAATAAACTTAATTGAGACACAACTTTTGAACTTTTATTTTAGCTGACGGTTTATATGTGACCCTGGAGCACAAAACCAGTCCTGCGTCTCACGGGTATATCTGTGGCAATAGCCAACAATACATGGTATGGGTCAAAATTATTCATTTTTCTTTTATGCCAAAAATCATTAGGATATAAAGATCATGTTCCTTGAAGATGTTTTGTAAGTTTCCTACCACAAATATATATAAAAATGTATTATTAGTAGTGATATGCATTGCTAAGGACTTCATTTGGACAACTTTAAAGACAATTTTGCCCCCTCAGATTCCAGATTTTCAAATGACCCTTTTTTGTGGTCCAGGGTCACATATGGTTTTGGTCCAGGCTACAAAGTCACAGTGTATTATAAATGTATTATAAGTTCTCCTGCCCATCCAGTCTAAATATTTACTGGTAAATGAACTTGGCTTGCTGTCCTCGAAGGAGGCTCGAGCTCCAAGCTAAACCCCCCTATAACCGTCAGAAAGAGAGAAATAAAGAGATGGAGTGGATGGATTCCGGATGAATTGTCGCTGGGACAATCTGGAGGTCATAAATGCATTAATTATCTTTTCAGTATTTGAAACAGACAGCATGTGTTGTAGTTTAACAATGTTTATAATGTGAAATAAGGCTGAGGAAACGTATTCCATGTCTCCTGATAATGTCCCTGGGTGGAAACATATATGATGAAAAAAGCAGGGGGTCTAATACTGATCCCTGTGGCACTCCATATAGTATAACTTAAGTACTATCTTACATTTCTTCACAACACAGACTAACTAATGGTAATTGCATAAATACAATCTAAACCATGCCAATGCCTGCTCACAAATGCCAACATGATTGATTTTTCAGCAGTGCAGAGAATCAAGCTTAGGCTGCAGTGACTTGAAAATAATGTTTATGATGCCCTTTACGATATTATACAAGAAGAGCTATCTGATAATTTAGGAGACACTTTTATTCAAACAGACTTTGAGTTCAGTTCTTACAGGTTAAGTCCTCCTGGAGGAACCTGAGGTTTAGTTAGGTCAAGGTGGCATGATGTCTTATTGCTTGTTTTTTAAGGGATTGATAATTAATAAACCAATCCAAAATGTAGCCACTACAACAGATCACACCATCCTATAAATACTAGTGATGCTAGTATAACTCTCGAATACTCTCAAGTAGCTTTTTTAAATGTGCCTTTTACTGGTGTGCATCTTGAGGCAAAACAATGGCATAGACATATTTTAAGATATGCTTTCAGTTAAAACAGCTCAAACACTCATTTTAGTCTGTGACTTGAATTAAGCCTTGTCCGCGAAACCGTGCATCCATGTTATGTTTTACTGCACGACTCAAGGAATAAAACAGGCAAAAATTCTCAAAAGCTTTATTCGATTTTCTTTTTTTTTTATTTGACAGATATAAATACACTCTCAAATGTAAACTCAGTATTTACTTAAAAAAAAAGAAAAGAAAATGATTGAAAGACGTGGATTATGGGATTCATTTTAGGATAATTTTTTATTTCCCTGTGTAATACAGACTGCATAGAATGTAATTAAATTTGAGAAATAACTTAAGGAGTAGAGCAGAACATCAGACTTTTTGTACCTTTTTATTATTGAAATTATCTTCTAGCAAAATAAAGTCACACAAATATTTAGGCTTTTTACTAAATAAATGTCAAGGTCAAATGTTTTCAGTAAAATTTATAAATTAGTAAACAAATTAAACCCAATGAAAGTCTTAAATTTACACAACTTGGCCTTGACTTCAAAATATGTTTACAAGTGTGTACAATAATCAAATCTTCTGGAAATATTGACTTGAAAATGATAGACATATTAATAAGATACATCATAGACTGACAGATCCTCTATTGATCTCTCTCATCAAGCTTGAATATTTACTATCCTTTTGTGTGACAATCCAGGGAGAAACATCAGGAAGAAATTCCTCCATAATTTATTCCACCCCTTTCATGAACTCCAGGAACTCTGCAATAGAAGGATAGTGGAGATACATGGGACAGTATCAAGGATAGAGTTGCATCACATTGGGTCTTTAAGGGTTGACACAAATACTGCAATCTCCCATCATTACAACACACAATGGACACTGCCTCCTGACACCATTACTGACTTTAAAAAAAAAATCAAATGTAGCAATTTTCTTTCCCTGCCAGCATTTTAAAAAAAAAAGTTGCCAGCCACCACCAGCATTAAAAAAATTATAATTTTCACAAAATGTTCATGGTCCCCAGAATATTTTGTTGTATGAATATCTGAACATGCTATATATCAAAAGAAATTTGAAACAAAAAATCTTCTAGCTTAATACATACATTTTTTTCATAAGCAATTTTTCTATTGCTTGTTTCTGTTTCTTTTTTAACCTGTGTTTTGATCCTGAAATTCTGTATTGTTTCAGAAGATGTGTATTAGCGTCCCCTACCCCTGACACTATGGGGATGCCATACAAACTACTCCATACTGACCAATGCCTGCTTGTGGTTCACAAACTAACAACATACGCACTAAGCTCGGAGGCCTCAGTCCTGAACCATTAAAGCGTCAGCGGGCGAATGGTAGGCTACACCTTGCAACACATTGCTTCCATAACAATGTTAGGAAGGTCCTGAAGCTTCTATGTTCAAAAGGACTCTAAACTAGTCCGAGCCAGGCTCCAGGAAAGTCTAGACCCCTTATGTGGCGTTCACACCGGACGCGATTCGCGCGAATAATTCGCGGTAATCGTGCGAAGGTGGACGCGTGTACAGTTTGAGTTTACTCGCGCGTGACATTCACTGCACAACAGACGCGAATTCGCGTAATGGGCGGGGCTTCCGCCAGCAGCTCGTCTCGTTGAGAAATGGCTGACATGGGCTGTGTTTACATGTCTTTTTTTTGTTTTTTTTTGTTAATATCTACTGTTAATGTGTGACAAAACGTAGTTTTAAGACTTTTTCAGTCGATAATGTAGTTGTTTAAAGCTCAAAAAAAAGCTGGTTTATCTATATAAACAGTGCCTATTTGAACATTTTATCTGCCGTTTTCGGAGTTGTGAGCTCCAGCGGATCAGCGGCGCTCAGCGCTCGTCAAAGCCGGCGAGATCAGCCTTTCCTCGGCCAGTCCTTCTGCCGTCTCCCGCTGGCTCTGATGTCTCTGTGGCATCTCGAGCTATAATTCGTCTTGTAACGGCCGATCTTTGCTCTCATGGATCTATAATTTGTTCCCTGACAAATCGTTTAGGCTGAGGGCAAAGATAAGTTTCAATACTTAATTTTTTTAGGCTATAACTGTACGTTGCAGTTGTAACGTTAGCCTACTAGCACTGACTTTGAATGTTTGACTGCATTGTTTGCTTTATTTCATGTATAGCTTGTTATACATTACTTATACTTTTGTATTATTGATCATACATAAACTTGCATTTAACAAAAAGAGACTAGGTTGTGTTTCATGTCATTTAATGTTATCACAGTGATAATCATATTGTCTGAACCAGATATTAATATACAGATTTTCTCCTCATTGTTGTCACTACTAGAGCAAGCTCCTGATTGGTTCTCGCGGCACAAAATATCCGCCAAAGTTCAGATTTTTCAACTTGAGCGATTTGCGCGATTCGCGCGAATCGCGCGTTCAAACCGCTCAATTCGCGTCCTTCGCGCCGCAGAATGCCATTTCGCGTCTCTGCATTGACTTAACATGTAAATCACTTGCGTGAATCGCGTCCGGTGTGAACGCACCATTAGAGCAGAGCTACCAGAAAATAGAAAAAGCCTCAGCTAAGCCCATGACCCACATCTTACTATGTGGGCAATGAGGAGCATAACCTCACTTAATGTCCAAACCTGGAGTAGGTGACAGAGAAGAGAGTATAACGACTGTTATTCATTCATCTCAAACATCTGTCCAGCTCTACTTCTATAAAACTACTGTTTTGTCAGGAAGCCGAACAGCAGGCTTCTATATAGTAAAGCAAGCTCGCCTTACTTTTCAGGGTAAGGAGTGGGCCCAACCTCAGTTTAGACCGTCCCCAGTCCTAAATAACAGGCTCAACCTCATGCCAGCCATCCCCTACTTTAATTCCCCTCTAAAAACAACCTATTGTACCCCAACACCCTCCTCAGAGGGAGGGGAAAGGAGGGAAGGGGGTAGACTGGAAAAAGGAAGAAGAAGAAAAAGAATGAAAAAAGGGGCGAAAACTTAGGCAGTGGCCCTGCTAAAATCACTCTCTCCTTTTTTCCAGCACCAAGATCTGTGTGTTGCTTCTCTATTATGATTCCTCTTCAATCCTAGTTCCTCAGAGGTTCCTCTTCTCTCCAAGAACTCATTCCTGGAAAGGGCGATTTAGGAGGCGTTGAAAGGAATGGAAAAAAAGGGGGTTGAGAGCCTGGGCCTCAGCCCCACTTAATCACTCTCCTTTTTTGGTTGCACCCGCAGCTCCCGGATCTGTGGCTATACGCAGTTCAGAGACCGTCTCAGGGGATTATCCCTCCCCTTGATCCAGGTATTTGAGCAGATCTGTCTGATAAGTTTGCAGTACTGCCACAGTGTGCAAAGCTCCACCAGTTTGCCCAGCCGCTGCATACACTCTGCCCACCAACCTCAATGTCGTCTGACATGGTTTAGAGGGCAAAACACAAGCCTTCAGTAATGAGGATGTCCCAGGGGAAAGATAATCGCTAAATTCCTCCACCCATTACCCTGCTCGCCGAGCCCCTCTGCATTCAAATAACTTGAAGCCGAATTAACCATGTGAGCAGAGTCTGGATGCACACTTATAACTCCGCAAATATTGTTCATCTAATGGCTTGTTTCCACCTTTGTTTGAGCCAGAGACACTTCTCTGTCCACCAATCAACGTTCTGCAGTGATTCCAGCTCCACCCTTCAGTACCAGACTACTGAGCTAGGTACCCAAACAGAAGGGTGCCAAAAAGGTTTGGAATTAGGGTACCATTCATAACTTCTGACAATGGAAACGGCAAAAATTGCGTACTGAACTGAACTGTACTGAACCGTACCACGCCATAAACATTCATCTCTGCAGTCTCAAACGGGTTCAAGATTAATCGGGCTGTGGCATAAGTCATAAGCTCCACTAGCTCATCGTATGCAGTGTTATGCTGCATGGAGCAGGAAACTGATCTATTAGATACACTATATTGCCAAAAGTTTTCTGCCTTTACATGCACATGAACTTTAATGACATCCCAGTCTTAATCTGTCGGGTTTAATATGGAGTTGGCCCACCCTTTACAGCTCTAACAGCTTCAGCTCTTCTGGGAAGGCTTTCCACAAGGTTTAGGAGTGTGTTTATGGGGATTTTTGACCATTCTTCTAGAAGCGCATTTGTGAGGTCAGGCACTGATGTTGGACGAGAAGGCCTGGCTCTCAGTCTCCGCTCTAATTCATCCCAAAGGTGTTCTATCAGGTTGAGGTCAGGACTCTGAGCAGGTCAGTCAAGTTCCTCCACACCAAACTCGCTCATCCATGTCTTTATGGAGCGACGCTTTGTGCACTGTCGTGTTGGGACAGGAAGGGGCCGTCCCCAAACTGTTCCCACAAAGTTGGGAGCATGAAATTATCCAAAATGTCTTGGTGAAGCACAAGAGTTCCTTTCACTGGAACTAAGGGGCCAAGCCCAACCCCTGAAAAACAACCCCCCATCATAATCCCCCCTCCACCAAACTTTACACTTGGCACAATGCAGTCAGGCAAGTCCCGTTCTCCTGGCGACCGCCAAACCCAGACTCGTCCATCGGATTGCCAGACAGAGAAGCGTGATTGGTCACTCCAGAGAACACGTCTCTACTGCTCTAGAGTCCAGTGGCGGCGTGCTTTACCCCACTGCATCCCACGCTTTGCATTGCACTTGGTGATGTAAGGCTTGGATGAGCTGCTCAGCCATGGAAACCCATTGCATGAAGCTCTACACACTGTTCTTGAGCTCATCTGAAGGACACATGAAGTTTGGAGGTCTGGAGCTATTGACTCAGTTGGCGACTCTTACGCACTGTGACCCTCAGCATGCGCTGACCCCACTCTGTGATTTTACGTGGCCACTTCGTGGCTGAGTTGCTGTTGTTCTGTTGTTCCCAATTGCTTCCACTTTGTTATAATTCTACTTGCAGTTGAGCGTGAGTAGTGAGGACATTTCACGAAATTGACTTATTGCACAGGTGGCAACCTATCACAGTACCACGCTTGAGTTCACTGAGCTCCTGAGAGCGACCCATTCTTTCACAAATGTTTGTAGAAGAGACAAGGTGCTTGATTTTATACACCTTTGGCCATGGAAGTGATTGAACACCTGAATTCAGTGATTTGGAGGGGTGTCCTAATACTTTTGGCAATATAGTGTATATCTCTACTGACACCACATCTATTCCATCAGAATCATAGATGTGCAACGAGTCCTCGTTTTCTGCGGAAGAAGCAGCTGAGCGGGCTTCCACTTCTCGCATAAGGACAATGAAACCGGCTCCTCAACCAGTTCCTTGTGAGATTCCTGCGATCACAGCCTGTGTGCTCAGCAAACATCATTACACTGCATTGGTCATTGAATGGCATATTTGTGCACGTGCCTCAAACACCAGGTTCTGCATGGGCGCATCCCCATAGCATCAGCAGCTGACGCACCGTTGAAGTTCCCTCGAAAGAGAACATGGATTGCCAGAAAATTCAGTCAATGGCAGTGAAGCTTTGTGTCATAAATGATGGAAAATTCCCCCAATGGCGGGGAAGGTGTTAAGTGGTTTCAATGCAGCATAATCAAACTGTCCAGAGTCTAAGAAAATTGCTCTGAGAGGAACATACATAGGTTCCAGATTTCTAGTTAAATGGGAAGGCTTTTATAAAAGTTAACTGTTTAAAGAATTCTAATTATACATTGGGGGAGCGGGTTGTTGAGTGAACTTGAGTATAACACTGAACTTAAAGGGTTAGTTCACCCAAAAATGAAAATTCTGTCATTAATTCCTCTCCCTCATGTTGTTCGACACCCGTCAGACCTCCGTTCATCTTCAGACACAAATGAAGATATTTTAGTGTAAATCTGATGCTCTGAAAGGCCTCCATTGGCTCAATGCACGGTTCACTCTCAAGACCCTTAAAAGACACTAAAGACTAAAGTTACAAAGTCCATCTCACTACAGTGGTTCTACAATAACTTTATGAATCGGCGAGAATAGTTTTTGTGTGCAAAAAAACCCTAAATAACGACTTATATAGTGATGACGATTTCAAAACACGGCCTCATGAAGCTTCGAAGCGTTATGAATCAGTGAGTCGATTCATGATTCGGATTGCGTGTCAAACTGCTGAAATTTGGCGATTCAAACTGCTGAATTGACTCACTGATTCATAACGCTTCGAAGCTTCATGAGGCCGTGTTTTGAAATCGTCATCACTATATAAGTCGTTATTTAGGGTTTTTTTGCGCACAAAAACTATTCTCGCCGATTCATAAAGTTATTGTAGAGCCACTGTAGTGAGATGGACTTTGTAACGACGTCTTTAGTGTCTTTTAAGGGTCTTGAGAGTGAACCGTGCATTGAGCCAATGGAGGCCTTTCAGAGCATCAGATTTACACTAAAATATCTTCATTTGTGTCTGAAGATGAACGGAGGTCTGACGGGTGTCCAACCACATGAGGGTGAGGAATTAATGACAGAATTTACATTTTTGGGTGAACTAACCCTTTAAAGTATAAGTGAACTTGAGTATATCAAATGCTTACCATCATAATCGATTTTTCCATCATTGTTTTTGTCTCCGTCCCTCATCAGTTCATCAATGTCATCTTCAGTGATGGTTTCACCTGTACCTTCCAGCATCAGCTTCAGTTCATCAAGATCTATGTACCCATCTGCATTCCTGCCCAGATACAATCAAAAACCATTAGAAACCACTAAGCCCACCACAGGCCACTTCTCTTAATTCAGTTTAATTACACACATACTTATCAAACATACGGAAGAGTTCTGCCAGTTCTTCCTCTGACTTTCCTTTGCTGTCATCTTTCATGCATCTCACCATCATGACCAAAAACTCCTCGAAATCCACCGTACCACTGCCTGCATACACATGCACCAACAATCATTTTAGCACAAGCTCATTTTAGAATTTCAATGACAGTACATGCACGGACATTACATTTTTTATATGCTTTAAACAGCATTTTAATGCCCCCCCCCCCCCCTCAATAATGTTCCTTTAAATATTACTATATATTATTGAGTTAAATAAATAAATTAGTATTGATGAAAAAAACAACTAATTTTCGAAATACAAACTTTTTACATTTTATATGATACATTTTTAATGATACCAATACTGATTATTTCTTAAATGGGTATGTGATTTTTAAAATATTGTTTTTAGAAAAAATACGCAAATCATTTCACAAATCACAACTACATGACACATTAATAAAAATATGACCACAAATAAATAAAAATGTAAAATAAAAAATAATTTCGTATTTTATAGAAATATTGTGATTAATCATAAAGTAATTTATTATGACATAAATATGAATAAAATAAAATACCATGTATCATATATCTTTGCATCTTGCTACAGGTGAAAATTAGCACCACGTCAAACTAGGTTTCCTTTCTGCCATTGTGCATGGCTCTACACTCTCGCTTCTCACAGTCATGTGACACAACTCAGCTAAATATGTACAGGGTGTTTTGTAACAAATATTAACCTCTTAAGATCTGGGACCATTTTGGGGATTTCCGCCTGGATTTGGTCTACCCAAATTGAAAAGCTTCCCATACACACATACAGTGGTCTAAGTTCAAAATGTTGGTGTCATTTTACAGGAAAAAACCTTGTTTGAAGTTACATAAAACACTGCTAAAAGTGATAAACATGTAAGTATATGTTGTCTAAGCTGTAACCCCCCCCCCAAAAAAGAGACGCTTTTTGATCATTTTTTTGTATAAATTCAGTTTTGAAAGTGTGTAACTCAGGCCCTGTATGCTCTAGCACCCTGCAGACAGTTTGGGCTGCTTCCACTAAATTCCAGAAAATAGTGGATTTTTTTTTTTTTTCTGTATCATGTTGTATGCAAGATATATACAAATGGATCTACACCCCCCCCCTCCCACCACCACCATATACAGTGGTATAAATGCAATATCCCAGTGTCATTAAATTAATTTAATATGCTGGAAACAGCCCAAACTGTCTGCAGGGTGCTAGAGCATACAGGTCCTGAGTTACACACTTTCAAAAATGAATTTATAAGCCAAAATATCAAAAAGCGTCTCTTTTTGGGGGGGTTAGGGTGTGTGTGTGTGTGGGGGGGGGGGGTATTACAGCTCAGACAACCTATACTTACATGTTTATCACTTTTAGCAGTGTTTTATGTAACTTCAAAGGGTTTCCTGTAAAATGACACCAACATTTTGAACTTAGAGACCACTGTATGTGTGTATGGGAAGCTTTTCAATTTGGGTAGGCCAAATCCAGGCGGAAATGGTACCAGAGTATTAGTGTACATACGTTACTTTGTGTAAAACAAATGCCAAAGTGATGCATATCTCCAGAAAGAAAGAGACTCTAAGCTTTTAAATGGTACCACATATGAGGTCAGAGCTCCTCCACAGACATTTGAAATTGAAAGTATATACATGATGGTGTCATTCCGGACGCTGCAGGGTCCGTAGACTTTAAGTGGTTAAAAAAGTACTTACAGAAAAAGTACCCACATTTTGTATTACAATCATTCTAATATCGATATTTTTCCAATGTGCCCATCCCTACTTAGTACTTTTACACTTATGTCCTGAGTAAATGAAGATATCATTTTCATTTTTGTGTGACCTATTTATTGAATGGAGAAAGTTGGAATATAATATCAAAGATTGCAAACAGATGTAGTATTTAATGAAGATTTATCATTATAACATGCTGTTAAACGTCAAAGTTGCCTTGCTATTTCCTGTAATTTATATATAGGAGATTGCTACAATGGAGTGTTATATTGTTTTGTTGTAGAGACAATTTTTTGAAGGTCTTGTCTTGGTCTTGACTGTTTTTGCAGTCAGAATTTCATTTCAAGACTGATCAAGACTACAAAAGTGGGGATATCACTAAATTGTGGGTGTATTGTCTGATTTATTTGTGAACATCATTATTGGATTTAAAAATTCCTTTTTTAAACGCAATCATTTCTGACCTGGCAAAACAGTAACAAAAGAAATCAAATTAGAAATGTTATTGATTGTGATGCTGGGTCAGAAATCAATGAGGGATTTGCTCAGCCACAGAGCAACCGATCGAGCTCACCACCATACACCAGCTACAGGTGGAGAGGAGAGAGAGAGATCGAGCCAATTCAGTGGATGGGGTTTAACAGGAGGCCACGATTGATAAGGGCAATGGAAGGAAAGAACCAGGACACCTGGTTTACCCCCGACTTTTCTACGAGAAGTTCCATGATGAATGGAAAAGAAGGCTGGTTCTCGAGTGCAACACATTCAGAAAGCTGCGAGACGTGACGCAATGGTCAAAGATGAACATTTAGTGCATATTTAAATAGAAAAAAACGATTAAAACGCTTACTGTAAACAGAGTGGATTAATCACGTCATCTTTATGATTGGCCCAAAGAAGACTTACGTCAGTAAGTTCTGATTTAATACGTGCTCATGCCGGTAATCTTCATTCTGCGTTCACACATCGCACATTACCAGTAATGTTACAACTTCCCTTACTGGTAAATTGCCGGAACCAGTTTACTGGTATTTTTGAAAAGGTCCTGTTCACACATGATCTGTCACCGGGAATTTACCAGTAAAGACTGTATGTGTGAAAGGGGCTAATGTCTTGTTCTTTTCTTTGTCACAACACACACTGGTCTTAGTTTTGACTTGGTCTCGGTTTGGTGGACTTGACTAAAACACACATTACAGGTTAGGGTTCTGGAATGTTACTTATTCTGGATTGTTGTAGACTTTACCGTCCTCATCCACCTCGTCAATCATCTCCTGGAGTTCTTCCGGTGTGGGGTTCTGGCCCAGCATCCTCATCACCTTCCCGAGCTCCTTAGTGCTGATACAGCCATCTTCAGCATCCTGAACGAAAATATCAAATGCTGCACGGAACTCTACAAAACACGACCACAGGACTTTGGCAGTTAGTTAAGCTGTTGTGTACAGTATAGTCTCAACAACTTCATGATATTGTTAATGTGAGTCAGTTTAGTAAATCTTTATTGCAAAGAGCCCTGCTGAAAAACCCAGCATACATTCCATGTTGGTCCAGGCTGGTTTATTCTGGCTAGACCTGGAATAGTGCTGGTCTAGCTGGTCCACAGGCACTCCCGCTTCCCATGCTGGGGACCAGCAACAAACATCCCATTGCTGGTCCCAGCGTTCAAAACATACTGATAACCATCAATGCTGGATTTTTTGTTTTGGAACACTGCTGTTGTTGTTTTTTATTAGTTGGGCATGGGTGTTAAATTCAGCTAGTTTTTATTTTCATTGGTAGTGATGCAAATTAACAAATGTTTCAAACTCATAAACATACAGTACTGTGAAAAGGTATTACACACAGTAAAAATGTGTATAAAAGTATAGGCCCCACCTTATACAGTATATATCTCAAAATGCTTGATGTTCCCCTTCGAGTGGAACTCAATGCTGCCTCATAACGCTGATGCTACGCTTGAGCTGGTGTTGTAAACCCTGATCTTGATGGGCCGGTGACGAAGCGTAAATAGACGCCTGAAATATCACCAGCTTCTTTGTCTTCAGGAAGCCGTTTGTTTGCATCTGTGTGGGAAGTCTTGTTCTCTGTGTTAGGAGTTAAAAAAAAAATATATATATATATATACATTTGTCTACTGTCTACGGTTGCCCAGCCCAGGGGATCTGAGAAGTCCATTATCTCTTTTGGCACATACATTTCCTGGAGATGAAGGCTGCATTTCTTGCTTTGAGGTTGGCCTACTTTCTCCTGGAACTGAGGGGTTGCCACACATCGGTAGTCTCATATATAAATCCCCAGGTTGGTGATGCAGATTCTGCTCTGGGCTCAAAGCAGACTGCTCTCTCTGAGATGTAGATCTATTCGCCTCCGAGGAATCGTCTTTGGTTCTCCCTCATACATCCAGCTCCGTTAAAGGTCCCGTTTTTCGTGTTTTTTTTAAAGCTTTTATTGTGTTTACAGTGTGCAATATAACGTGTTCATGTTTCGCGTGTAAAAAACACAGTATTTTTCACACAATGTACTGATCTGTATACCGCTGTTTTCACTGTCCTAAAAACGCCTCAATGATTTCCCTGTTCTATGAAGTCCCTCCTTCAGAAATACGTAACGAGTTCTGATTGTGCCAGCGGTTCCCGTGTTGTGATTGGACAGCAGCTTAGCGCACGTTGCCCGGAAAGGTCACGCCTCTTACCATAACGGGGAGATGAACGCGCTCAAACTACAGCCCCTGAAGGCCAAACAAAGCTGATTTGACTCCGGGATGAAAATAACAGCGTCTGAACGACATGGCGACAAACAAACTCTACAAACGCAACCGAACGCAACACTTCCTCTTCTCCACGAGGGAGCAACAAGACCACGCCCCCTTTTTCGCGTACTCTTGTGGGCGGAGTTTAGTCAACAAACTGTTCTACTGCCGTCATTAAAGCAGGAAGTACAGGGATGTAGAACAAACCGGCTGTTCGCTGTAGGCTTTGAAAGGGAACTTCTGTTAAATAAAATATCTCGCTTGGCATTGAACTTTGAGCTTTATAA